>NW_020664447.1:34810049-34874368 GCF_002925995.2 Terrapene triunguis
GATGTAAATCTAATATGTAATTAGTAGAAATAAAGCCATTACAAATATTCAAAAGTAAAAGTTATTGCAAGATCCAATTTCCAAGCTGTGAATTAATTTTAACATAAATAGCTCCATTAAATTATTGCTTTCCTCAAGACTCCATTATAGCTTTTACCCCTCCCTCAATGTTACCTCTACAAGATCAGTGATTTTTAGAGCTTCAGATACAGAGTAGTGGTGTAGTATATACTAGAGGGATTTAGATGAAGTCCACTTGTCTGCTCAATCAAGTTTAAAACTGATCAGAGTTTTATTATTTAATAATAGAATCATATAATCAAATATTGTGATTTCCATATGAAAGGATGGCACATAGCTTTGCAAACTTAAGTCCTAATTCTGCCACTGGATCCACATGGGTGGACCCTTGTAAAGCACCATTAACATCAGTGAAACTGCAGACAGGCACAGAATGTTTGCCCTTGCAGATCTTGTTGCAGGAACCAGAGCCTTAAACTAACACAATCTATCCATGTCCGTCTCTTCAATATACAAACAAAATCCATCTATGTTCATTAATGTAGTGTCTTTTAAAAAAATAAAATAAACCTCACTTGTTGATTCTACTTTTTGTAAGTAGCATGGGCTTAGCAATAGATACTGCTGTTGCGAAGCCCACAAAGAAAAGTCAATTCCTTATAATGGGTATATTAGAAAAACAGACACATTAATATAAAAACAGTGATCATGTGGTCATTCTTTTTAAGCTAGCTAAGGATTAGAAAAAGTTGTAGACATCACAAATGCAGTGATATAGCTTTAAAAAGAATTTTAAAAAGAGTTTATCTGAACCCCTGCAGTAAGTACACTATGTCTAAGTGGCTTTCTTGGAATTTGCTTTATTCATGCAGTATTAATGGATTCTTCTCAATCATGCTCCACCTCAAAAAAATGTTTAGCACAATTAAAAAAAAAAAAGACTACAAGTTTCAATCAGAACAAAAATGTAAACTCAAAGGTGTGGAAATCTCAAATATTCCATCCTAGTAAACTGATTAATGATTTAGATGTTACAATGTAACCCCAAATTAAAAGATAATCCAAAGTATCACCAGCTGAAAATCATAACTAAGCAAAAACCACTAGCTTCCCAACTACAAAACGTCAACTATGATACCTATTTGTAGTTTTGAAAATTAGTTACTCCTAAGTGTTGGAGTATATAATTCAAGCACTTTTTTTACTTTTGATAAAAATTAAATATTTATTATGGCTTTAATACAAGATTAGATCGCAAACTGCCTCCTTAAGGGCAGGAAAATAAAATGCTCTGAATAAAATCATGTATTAAAGATTAAAAAAAAAAAAAAAAAAAGATTGAAATCTAACTCACCTGCCAGCTGATCCGTGAAGAAAGGTTTTCAACTATAATTCTGTGTTCAGTACGAACAGGAGGTCCATACCAGCTATAAGAATTCAGAGACAATAAAACACATTTCCCCAAAGCAGAGTATTTAAAACTCTTATACACAAACTCATGTGTTCTGACAGTTTGCTGATGGAGTTAAATACTAATTATTTTCCTTACAGATGGAGTGCAGATTAGATTCTCCCTGGTTAACTCTTTGCTATATTTCAAAGCATACACCCATTATAAGAGTGGAAGTGCCGACGTTAGCAATAAATTAGTATTTCGATGGAAGAACTTTACACCTAGGCAGTCAATATAGATGACATTTTCAGATCTACTGAAGACTAATTTATTTTCATTAAATTAGTTCAGACAAAAAAGTATAATCTAAGTACTCTAATGGCTTTGGTCATATTGCCTCTGGAGGCTACTCCCACTGAAGGTGTAATTACTTCCTTGCTGACAAGGGGCTAAATTCTGCCTTTTGAAGTCAAAGAGACACATGCACACATCTGAAGACAATTTAGGCCAATGGTTCTCAATTCCCAAGCACTTGCTAATATCTGGATATGCCAATGTGCCCCTATGGCAGTTTCTTATGGGTCAGAAAATTTTGACTTCAAGAAACACAACATGAAGCCAACTGGTTGCATACAAGTGGCAGTGGCACTTTGATTGTGAATAAAAGAAATGTTCATGCCATGAAACGTTACTGAAAGGAATTACTATATAGTAGTTTTAAATGAATATTGATTAAACGTTTGTTTGTTTTAAAGAAGCTAAATATAAAGCTTAGTTTAAAATATGTATCTATTTGTATAAAAAAAAACAAGAAAAGGTCTGATCGAGAGTTATGGGGGATGGAGAGGGGGGAGAGTGGGAGAGGAAGTCCCTAACAGACAATTAGTGCTCCCAATCCCAACAACTCTATTAGAGGGTTTGAGAACCCTTGGGGAGTTTGGAAAAAGCACATTGGCTTTTGAAGAGATAATGTACAATTCTGTTAATGGTGTTATGTTGGACTTCTATCAGAATAGTGGAAGAACAAGAACAGTACAGTGAGAAGATAAATGTTTTCCACCTGACTGTTCTTCCACTCAACTGTTTCTGGTAAAGGCTATCAAGAGTTACAAAGCACTGATAGCAATTTAAGCCAATCAGACGACTTAGAACATTTTTTTCATCCCTTCCAATTTATGTCTCACACAATCACAATTCAAAGAGGTTGTACTGCTACTGTGGGCACCCTTGTATTTAGTTATATTTTTCAAATGAAACAGACTTGGGTGCTTATTGTAGTACTAAGTACACCCAATGACACCGTTTCATGCATTCTCAGTTTTGGATAGATAAACCAATTGTCATTGCTTCCTAGTCTGTCCTTTTACTCTCACACGAGGTGCATATGAAATGACATTAATACAGAGAAGAACTGTCTAGTGTGTGTGTGTGCATGCATGTGTGTAAAATTTTACTTGCCCTGGCACAAAAACCCTTCTTACGGTTATGAAAAAATTGTACGATAGAAAATTAATACACATCATTGGGGCCACACCTTAAATTAATTTGTTCGTCTAGATGCCGGAATCACTCAGTGTTATGGTTCTTTCAACTCCACGCCTCATCCCATAAAATGTAACCCTAATGGTGTGTACTGATTTGTACACTGAAGCATAGGTAATTTGATTTCAGCGCATACCTCAAAGTGTCCCAATTTTTTTCAGAACATCCAGATCTTCAGAGCATTTAAACAGAAGTCCCAGAGTCCCAAAACTGGCAGGCTGAGTCCCATTTTTTCATTATTTCAAACGGTAGTCTCTTCCTGTCTGGCACCGGGTGTCTGACGTCATGAACATGGCCACAACGTCAGATGCCCACGACCTTCAATCACACTTCCTACTTTAAAAGTTCACTTTTAGCCTGGACCTCGGATCAATCCTACCGCATCAAGGTCACTGTCGCTAAAGAAAAAAGAATCTAATTAGCATACTTGCATATGCAAATTAGATGCCCCAGATTTTACTGGTCTGTGGTTGGGAGGAACTCTGCCTCTGAAACAACTTCAGAGAGGTTAAGAATTATATTTCAGTGAAATGTTTATCCTTCTTTCAAAAACTACTCTGCATAGTCCACAGTTACTAATTCTACTACAGAATACATCAGTTCAAATGGTTTACTTTAGAAATAACAATTTAAAGTAAAAAACAAAGTGGTGCTGTGTCATTTAACTAACTACGCAAAATGTATCATTTACAAAAATCCATTATCAAAATACATAAAGAGAACACTATCTTATTAAATAATTCAAAGTAATACTTTTTCACACACACTGTATATCCAGCATATGTAGTAGATACACGTTCTGTACCGTAACTGTTTTTAAATTCCATCCGTGGACGGAGATTGTCCTTTAGGGGGTCACTTTCTTTTCAGTCAGCAACTTTTGCCTTTTTGTATTTTTATACTGATGGCTGTGTATGCTACCACTCTGTTCCTACAACAGTGGTTCTTACCATGATCTATGAGACCCCATCCCAGTGTTTGCTGAATTAAACTTTTTATAACCAGACAATGGGAAATTTGGAAGCTTGGTAGGTTAGATGATCCACGAGAGGAACTTTCAAGTAAAATGGTTCACAGAATTTATGCTGGAGAACCAATGCTGTACAGTAAAATTAAACCCATGACACATCGCTTAGGTAGAGAGATGCCCCAGTTGAGAAACATATGATCTTAATATTAAAAAATTAATAAACTTGCCAGGGTTTTTTAAAATATTTTTAAAAATAAAGAATTGGTTTTCCAATATGAATCACAAAAGGTTTTGGGACAGATACATACTGGGAAGTATTTATGACTTCCTTCCTTGCTGACTCATGCAACTTTGTACTGGCAGTTTCAGACGTCAATTAACACTTAAGATTTTCTATTGGTTTCAAACGAAGTCATTATACTGACTTGACATCTGTAATTAGCTACCTAGTTATGTTAGGAAAAAGCCTAAAAAAGAACGGACCAACCCAGCGGCACAGTGTTAGTACTCAGCATCATACAGGACAGTACAGAGTGCAAGCACAGTAGTGTTTGTTCAGTAGCAGTGGGGTACAGAGGGACCACTCAAGTTGCTAACAGCAAATTCCTCGAGTCAATTAAGGAGCAGCACTGAATGGCTCAAAGGTGTCCCATCTTGTCCTCCTCTGCCAGAAAAATAATGGCTACAAGATACAGGGGTGTCAGTACTGGGTTCCCCAACGGTATGTAAGGATGTGGAGCTCCCCCTGTCTCTACCAACAGGAAGAAGAAAAAACAATGTTTTAAGCACAGTGAATCCCCAGTTATTTTATATGCAGTAAATTGAGACCAAATAACTCACCTAGGTCCACTGCTACGTGACTGGTAATAATTGAATCGTTGTGGAAATCTGCCTCTGCCTCCCCCTCTTCGTGCCCTGGCATGTTCAATTGTAACCCTTAAACGTGAGGAAAAAAAATCCATAACTACTTAAGTCACTTCAATCCTTTGCAATAGGAAGTACACATGCAGAATCAAGAGAGGTCCTGCCCTTAGTTTTTATTTGATGCAGCATAGCAGAATCAATGGCAGATATTTCATAAGCATCCAAAACATTAACTCAATGTTTCCATGAAATTTACTACAGGTCTGCTGTTTAGATTTAATGGTCAGAAAGGAAGAACAAGAGTGTATAAACAGCATCAGGTTGTGAAAAGAAAAGGCCCACACTGATGGTTTAAGATAAATATGGAAGTTGGTTTTTAGCTCATTAAGTAACTTATTGGTTTCTTATGTACAATGACTGTTTGGCACTCTTATAAGTCATACATATGCTAAGAGGTTCTGATCAATTTCTGGAAGTGACAGATGGACTAATGAGGAGAAGAGTGAAATGAATGGATTTGACATTTCTGGTAAGATTGCAACTGTTCATTTGGGGAAGAGACATATAACATATATTGGAGGGAAAACACAAATTCTTAACATCTCTGTCCAAAAAACCCAGTTGAATTCTATGCCACAAGATAAACTAAGGCCCCCAGTCCTGCATCAGGATATGCTAACAGACCCCTCCACATACATGGAGATCCGTCAGAGATCCACCCGAACCAGATGTTGAAGCAGAGCCTAGTGCATCATATTTGGGGTATACAACCTATTTAGTGCTTTAGAAAAAACATATTTGAAGTTTACCTTTCATTGCACAGTTCTTTACCATTCAGTTCATAAACTGCATCATCAGCATCTCTGTGGTCTTCAAACTCCTAGAAAAGAAAGAGGAATAAGCATCAGAGATTTATAATGATACAGTCACATTTCCCACTAGAGTATTCTTTTCCATATCCTCTTAAAAATTTGTGTATATTTAAGAGCTACACAGTGCAGCAAACATCAACTAGCAGGTCTATATCCTTAAAGCAGAACATAGTGAAAACTGATGAACATTTATGGACTTTTACTCTGAGAATTATTCTCCTTCTCATTTACACTAATGTATCTCCATTGATTACAGTGAGTTAGTCCCAAGAAGAGCATCAGATCCTTTATATGGATATGTTATGAGCTAACAAGTCCCTTATTCTA
This sequence comes from Terrapene triunguis, assembly GCF_002925995.2. Lineage (NCBI taxonomy): Eukaryota > Metazoa > Chordata > Testudines > Emydidae > Terrapene > Terrapene triunguis. The sequence goes on from NW_020664447.1 coordinate 34,816,039, forward strand.
TGTATTCTTATCAGAGGAGGAAGGATAATCTTGGGATTAGGGTATAGGATTGGGTTCCTATTCATAAACCTGTCACAGATTACCTTGGGGAATTTACTTAGGCCAATATTTTAAAGTTTCCCTGGAGTTGGGTACCTAAATAAGAATGTTCCTGAGTTTCAGCAGTGCTTAGCACCCACATCTCCCATTGACTTCAGTTAGAGTTGTAGGTGCGCAGAGTTTCAGAAACAAATACCAGGCCACTTATTTAGGTACCTAACTTTAGGTCACTATGGTTTGAAAAATTGTGTCTTTATCCTCTTTCTTTACAGTATTCTATAAAATTTAATCTAAAAAAAAATGAAATGATCTCTAAAATGATAAATCAGCCCTTTTGTCTTGTACCTAAGCAATAAATACACAAAGAAACATGTTTTAACAGTATTAAGCGTACTTTAGCTCTTTAGTACCTCCTGTTGCATTGCTCATTGACACCACAGCAGAAAGCAAGATCAGCAGCACTTGCATTTTGAATGCTTAACACCACAAAATCTGCTTTCATAACAATAGCTAAAATGACTGAACATCTCATGGAAGAAAATAATTTAGAAACAATATGAACTCCTTACTCACACTACTTAGCACCTTACATCATGAATAGTCCCACTGAAATCACTCACACATTAAGATGCTACACACTGAGTAAGGATATCAGAATCTGGCCCTTAATGGTTAAAGCAGAAAACCAAGAGTTGGGTGTTATGGATTCTATTCATAGCTCTACTACAGACTTGCTGTGTGACTTCAGCCAAGTCACTTAATCTCAGTCACTCAGTTCACCAGTATGTAAAATGGGAATATTACTTAACAGAGAATACTGAGGCTTTTGTTAGTACATGAAAGTGCTTTAAGATCCCTGATGAAAAGTGCTATTAGAGCTAAATTTTATAATTTGCTAGTGGCTTGATGGCTATTGAAGAGGGAGTGCAACAACTACTGAATTCCATTCATTTGTGGAGTTTTAAAAGTATTTTTCTTTTGAAACCGTTTTTGGCAACAACTGGTACCAAGCCATTCTTTAGAGCAGCGATACTCAGACTGAGGCTCGCGAGCCACAAGCGGCTCTTTAATGTGTCTCCTGCAGCTCTTTGCAGCACGTGATATTAAAAAATTGTGTGATTTATTTATTAACCAATCAGGATGCTTTTATTATATTATTTTATCAACTACAATTGGTTAACACTTGGTCAGTCATTTCACTGTGAGAATAATATATATAAAACCTAAATATTTACCATCATACTGCTTAAATATGAATATATAGTACTATAGTAAACGAAACAACGAATTCACAGAACTGTGGGTCTACTGCAATGGTCCCCAACCTTTCAGTGTGGCGGGCACTGGACGACTAGCCACCGAAATGCCGCTGAGGACTGCGGCCGCCGAAAAAGCAACCACCGAAAAGCGCCACTGCCGAAAAGCCGCCAAAAAGCGGCAACGCCAAGAAGCGCCACAGCCGAAAAGCAGCGTCATCAAGAGGCGTCGCCGCTGAGAAGCAGCAACGCCTCTTGATGACGCTGCTTTTCAGCTGTGGTGCTTCTTGGCCGAGAAGCAGCGGCATTTCGGCGGCGACGCTTCTTGACATTGCTGCTTCTCAACGGCATTTCGGCGTCTGCTTGCTCCCTGTCTGTAGGCGGGCGCACATAGATGCCCCGGTGGGTGCCAGGGCACCCGCGGGCACTGCGTTGGGGACCACTGCTCTATTGAGTAACGTTGATTGCTAATTTGGCTACTGAAACACTGAGATCTAGGTATCACTGCTTTAGAGATCTGGCCAAAGATACCAGGAAGCACTAAAATAATGTAAAAACTGCAGTATAAGCTTTTTTTCTTTCAATTTCTTTTAAAACCCAATCTTTTCCCCCAGGACAAAAGTCCACTGAGTTTTACGCTTGAGTGAATTGTTATAGGGTAGTTAGTGTCCTCAAAAATAAGAGGTGACATCGTGATCCCCATCGAAGGTAATGGCAAAACTCCCACTGAATTCAGAGCCAAGATTTCATCAAGTTTTAAAAGGAAACATGGACAAAATTGCCGTTGAACAAAAACTAACCTTGAGTGGGAAAAATCTGAATTAAGCTCATATGAAAAGCAAGTTAAAGCACAAACATTTTCCATTTCACCATTGGAACTGTTACAGTTTCAAACATTTCTTCCCTAAGTGATGTCCCCTCCCTGCTAGTAAGCTAACTGAGCCTGTAATCGCATAAAAGAGGAAGCATGAGGATACACCTACCACAAACCCAAAACCATTTTTCAGATTGATTTCACGTATATGTCCATATCCTTTGAAGAACTTCTCCACATCCCGCTCCCGGGCATGTGGGCTCAACCGTCCAACGAAGACACGACAGCCACTCATTTTAGTTTAAAGGTGAAACTGTAAAACAGTTGTTTAATTAGCATTATTCATCATTAACTAAAAATAGCTTAATTAGAGTCATTTGTAAATGAAGCCCCAGAAATCCTGGTCACTGGTCAAATTAGATACTCAAGACAACAAAATCCAAAGCATGTTAGAAATATGATTCCTCTTTATAGTGAGAGAAGTCCTTTATTACAGTCTTAAGTAGAATGTACATGGAAGAACTCTTAGGTTGTTTTTTAAAGTATAAAAAATATTTCTTGATATCTGCCCTTTGATAAAGGAATTATTTCAGCATCAGACAATGCACGTGGGCATCACAGAAATGTGAAAACTAACTACAGAGTAAGATTATTCACTCTTGGAGAAGTGCTCTTCTGATACAGAGAAACAAGGGACTAGTTTTCTGTTTGGGGGCATCAGATCCAACTAGCACAGACTGTGAAATGCAAACACACTAATAAACTACAAAGTTTTCACATATTTTGTATATAAAATATTGTAAGGGCACTGGACATACAGCATCAATTATGTATTTAAATGGCTGCATAGTTCACTGATCAGACAATGTTATACCAATTTTATCTCCTCTTTGAACAGTGGATATGATCTGAAGTGACCAAAAAGGAACCCTGTTACTCAGTAGATCTCCACCTTCTGTGTATGCAGAATCACGTTTGGTTACTTTTCTGAAAAGAAGGGCTTTTTTGTTTGTTTACTGTTTTTGTTCCTTCGGAGCCAACCCAGCTATTGGGTAGTGATCTAAAGCGTAAACTGGCTCATACATCATTAACAGACTTGTTAACCAAGTTCCAACTGCAGAGTCTTTATTATTGAGGATAATATGGATCCCGGAAAAAAGCCCAAGTGAATTTCAAACTCAGGACTAGTAATGAGAAGAAACAGCTTTCTATTTGTAAACTAAACAAAATGGATATAGAAGTCATTGATGCAAACACGGAACCCAAAGGTGCATTTTACAGCATGGCCACACTACAGTTATATGATGTATCATGTGAAAGACATATTTTATAACTCTTAACCCAGTTAGTATTACTTCCTTCTGAAGATCACAGTACTTAAGGTTACACTTTGTTCAAATGAGTCCAAATATCAATAAAGCATTTTCATCTTTAAAAAAGGATGCAAGCATTTTGCTGTGAGCAGCATTCTACCAGACCACACAGAGTGAGATGTGATTTCTCATCATGAGATAACTATTTGAATAGTGGCAGAATGGAGGTCTAACATTAGGGACCAAGATTTTCAAAACTGACTAGTGATTTTGGGTATCTAATTTGAGACACCTTCCAGAAAAAGCTTTGTGAAGTGCAATTTCCCATCACTACTACCACTAGACCTTTCACTTGTGGAGTTCCGTAAGAATGAATTCTCTCTCCAGGCCATTCTCCTCCTGCTTTAACATTGGTTTAACAATCCAAACAACTTTGTTCAGAACAACATCATTTCAATTTTTAATAATAAAGTATAGGTGCATCTGTTTAAATTTCAGAGGGGTAGCCGTGTTAGTCTGAATCTGTAAAAAGCAACAGAGGGTCCTGTGGCACCTTTAAGACTAAAGGTGCCACAGGACCCTCTGTTGCTGTTTAAATTTAGGTGACTGTATAAGCTTTAACCCAAGATTATTTTGCACCAATATTCTCAACATCATAAAAACAGACAGTCTCTGCCCTGAGGACCTTGAAATACCAGGGTTTCTATCCTGTAACTTTTTTGTATATGAAAGTGTTACAGAACTAGGCCCTAAAGTAGACAGATAATACCATTTGGACAATATACCAAATGAGCCATGAGGGGTGAAATCTAAGGGCAATTCAGATGTAATTTTTTTATGTTAATGTAATTTATCACTTACATCTCACATAGAGTAGCACTGACAGGCTTCAACAAGCAGCACGTTTATAAGGAAAGAATAAAGGAAGAGAAGGATTCAATTTTTTGAATTTTAATTAAATGGCATTTACTTTTTTCAAATGTCCAAAATACACTTCTTGACTCAGAACTAGGAATATTAAGAAATCTGATCAACCAAAATTAAAAAAATAAATAAAACAGATTAACAGTGAAATGTGCCTAGGTAGATCAAACAATGTCTAAACGGAGTGACAGAGGTTTGCCCCTGCAGGGGTTTGCCTGCGCTAGGGTTATTGCAGTATCAAGGCCCATTCTGGCTTGGAACTGTCTTTGCCCATCCTTCTCTGGAATGGGCAGAAAACCTTCATAATAGTCACAATTGTTTATTAACTATTTATTTCTGTACCTGGAAGTTTTTAACTAAAAACATTTACACAAGGCAACAAACCTCGAACAGGTAAACAAAACATCCCTCCCGTACACATCTATACTAAAGAAAAGGCTTGAGTCTTGCCTCCAAGGATTCCATATATGTTCAGCCATACACAAAGGGAGATAGCAGTCAGGAATTATAAACCAGGAGTGGAAGGGGCCCTCTCTCACCCTCTTGCGAATGGAAAACAGGACAATGAGCACTTCCAATCTCACCAACCTTTCAACAGGTGAAAGGGAAGACAGACCCACAGATTGCTATTACGAGGCATCTTTGCCCTGCTTTCAGTCCCTTGCTGGTACATTTCCTTGCATACTCCTCCTCTCCCTTAGCTCGCTCTGGCTTACAGTAGCAAGTTTTCAACTTTGCCAGTCATCTTAAACAACAACTTCCACAGAAAACTACTAGCTCCCAGACATCAACCTGGCTGTGTGTCTACTAACATTAGGTACTAACTTTCTGATAACAAGGTATGTCTTTTTTTTTAAACTCAGCAACAGAAAATCATAAGATCTTATATGAACAAGTGAATATGGTGAGTTTTAATTGTTTAGATATTTCTTATTTGTGTATTTGCACTCCTCTTGGTACAGAGTTTTGGTATATACTTGCAGAGGCTTTTCTAGCTATAAGTAAGCTAGGCAGCTGCTTGGAGTGGCAGATTTCTGGGTAGCAGTCTAGGCTGGCATATTAGCCCATGCCTTGCCCTAGTCACCATAAAATGGTGGTTGGGCCAAAACTGAGCTGCGCTGTGACCCCTGCATACCCAAGGCCATTTCCTCAAATGTGGCCCAGCCAACCACCCCTCTGTCATGATGGGAGGAGAGGCCAGGTCAAGTCCAAATTGGAGTGACATCGGGGAGGGGGAGTGTTGCCTAGGACTGGAGATTGCCTTGTGCCACCTTTACATACTTGCTATGTAACATGGTGAAAGAGGTTAATAAGCTGAAATAGAGCGGGTACTGCTATTTCTTGAAGAATGAATAGATGAAGTACTGAAACATCTTAGATCAGTGTTTCCCAGCCACAGATAAAAACCAAACAGACCAAACTTGCTTGCTAACACACAAAAAGAGGCAAAAAACCCCAAACAGATCTCCACAGGCCTGACTTACAGAGCACCTGAGAGCAGGCCCCGCACAGCAGGCTCAGGGAAATGGGACGTTGCGATGTGCTTAGCAAGTAATAACTAGAGAGAGAGAAGGAACAGCCATCTCGCCCCGCCGGGGAGTAGAACCCGCGGGAAGGGCGATGTGTAACGGGGGCCGGCCACGCGGGGGAAGGGCTATGGGAGCACGGCAGCAATGGCGAGGGGGGGCTCCTGGGCGGGGCCGAGCGAGGCAGGTAGGGCCGGTGGCGCTGGGCGGGAAGCACGAGGCGGGGGAGGGGCAGGTCTCTCCTGCCCGAGGTGGCACAGGCCGCGCGGGCTTCTCGGTGCGTCACGCCGGGGCTCGCGAGTCGCTCCGTTTGCGCAACTTCGCAACACACGGATCAGGTACCGCCCCTCCCCCCCAACTACCCCCGCCCGTGACCTCCGGTTCCCTCCCAAATCCCTTCTCCCCCCCACAATCCATCCCTCCCCACCGCCCCTTTCCCGGCTCCCTCCGGTTCGCGGGGAGAAGATATTCACCCGTGGGGGCCGCTGGGTCCAGCCAGACCCTGGGAGCGCAGCGCACGGTGCCTCTCTCCTCCGCCGCAATATGGCGGCGCCAGTCCCGAGAGGAAGGAGGCAACCACAGAACCCTGCTATTGGCGCGCCGCCGCCGGACTACACCTCCCAGTACGCAACGCGCCGTCTTGTCCCGCCCCAACAGCCGCCTGCCCGTGCCGCTGAGGAACGGCCAGCGCACTGCATGCTGGGAGTTGTAGGACCGATGCGAATCGGAGCTGGGCGCTGGAGCCTGGGAGCTGCCTCTGCTGGTCGTATTCCTTCTGTGGCGGCTGATGTGGAAGTGACGCATAAACAAGGCGGAGCAAGCGAGCCGTGTTTGTTCCTAGCCCAGGTTAAGCACGCTTGGCTCTGCTAGCCCAGACGTACCCTCTGAGACAAGGGTGCAAGCTGCTCCCTCTGCTTTGGGTGTCCTGGGAGTGGGCAGCATCTGGAGCAAAGTGTTCCTGACATAAGGGGGGTGGAGAGATAAGGTGGGTGAGGTAATATCTTTTATAGGCCCAACTTGCATGGGTGAGAGAAGCTTTTGAGCTACGAGCTCTTCAGGTCTGGGAAAGGTACTTGGGGCAGGTCTATACTTACAGTTTTGCATCTCTGGTGCTTCAGTGAGGATGCTACTATGCTGACAGGTGACCTCCTCCCGTAGGTATAGTTAACCCACCTCCATGAGCGGCAGTAGCTATGTCCATAGGAGAAGCTCTCCCATGGACATAGAGCTGTCTACACCAAGTTCGTATAACTGCATCACTCGGGGTGTGGATTTTTCACACCCGAGGGACATATTTATACTGATTTAAGTTTATAGGGTAGACCTGGCTTCATAGTGTCACAGCTGAATGCAAGGTGGACAGATTGTTTACTATAAATGATTAACACGTATTTCAAGGGACCACTCAAACTGAAGTGGCCTGTTACCACCCATCCCGTCATGGGGGGAGGAAGAGGCAGCTGGAGGAGTTGTTAGTGGGTTATAGTTTGTTGTAATAAACTATAAATCATTCAGTCTCTATTCAGTCCATGATTTTTAGTGTCTTCAGTGATTTTTAGCAAAGTTATGAATTTAAGCTCCCAAGCTTGCCTTTTGAAAGTGTCTTGCCTTTTGAAAGTGGTGTGCAGGTTTCCTTTGAGGATGAGGACTGATAGGTCAGCTATATGATGATTGCTCTGTAAAAAGTGTTCACCCACGGTGAGGTGCTGTTTTTGTCTTTTATCATTTTCCTGTGTTAGTTCATTTGAGAGCATAGTGATTGTCTAGTTTCACCCATGTAGTTGTTATTGGGTTATTTAGTGCACTGGGTGAGGTACACCACCTGTTGTGATAGGCATATGTAGGACTTTGAAAGGTGTGTTATGGGGGGTGTTGCTCATTGAAGCAGTGGAGATATGTCTATTTGCATCTGTTGTTCTGGCAGGGTCTGGTGCTGCTTTGAATTGATGTGTCCTGGTTTGTAGGTATCTTGCTTCTGACGATGAGCGTGACAAAGTTGGGGGGTTGTTTGAAGGATAGAAGAGGGTGGTCAGGAAAGATTTCTTTCAGGATGGGGTCCCCACTGAGTATGGGTTATAGTTGTTTGATGATATGGGTTCCAGAGTGGGATGGTAGATGACAACTAGGGGTGTGCATTTGGAGGGTGTTTTATTTCTGTATTGAAGAAGGTACTCTTGGGGTATTTGGGTTGTTACCAGATTTGCCCGTTACTTTGGGGTATGCTCATATATTCAGGTTACTCTCCTGGGGGTGGGAGTGGGGTGTTTCTGTAATTCTATCAATGTACTGCTTGTGTCACGTGTGTTTTCATATGGAGCTCTACTTCTCCCTTATGCAAGTCCCCTCCCAATGGAGCCATCTGCAGGACCTAGGTTCCCTAGGGCTGGGTTCCTCCAGCCCCAGAACCGGATGAACACACACACACACATTAACAGAGCAAGTCTGAGTGGACCGGGTCAATCAGCACTTTCAAGCTGACCCCTTATATGTCCCTGGACTCAATGGGCCGGGTCAAGCAGCACTTTCAAGCTGACCCCCCTTATGTGTCCCAGATTCAGCACATCCCTATTCCCACTCTCACATCACAATTGTACTGGTAGTAACCTACTTGATGAGTAAACCCCACAGTATTTTGAGCGCTGCAGGGATCTTTAGCTTAGGTAAAAGAAGCATTGCTGCAGAGTAAATGGGGGAAGCTAAAAACACAAAAGAGTAAAGTTCAGCAAGAGAGAGAGAAGCAACCAGCTTAACCATAAAAGTTATTTATTGAATAATAGTGATAACTACACAAGGAGGGCTAAACCAACATAACATACATTATTAAAGGTTAATACCTAAGGTAGAAAGGAAACAGAGAGAGAGAGAAAGAAGGGGAATCTCACCCACTCCATGAAGCTTGAACTGGTCAGGGTTCCCAGATGATGATGGTAGCTTAGGGTCCTGAGTGCTGGAGACAGGCAGAGCCCCCAGCACAATCAGTCAGGAGAAGATGGAGTACCAGTGGAACCGATGCATAGTTTGGATCTAAGCATCAGAACCCTTACTTGAACATAGGTAGGGGGGTTTGTAGAGAAACAACAATGGTTCAAGGGAGAACACTAGATTTGTTTATGTGTAAACTGATGACTCAAGGGTTTTCTTTAGGCTAGACAATAGGAGCTGATCACTCTTGGCTACGGGTGGTGTTTTCTTCCAGGGAGCTCACAGTGCAACTAGGCTGCTTCAGTATTTTGGATATCAATCAAGGATTCATTATACTAGCATTGGTCTGATAACTGCTGAGCTGGGTGTGGGCAGGTGTAGGTTCATGAACATCTGGAGCAGAGATTCCCATGATGCAGTGCTTCCCTGCTTTTCTGGTCCCAGAGTTCAGTCCGGTTCTCTGTTCTTCATTCTGTATGCTAATCCCCGTCCCATCTTTCATGCGGATGAGGCTAGGGGAGTTGTTTCTGCTCTCCATTCTGTATGCAAATGGAGATGTCTTAATCTTGTCACCCTTGTCAGGAGGGGTCTCTAGGTGTGTGTCCCAACGCCCTTCATTGCTCTCTACAAGCCTTTTCTCTGATTGGTCTTGGTTCAAGCAGAGACCGGGGTGTGTGTGTGTGTGTGTGTGTCCCTCATGAGTCAGACAGGCCAGACACTGCGCCCTGATTCCCCAAAAACACAAAGCTGACTGGTATCAGGGTGGCCTGCTCCATGATGCCATCTACTTCTCTGACGGAGTGTCCTTTTTTGGAGAAGGCAGTTCTGAGTGTATTAAGGTGTATATCCTGGACTTTCTCCTTGGAGCATATTCTGTTGTATCTAGTTACTGACTGTAGGGAATAGATTTCCTCGGTGTGTTTGGGGTGGTGACTGGATCTATGAATGCAGGTGTGGTGATCTGTGGGTTTGTTTTATATAGTTGTCTATAGGGGTTCTATTGGTGAAGCTGATCATGATGTCCAGGAAGTTGATTGTTGATCTGGGAGTGTGTCAGAGAGAGTTTAATGGACAGGTGGTGGTTGTTGAAGTAGTGGTGGAAATCTATAAGGACGTTTAAGTCATCTGTCCAGAAGATAAAAATATCAATGATGTATCTCAGGTATATCTTGGGTTTTGTGATACATTTGTCCACTAGTGTAGTCAAGTGCTTAAAATACCAGACAGGGAGTCAGGACTCCTGGGTTCTATTGCCAGCTCTAGTACCATAATTGCCACATACCTATGGCAGAAGGTGGTCCTGTTCCCAGTGTTGGTGTATGCAGAGTACAGACATGGCCTAGGAGTATGCATAGAACTGTGATGTGAGTTTTTCAATGGTAGAGCTCACATGGAAGGTGTAATTCCAAACTGGACCTTTGGGGAGCTATTCATTGTGTCTCCTTCCTGGCAGATCAGCACTACTCTGTTACAAAGGGAAAGGGGATGGGGCAGGAAAGAAGACACAGGGAGAGGCAGAATCTGGTGAGGGTATGGGGAGATGACTGGGTATCTCACTGTGACTAGAGGACTTTTCTCCTTGATTGCCTAAACTATTAGACAGCTGGAGAAACTTATTTAAAAGAGGATTCAGGACAAATCAAGGCTGAGAAGAGTTCTGTACAGAAAAGAGAGCCCTGCCCAGGGAGCTTAAGAAGGCATCAGAAGTCACTGTAAGGGGATAGTTACGATTTACTGAAATTATGTTCTTTTCAGAATAGAGTGCTGCTGTGCCTATATATTCCTACCACTCTTCCCTCTGTTCATAGTATACCACTAATCTAATAATAATAATACTTTGAAATCTGCGGGAGTTAAGTATTTTATAAAGGACAGCAAGTATTTTTCTCTTTATCCCCATTTTACAGGTGGGGAAACTAAGGCATAGTGATTTGCTCAGGGTCATTCAGCAGGTCATCACTGGTGGGAGTCTTAGTGTAGACAAAGTGCTCATAATATGTGCTTAGCAGGATTAAACAATACAGTGGCTAGGCCTGGTCTACACACTATAGAGTTAGGTTGATGCAAAGCTGCTTTTTTTCCATCAACCTGTGTAAGCACTACAATGTTGCTTCCACTGATGTAACTCTCCCACTACTGCAACGTAATAACGCCATCTCCACGAGAGGCATAGTGCTTAGTTCGACATAGTTAAGTCGATGCAATGTCAGTGTAGACACTGCATTATTCACGTCTACTTTAGTGGCCTCCAGGAGATGTCCCACAGTGCCCCATCATGACTGCTCTAGTCACCGTTTTGAACTCTGCTGCCCGGCAACCATGTACACAAGAACACGACCCTCCCTTTTAAAGCTCCACAAATTTTAAATTCCATTTTCTGTTTGCTCGTCTCAGAACGTTCACATACCAACTACCCAGCTGACCATGCGGGCTCCACGCTGCAAACGCTCTCCTGCCTGGAGTACACAGAGGAGGTGGTGGATCTCCTGGGTCTGTGGCAACAAGAGGTTGTGCAGGCACAGCTCCAATCTAGCCATAGAAATGTCAACACTGATGAGCAGATCACTCGGGGGATGGGGGAGAAGGGCTACAAGAGGGACATGCAGCAGAGCCACGTGAAAATCAAGGAGCTGCAGTAGGCGTACCAGAAGGCAAGGAAGGCAAACAGTCATGCTGGTGCAGAGCCGCAGACATGCAGCTTCTCTAAGGAGCTCTATGTCATCCTCAGCAGCGACACCCCCATCACCACAAGGGCCCTGTGGATACTTCAGGGGAGCTGGAGGCACAGGCCACCAAAGTGAACCCTGAGGATGAGGTGTTGGAAGAGGAGGAGGCGAGCTTGATGCAGGGGTAGGATCCTCTGGTAAGTATGCAGTTTGCTTTGATATTGCCGGGACACGTCTGTTCATTTACTCATTTTTAATCATGCTGTAAGAGATAGCAAATCTACCTCTATTGGTTATTTCACTATCTGCTTGCCAACAGTTAGGCAGAGGGGCCCTTGCAAAACAAATTGTTTATGTGCACTGGGATGGCCCTTGAATCCTCCATAGAGATCTCAAGGAAGCTTTCCTGGAGGTAGTCTGCAATCCTCTGACAAAAGGCTGCCTTATTTCTTCCGCCACGCTAGGACACTTTCCCACACCAGGCATCATTGCAGCACACAGGCTAGCAGCATACGGATCCAGTCTGCAGCCAGATGCGTGCAGGAGCTGTTCCCTTTCAGTTTCTGTTATCTTCAGGAGTGAGATATCAGCTAAAGACACCATTGTCTGTGGAAAATGCTGCCAATATTCAGTTCAATGGCTCTATCCGCATATACTTATGCCTGTGAGGTCCACCCCAGTGTCCAGCTGTCCCCTCCACCCCCCAGCCATCCACATCATGGCTGGGAATCCCACTATGAGCTATGAATCCCAAGCAGAAGTGAGAAAGTAGTGCTTGTTACTTGTGTGGATAAAGTGGGGAGTGAATGCACTCACAATAGTTTCTCTATCTATTGTTTCTTTTGCAGCTGCAAATGTGGTCTTGAGGGTCTCTCCATCCACACCCATGGAGTGGCTTAGCCAGGTAAGAAGGAGACTGAAGAGGACAAGGGAAGACATGACCCAGGAGATCCTGCAAGCCTCTGGTGCTTCGGATACCAAACAGAGGGCTTGGAGGATTACACTTGAGGACAGAATGGACAGGGATAGTGAGGACAGGAAAAACGGACAGCAAGAGATGATAGTACTTCTCAGGGAGCAAACAGATATGCTGTGGTCTCTGACTGACCTTCAAGCTCAATAGGTCCATGCTCGCCTCCCCCTGCAGCCAATAGAGAACTGCATTTTGGCACCTCTCTACACACCCTCCCAGATCCACATGGCGTCTGGGGCCTGTGCAATACCCCTACCACTCCACCTGGGGGAGAGTGTTTGTGAAATTGAAGTGACTGTTCTTTCCCCTTCAAAGGTTCTTGTCCCTGTATTTATAAAGTTTTGTTCTGCTTTAAAAATGTCTATTTGCATGGGTTCAGAATAAAAGTCTATTTATGGAAACTTAATTCATCTTTATTAGTTCACAAGATATGGTGGCTGGGGTTGGCATCATTTCACAGATAATAGCAATAGGTACATTTGCAGTATTATATTACCACACATAGAGCTCTCATTACAAGGTGCATACTGGGGTGCAAAGAAAAAAAAAAAGCCAGGTGCAGCACACTAGAGCAACACACATTACTGTGGCTCATTGTTATAATGGTCCTTCAAAGTCTCCCACCCAGGGGTAGGCCGGATCTCCCAAGATCACTACTGGCATTTCAACATCCCTTTTGGTAATCCTCTGATTTGGAAAAGTCCCTGCGTTTGTCATGCGCCTTCCCTGACCTGCTCATGTTGATGTAGGTGAAATGACCCTGGTAATCCACCAGCACTTGCAATGCCATAGAAAAGTAGCCCTTTCTGTTGATGTACTCCGTGGCAAGGTGGTGTGGTGCCAAAATAGGGATATGCATGCCATCTGTCACTCTACCGCAGTTAGGGAACCCTATTGCTGCAAAACCATCCACTATTTCTCAGACATTGCCCAGAGTCACAGTCCTTTTTAGCAGGACACAAGTAATGGCCCTGCACACTTGCATCACCGCAACCCCCACAATGGATTTACTAATTCCTTCCTAAAGAAGCTGACCAAATGCCTCACAAAGCTTACTTAGAAATCAAGCAAGTATACAGCCAATATTCTTAACCTCAAGCACAAAATGCTATATGTGTACAAATAGGATGAATAGATATAGTAGATCATAACCTTTACAGAGATATGTTACATGGCACAAAACATATTCCAGTTATGTCATATTCCCATAAAGCATTATGGGATACAGCATCACACTGTGCAGAAACTGGAGTCCCCCAGATGGACCTGATCCTGACTGGCCATCAAGAAAAGTCCATCTGTCTTATTGGGAGTGGTGAGCACTGTATGTGTAGCGTGTGCAGTCTGTTTTTGGTGATTGTTAATAAATAAAGGTTATGTAGTATATTACTGTGTAAGGCTCTTTCACTGGTAAAAGACTCTGTAAACCCACAAAAGATTAAGTCCTGAGTCCACAGGGAAAGGGTGTTTGCCCAGAGCCCACGGAGGAGTAGAGCCCGGAGCCCACGGAGGGGTAAATTTAGGTGCTTTTCGCCTTGAGCCGTAGGAACTGGGTGAAGGTGGGTGCCCTTGAGTGTGCGAGTAACAGAAAATTTTGTGCGGATAACAAAGAACTTGGGGTAAATTTTCTTTTAGTAAATAGAAGAATGCCTTGTTAGTTAAGTTTATGCTCTAGAATCATCATGTTCCTATTACGCCTCTGGTGTTTAGGGCAGTGACGAAGCTCCTCCACTCCTGTCTGGTTCTGGCAAGTCTTTCAATGGTTCCCCAGCTGTGCCCCAGATTTTTTAGCTTGGCTTCCACAGCTCTTCGCCATGTTGTTTTTGGACAGTCTCGTTTTTGCTTGCCTTCAAGTGTCCATCTTATTGCTACTTTGGTGATGGAATCAGTTTCCATCCGAAGCACATGACCGATCCATCTCCAACACCTCCTGGCAATGATGGTGCTCAGATCCTCTTAGCTGCGCTGTATCAATAGATCTTGGTTTGAGATTGTTCTGGGCCAAAAGATATGGAGGATTTTTCTGAGGCAGGTTGTATGGAATGAAGACAGTTTGGACATGTCATACTTTCTCATTCTCAGAATTCTGCACTAGCTTCTGAAGGTGTTCCTGGATTTATTGATTTTGTTCTGGATGTCCTGGCTGATCGGGCTACCCAAGTATGTGAATGTTTCTACATTGGTGAGAACATAATCCTCTATCCATACTGGTGATGGTGAGGCAATATTAAAGGTCATGATATTTGTCTTATTGCAGTTGATTTTCAGTCCAATTTGCTGGCTGAATGCGTTGAGTGGAGTTGTTTTTTCTTGTATATGGTGTTGGGTAGGTGATAGGAGAGTGATATCATCTGCAAAGTCCAGGTCTTCAAGGAATGAGAAGAGTGTCCATTTAATGCTTCTTGGCATGTCTTTTGTTGTACGCTGCATTATACAGTTGATGGCAATGTTGAAGAGGATTGCAGACATGACACACCCCTGACGTACTCCTGTTTTGACTTCAAAACCGAGCTCACTGTGATCAACACTGCATGTAAAGTTGAAATAGAAGCTTTTGAAGACGTTGATTATACGGAAAGGATTCCATATGCCCACAGAATGCGCCATAGGCTGGTCGTGTGAATGCTATCAAAAGCCTTCTCAAAGTCTATGAAATTTATGTAGAGTTGCTGTTGCCATTCTAAGCACTGTTCTAGTGTGTTTCGTAGAGTGAAGATCTGGTCTGTGCATCCATGCCCTTTCCGAAAACCAGCTTGCTCTTTTCTGAGAACGCTATCAACTGCCTCTGATGTACGTTGGACTATGATCTTACACAATACTTTGCTTGGCACAGATAAAAGCGTGATACCACGCCAGTTATTACAATCACAGAGTTCCTTTCTTTGGTATCTTCACTATAACCCCAGTGGTCCACTCATCTGGCACTTTTTCACTTTCCCAGACTGATGTAAATAGAGGGGCCAGGATAGATGCTGCTAATTTAGGATTTACCTTGAACAATTCTGCATTCAAGTTAGCCTTTCCAGGAGCTTTCCCATTTTTTAAGGATTTGATGGCTTGAATGATCTTTTCTTTAGTTGGGGTGTCTGTGTTGATATCAAGATCTTCTGCCTCCTGGATGTTTGCTTCCTCTTTAGGTGGCTCCCTGTTCACCAATTCTTTGAAATGCTCTGTCCAGCGCATTTCTTGTTCTGTTTTGGTTGTTAGTAGGTAGCCCTGTTTGTTCCTGAAGAGAGTGTTTGTTGGTGTCTGCTGTTTACCACTGAGAAGCCCCGTCATTTTGTAGACTGTCCCTTGTTCACCACGAGCAGCTGCATCCTCTGCTTGTGTTGCCAGATTATCAATATAATGCCGTTTGTCCGCTCTCACAAGGCATTTGACCTCCTGTGTGCCTTGCTGTACTGCTCGTGGTATTTGTCCTTTAGCTTCTGGGATTTTGTGTCTAAAACTTTTTTCTTCAGGGCTCGTCTGGTTTCTAAGGCATTCCATGTGCTGGGTGTAATCCACCCCTTCCTTCTCTTCTGCCTGTAGCCTAGACAGGCTTTACTGGTCTGTTTATAAATTGCTGTTACTTTGTCCCACTTCTTGTTGAGCTCCTTATCTGCATTTCCCTTCTCTTCATCAAGGTCTGCAAGTGCTTGAAACCTGTTCTTTAACTGCAGACTGAAGGTTTTCTGTGCTCTAGAAAGCATGTTATAATTGTCTTTTGTATGTAACTATTTGTTCCCAATATTTTTACTCATCTCTTGAATCTCTGTTCTTTGATAATAAACATTCTTGTTTTCACTATATCTAAGTGCTGCATGTTCAGTGAAGCTAAGCTGCAGTGTTTGTTTGGGAACACAGGCCTGGTGTCTGAGTGTTCAGTGGATAAGGGGCTAGACACTAAACTGAACATGGGGGACTCTGCTGTTGTGCGTATCTATTGTTAACTTGTATGGAGAGAGAGGCTGCGGAGGCCTGGAAGGTAGTTTTTATATTGACAGAGGCTAGTGTTTTCGGGGAGCTGATCCACAGCAGCCAGACACAAAATTTCCTCACACTAAGAGCAGATGGTGGTGAGGTACCTCACAACCCTTGGTACCTTTGGGGAATGTCACAGAGCCCCAGACAGAAGATTATTCCCTGCTTGAAGTCATAAGCAGTAGGAGAGGATGACAAACAATACTAGTGTCATTTGAATGTGCTTAGTAATAAAGGGATAAAATGTTTTGTCAAAGTTTCTCCCTGTGCCTCAGCAGCTTTTTCAGGTAGTTCTTGGGTTTAGACAAAACTGTACAACAAAGCCAAGGTAATTCATAAAAAAGCAATAACAGAAATTAAGGGGCTGGAGCAAATGGTTTATGGAGAATGATAAAACAATGGTCATGTGGTTAAAGCACTGGACTGGAATTTTGGAGAACTGGTACTTCCCTACCTCACAGACTATAGAACTTCCTACCTCTCGGCCTCACAGAGGTATTGTAAGGATAAATTCATTGTTTTAGAGACCCCAGATACTACAGGGGCGGGGAGTCTAATAGATAGATCGAATTATAGTTTGGCCAAACTGACCAGCGTGGTGGTCAATAATATGTGAACTGTTGGCAAGGATGGAATCATTTAGGGTGGTGCAAGAGGTTCAAGCTAAGAAAAATAAGTAAGGAAATATTTCTTGATCATGGTTTTAGTTTTCAAAGTGGGCGAAGCCATTATAACATTAGACTGGAGAGAACACTGAAGATTATTCTGTGGGAAACCATTTTGCAATGGCCCACAGGGCATGGTCTAGATCAGTGGCTCTCAACCTTTTCAGACCACTGTACCCCTTTCAGGAGTCTGATTTGTCTTGGGTACGCTCAAGTTTCACCTTACTTAAAAACTACTTGCTTACAAAATCAGACAAAGATATAAAAGTATCACAGCACATTACTGAAAAAAATTCCTTATTTTCTCATTTTTACCATACAAATATAAAATAAATCAATTGGAATATAAATATAATTACATTACAGTATATAGGGCAGCATAAACAAGTCATTGTATGAAATTTTAGTTTGTACTGACTTCACTAGTGCTTTTTATGTAGCCTGTTGTAAAATAAGGCAACTATCTAGATAAGTTGATGTACCCCATGGAAGACCTCTGCGTACCCCTGGTTGAGAACCACTGGCCTAGATCATTTAACAGGTCTTCCTTTAGTTTTGGTTTTAGCTGGAGGAGATTCAAGCCTATCTGGACATTATTAAAGCTCAAAGCATCAGGCCCTTGACTGTATTTTGTCAGAAAAGTAAATATGGATGTCTTTGAAAGATGTAGATCAGAGCTAGCTGCCTTTGTGCATGATGGGGAAAATCCAGGGTAGCTAACTGGCCATGCAACATAGGTCTGTTAATTTAGGTTTACTATGGCAAATTCTTCTAATAGTTTAGAGCTAATGAAATGGATTTTAAGGCTTATATCACAGTAGCTCTTTTGAAAGCCAAGAGTCCCTTAGGCAGTTCAATTAATTCAACAGGATTGAGCTTTAATATTTGGCTACCACAAGAGAAAGCTGTCCCACTCCATTGTCTACAACATGAGTGATTTTTTTGCTACTGTCTGAAACAATCACACCTGCATTCTGACTTCTAAAAAAGTCATTTTAGTTCAAATTGGTTCTTTCCCAGCAATTACAAATAGTTAGCCTCCTTTCTTCAGGACTTCCAGTGTGGTAATTTGACTGAAATAAGCAAGCAGCCAGTAAGATTAAATTGGACGGGTACAATTCAGAGGAATAAACACTTTTCTAAACTAAGCTCATTAGAGGTAGCACTCTAAGGTGTCTTCTTTCTAGCCTCTTTCTCCATGCTCCCTCTAATGTGCAAGCATTCATTGCATCTACTGTCTCTTGCTCTATTCATTTAGGGCAGGAAGTCTCAAACTTTTGTACTGGTGACCCCATTCACCTAGCAAGCCTCTGAGTGCGACCCCCCCCCTTATAAATTAAAAACACTTAATATATTTAACACCATTATAGATGCTGGAGGCAAAGCGGGGTTTGGGGTGGAGGCTGACAGCTTGCGACCCCCCATTTAATAACGTCACAACCCCCTGAGGGGTCCTGACCCTCAGTTTGAGAACCCCTGATTTAGGGCTTGTCTACACTGGCAAGTTTTGTCACCAAAAACTGCCTTTTGGCGACAAAACAGTGATAGCATACACACTGCAATGTGACTTTTTTCAGAAAAAAAAAAAAAAGCCTAGTGCAGCCAAACGCTCTGCCTCAGTGCTCCACACCTGAGCAAACATTTCACCCTTAGATTCACACAGATTATGCAAAGTGCAGCACGTGGCTATGACCACGGGAATATTATCCTTGGTAAGGTCTAGCCTGCCACTAAGACACCTCCAGCGAGCTTTCAAACAGCCAAAGGCACATTCGAATACCATTCGGCACCTGCTCAGTCTGTTGTTAAAACGCTCCTTGCTGCTGTCCAGGTGCCCTGTGTAAGTTTTCATGAGCCAGGGCTGTAAGGGGTAAGCCGGGTCTCCCAGGATTACTATGGGCATTTCCACAACCCCCACTGTGACCTTGTGGTCTGGAAAGAAAGTCCCCGCCTGCAGCTTTCTGTACAGGCCACTGTTCCTGAAGATGCGTGCATCATACACCTTTCCAGACCAGCCTGCATTGATGTCCATGAAACACCCCTGGTGATCCACAAGCGCCTGCAACACCATGGAGAAATATCCCTTCCTACTGATGTATTCAGAGGCAAGGTGGTCTGGCGCTAAAATTAGAATGCGTGTGCCATCAATCGCCCCACCACAGTTAGGGAAACCCATCTCTGCAAAGGCATCCATTATTTCATGCACATTTCCCAGAGACATGGTCCTCCGCAGCAGGATGCGATTTATTGCCTTGCATGCTTGGAGTAATACAGCCCCAACAGTGGACTTTTCTACTTCAAACTGATTTGCAACTGACCGGTATCAGTCTGTATTCGCCAGCTTCCACACACCGATTGCAAAACGCTTCTCTACCGAAAGGGCAGCTCTCAATCTGGTGTCCTTGTGCTGCAGGTCGGGAGACAGCTCAGCACATAGCTCCTGAAGGTTGCTTTACACATCCTCAAGTTCTGTACCCACTGGTCGTCATCCCACACCTGCATGACGATGCGATCCCACCAATCAGTGGTCGTTTCCCTAGCCCAAAAGCGACAGTCTACCGTATGCAGCTGCTCTGTGAATGCACAAAGCACTGTTAAGTTGCTGCTGTCCATATCACACTCGGGTGCCTGCAATTCAGCCTGTTAACTTTGCGAGTAACTCTGCGAGTAACTGTGCTGCCATGCGCAATGTCCTCACAACAACTAGCAGAGCATAGGAGAGAAGGGCGGGATCCATCCTCTCTCACGGCAGATGCTGGCATGCACTACAAAAGAATGACAGTTGGAAAAACGGTGCGAAAGGAAGCCAGAAACCATTGGAGGGGCGGGACACAAAGCGGGGCATGATGGTACATTTTGCACATCCCAGGATGTGCCGCGCTCCGTTTCCGCATTCCCACAACACCTAGCGACGGATGGTGTCGCCAGGCACTGTGGGATACATACCCACAGTCCATTGCTCTCGCTGTCGACAAAGGTGCCCCGAATGTGGACATGATCTGTCGACAGAGGGAGCAAATATAGACATGCTTTGGCGACTTTGCTTTTGTCGATTTTTCCTTGTCGACATTAGTTGCATCGACAAAACTTGCCAGTGTGGACAAGCCCTTAATATTAAATACAACCTTCTCTCCATTTCCCAACATGCCGTAACCCACACGAACCAAAGCCTTTGACTGAAATAAAGAAAAAGCAAGTAACCAAAAAAAAAAAAAAAAACAAAAAAAACCCTCCACAGTTGAGGAGGAATCACAATGGCATTTTAAATGACCTCAGTACTATGACTCAGCATTTCTGATGTAAATCTGCTCCACTAGTGATGGCCAACAATAGGCACATGTGCCACCTTTGGTTTAATGACTTGAATGTTGCCGACTTCACTGAACATTTTGGCAAACTAAAATTTTGAGGATGAGAGATGACAGTGGACATCATGTCTGAAAGCAAAGCTTATGAAAGAAATTGGAACTATTTAAGCAAGACGCAAAAACCTGCAACTAACAGAGTTCCTATCATTGCACAATACCTGGAAAATGCATTCACTTACAAGGACACTGCTGGCACCATTGAAGTAGTGTGCCAATTATAAAAAAAGATCTATTTGGGAAGCTGTTGGAAATCTTCATTTTAAGTTCTGACAGCTAAAAAATAGTTACAATCTACATATGTTTGCAGAGTTGTTGTAGCTGGGTTGGCCCCAGGATGAGAGACAAGGTAGGGGAGGTGATGATATCTTTTATTGGATCAACTTCTCTTGGTGAGAGAGAGAAGCTTGTTTCTCTCTCACCAACAGAAGTTGGTCCAATAAAAGATACTTCCTCACTCATCTTGTCTCTTAAGTATTAATATATCTCTTGTCACTCTATCATCAGAGAGCCCCACATCGTGTCAGGTATGAAGATATCAAATGGCTAGATGTCAACAATATTAAGATTTTTGAATTCTAGGAGACTTATCTGGAAAATCATTTAAAAAAAAATCCCAGTTCACATCTGGAAAATACTGAGCATGGCAGGACTGAAGAAAATCCCCTTGAAAAGGAGATTTGGTGAGCAGAGACCACATCCAATTGTTTTTTTTCCCCTCGAGTAAAAAAAATTAGCCATAGCCTTGAAAACCTGTGGATCAAAATTCTCATACAAATAACCATTTCTATCAGTTAATTTAATCAATTCTGACATTAGGGTTAGGCTACTGACTGCTACTAATTTGTTGGTGGAAACTAAAAATATTAGCTTAAAATAAAAAGCTGCTGCCTCACTCCACAGAAAACAGCTGCTGGTGGTAGTGCTCCCCACCTTATAACTTGCCGGGGATATGGGAGACTTATGCCTGGTCTACACTGCGGGGGCGGATTGATCTAAGTTACGCAACTTCAGCTACGTGAATAACGTAGCTGAAGTCGACGTACTTAGATCTACTCACCATGGTGTCTTCACTGTGGTGAGTCGACAGCTGATGCTCCCCCCGTCGACTCCGCTTCCACTTCTCGCTCTGGTGGAGTACCGGAGTCGACGGGAGAGCGCTCGGTGGTCAATTTATCTCGTCTAGACTAGACACGATAAATCGATCCCTGCTGGATCGATCGCTGCCCACCGATCCGGCAAGCAGTATAGACAAGCCCTTAGAGAGTCATTGGGTCAGAGAGAGAGAGAGAGAGAGAGAGAAAATGACTCTATAGCTCAGTGATTAGAGCACGCCCCTGGGAAATGGGAGACCCAGGATCCAGTGCCCCTGCTACAGTGACTAAGTATTTATACACAGTGGAACATCTTCAGTAGGAGATTGATAAGCCCCACATAAGGATGTGTCATAGGTCTGTGGTTAGAGTACTGGCTTAAGAGGCAGGAGACCCCTGTTCCAATCCTGTCTCCTCTTCAGGTAGAGGGGGCAGGGAAATTAAGCCTGGGTCTCCCACATTCCTGGCAAGTACTCTAACAAGTGAGCTAAAAGTTGTAAGGTAGGTAGTACTCCCTCAGACCGTGAATGGGACCTGATCTGGTAGGCAGCCTGTGCACACCTAGCAGATTGGGCCACCCCATTTGAGTTAGGCAGACAAATGCCTCTTTCCTAGATAATGGATCACTCTAGGGCTTAGGTGTGAGATAAGCATCCAGACATGCCTAGAGGCAGAAATTTAGCTACAGAGGGAACTTTGACCCTGAAAACTTAGGCACCTATAGGAGGTCTGTGGATCGCTGTGGTGCCTAAAACTGGGACTTTGGCACCAAAGTATCTTTATGGATCAGGGCCAAACTGCTTTGCCTTTAGCACACAATCTGAAACAGGGACATATCGCCAGATGCAGTTTAGCAGAACAGGGAACCAGACATGTAAGCTCTGGTCAGACTACCCAAGGCCACCCACCTAAGCTGAAAGGGGAGCCCAAGATACAGTAGATGCAGCTAAGATTTTAAATTCAAACCACCTATCATTGTTGCCAATATGAGCCTGTTTTTAACTACACAGAACCAGGGCACACATGAGAATGTTGTTAACATCTTAACCCAGAGGATGCAGTGTTGTATGGCGATTAGTGCACACAGTCGAGTCAGGACTGATGTATAACAGCTACTAGTCCAACACTGCCACTGGTTTGCTGAGTGATCTTGGGAAAAATCACCTAACCTCTCTCTACGTAAAACATGGATATTACTACTTTCCTGCTTCACAGGGTGTTGTGAAGCAGTGTAGAGTGTCTAGCACAATGGAGTCATGGTCTGTGGGCACTACTGCAAGACAGATAACAAATAATTAACATTTGTGAAGTACATTGAGATCAGAGTAAGAGTGGACATTGCAAAGTACTATTAGCAATTTCCCCCAAAAGGATCATTCTAAATCCAGAAAGCTTTCTGGCTCCATTTTAGGTACAGTAAACTAGTCTGGTTTGGGACATGTAGCCAACTCAATCATACAATGTACATAAGACTGAATAGCCATGAAAAGTTAAAATCTCTCTTCCCAAAATTCACAGTGGAATAAGGAGGAAGGGCTCCTTTTTTCCTACATCCAGGAGTCAAGAGTCCCCAGAGCATGTATGCTTCCTTTTTCTAGCATTTCTTTAATTTGAAGCAAAAATCAAGCTAGTAAGAACTGCACTGCATGTCCTTTAAAAGAACATTTCCTTTTCCTGCAAAGCATAGTAGTTATGTGCTGTGAATTGCAAGTCATGTAGATGAGCTTGCCAGGGAAGAAGATGATGATCCAGCTACAAGTTTTAAAAAATTACTAGTGTATTATATAGGGTCCTCCAAAGTTTTAAGTAGGGAGAAGTATGGTCTAATTGTTTAAAGCGCAGGCCTGGCAGTTAGGAGACCTTGGTTCTAATCCAGCTTTGACATTGAGTTGCTGTGCAACCTGGGGTAAGTCACATAACCTCTCTGTTCCCCTCAGCTGCTCAAGATGAACTGTGCTGAATGTGGTCTTGTAACTAAATTGTGTTCAGCCGTACCCTTTGGTGACACGTTACCACCACTGGTAGGCGAGAGGAAGGTCAACAGGTAGTTTAAGAATTTTTTAAGCATGTCAGCAGAATTTGTTCTCCCCTCTCCCAGATACTGTAGGCAGGTTTTGTGGGGTTGGGATTACATGACAGCCCAGTAATTTTTTCCTACAGGTTACACACTAGATTAAGAATAAGAAAATAAAGTTGTATTCAGTTGAAGGATTAAAAAAAAAAAAAAAAAGTCTATTCTTGCTCAGAAACCAGCCTAACCCCAGGAAATCAGAACTGACTCTGCTGGGCAACAGCACTGAAAGTAGCAGGTGTTCCTTGTCGCTGTGTGAATTAATGTTGCACTCTTGCAATCTATTAGTCCAAGAACCAACTGGCTGTAAGTGCTAGAGTCCCTGACATCTGATCATGCTGAAAAAGACATGTGAAAAAATCTTTACTGGAGAAAACTCCTTAGTTTCCGAAAAGGTTGCAGAAGGGATGAAGACTAGGGAAGGTTAAAGGTTACCTGCAAAGTGAGGAGGGATAGGAAGGGGTTAAATGCCCTTTTTTGCTTTGTTATGATATATAAATAAGGCCTGTACAGAGTTTTGTCAGAGGGCAGTTGGTTTGTTTGTTTAAACATGTTAGAAACATGAAAGACACTATGGTGACTGAAGTGATAACATCACAAATACTAAGATACTTAATGTTAAGCTTTGACAGGGGGGAGGAATGTTAATCAGACCATTTAAAACTTTGGTTTATTTAACTCCAGACACTCATTCTGAGCTGGTCTTGTAGTAATAAAATAAAACTCACTACTCCCAGAGATATGCTGACATCAGGAATGGTTCAAGATGCTATTTTGCAGTGATAAGACTTCTCATTTGAAGCTGTTTATAAGTATCTACCAGCTATGTAAATTTCAACATAATTCAACACAAAAGGAAAAGCTTCTAAGGAAATGGAGGTAAACATTTAACCTCAGATATTATGAAGATTAAAAAAAAAAAAAGCTATCAAATTGATTTTGAAAGAATCTACTTGTGTTCAGGGTGTTGATTAAATGGAATTAAACAAATCCACTAGACAAATGAAGGAAGTCTAGATTTGTTATCACAAGAAATTTTTAATATGGTTTGTGACAAGCAATATATCAAAGTTACCAACTCTCAAGCTTCATATTCTGAAACCAGACAACTCTCAGCAACAACAACAAAAAGTTGTGCACTGATAAACATAGGAGGCATATTGAAAATTTTTAATTAAATATGAAAACATGAGCTGTGTACATTATTTTTTCCCTAGAAAACACAGCAATTTCAAAAGTTTATCATAAAATATTTTCATGAAATGAGTGAACCAGCAAACACATGCACTTGCGTGTCTGACCCCCCCTCCCAAGATAAACATGATAAAGAGACATACGCAAATGGAAAAGTTAACAGTACAGGTGGCTTGCCTTTTTTTTTTCGTTCTTTTTAATTTTTGTAAAGAAGAATGGAATGTAACACTGTGCTCGATTTCCTATGTCACAACACAAAACATTTGGTGCAATATTTTTAAATTTTCTCTTTGTTTTAATTTGATGGAGAAAAATACCTGTTTTTCTATAATAAAATATGTCTTTATTTTTAAATGTAACTTTTTTTTGCAGAAAATAATTTTGTAAACTGTCATTTCAAGGGCAAGGTAGACGGTCATTTCAATGTCCCCCCTTATAAACATGATCTGTTATCTGAAGCAAAAATGGAGACACAAAATAAAAGGAGGCGGAGCAGAGGCAGCTTTGCATACAGAAAGAAGAGTGCGCCTGGACGGGAGAGGGGGTGGGGAGTATGTTGTGGGGAGAAAGGAAGAGGTTAAAGGTCACTTTCGCCATAGAGCGCTGTGGAGAAGGACATATAGTCCAGGGCACCAGGTACAGCATCAGGCCCGCTGTATGGTGCCATCCTAGCAATGCAATATTCAGCTTGATCAGGAGGCAGTTCCCGTCTTAATTCATCCACAGTGATGTAGTTCTGCAAAAACAACAAGAGACAAAGCAAATTATTCTTTCCAGCAAATGGTGCTACTTAGAAAGTACTCTACAGATCACTTCCTGCTGCTCAGGGGGGCAGTGGGGCAACTGTGCTATAGTTAAATTAAGAATACTGTATCCCATTGAAGGCACATTGGGTATGCAGGAAGGCAGAATGCAATACCCTGTCTAGTTGGAATCTGGCCAGGGACCAGCAATGGAAAGATAGATTATAGTGGGAGAAAAGCCCTAGAAGACCAGGAGTGGTTGTGTGGGAGAGCAGGGAGGTTGTCAGTGTCAGGCTGACTGCTGTCTTGCTGATGGTGTGGTTCTTGTTTAAGGTGAATGGGAAGAAGCAGAAATTGTTCATTACCTCCAGTCCCTCGTTAACAACCACTAAAAAGATGGGTGCCCTATTGCGCCCTATAAGTTGATTTTAAGGCTTCAAAATGTGGCCTCAATGACTCATTCTCCAGAAAAGGGATGGCATCCACAAGACAACGAATTAGTTCCTACCGGTGCTGGTAAATTATATCAGCACAGGCAGCAGACAACATTGTCTACCAAAGAATTTTTGTTTTTTCCATAGTTTTCTCCCTCCACTCTCCTTGCTTTTCCTACGTCCCACCTTTCCTAGGGACATTTTTCAAAAGGAAGTAAACCTCCAACTAGGTTTGGCTATTGGAAATGTAAACACACTGAAGCTAGTCTGGCCCATCACCAATTCACATTCTGGATATAAGGTAGCAGTTTGTTGAACATGAGCTAAGCAACAAGTTCTTTGTAGCTAACTGACTCATGGACAATTGTATTTAGAAGCATCTAAAAGATATTTAGGTGTCAGATTTTCTGTCCTTTGACTTCCTAATTCGTTCATTAAGTGTTCTGCTTTTATGTTCATGAATGGAGTTTGAGGGAGGATTACCTTCTTAGTGCAATGTGAATCAAAAAGTATTTTAGTATAACATTTAAAACCAATTAATATTGATAATTATCCTTTTTTGGAAGTACACAGTAATAAAGTTTAAATTTAATACTCGATCACAAAATTACAGAAAACGTTATTTAAATCATAATTTTCATTCTGTTGAAATAATTAGGAATTTACTACACAACTGTTGAGACAGGAGATATACTCTGATCAGAGAGAATGTGTAATAAAAGATGGATGAAACATGAGGTTTATACGTAGAGATTATAGTAAAATCATTAGCAAAACATGAAAAAAGTACTCAAATTAGGATAATTCATTAAAATCTGAGATTTCAGTTAACATGGTATTCCAATATTTTCACTACATACTGTCATATTTCAAAACAGATCACCAAAAGTATTAGAAAATATTGGCATATATTAAGATTAAATTTATTTCATTAGCTAATTTAAGGAATTGCCAGTAATTTTATGCAAGAAAAATAAAAAAATATGATTTGTTGGTACATTCATTCCACTGATTAACCAAATCTAGAGAAGTTATAATCTATCCTGGTCCTGGGAGTTTTCCAGTCTATCATATAGTATTTGTAATAATACGGTTAAAAGGTGGATATTTGAAAATCATTTGTTAACTGATAGAGGTTATCCTCAAATCAATGAAAATCTGATACTGATTACGTAAGACATACACTTACATGTCATTGTAAATTGTCACATGTGGAAAAACTACTTGAACTTGTAGATGTCCAGTAATTCATCTTTTTCAAGATTAATCAAAACACAGTTGATCAGTACTGTGTTTGCTGAATTTAATCACGCACTTTAAAATAACCAGCCAGAACCATAACTTTTGATTAGTTACTTTAGTATCATGGCTCCAAACCGTTTAAGTTAAGATAAGGTAATTGCTCTGCTAATTTGTAGTTATTGTGTGTATAAGAAACATCAGCTGACATCAGTGATTGATATTGGTTCCTTTCCTGTCCATGACTTCAAACTTTTGTAGAAATGTGTTTTTACTTCAAGGTAGTAAACATTTTTGGCTCCAAGAAACACTTTTGTGTTGAAATATTAGCTACATTGGTTTCTTGTTTAATATTAACTTTTTGTGTTAGACATTTTCTATATCGGGGTCAGCAACCTTCGAGAAGTGGTGTGCCAAGTCTTCATTTATTTACTGTAATTTAAGGTTTCAGTGCCAGTAATACATTTTACATTTACAGGGGCCAGCGGACGGAACCCCAGACTGGCAGTGGGCTGAGCGGCTCAGCCCGCTGCTGGCCCCGGGTTCCGTTCATCCAGGCAGGCAGCGAGCTAAGCGGGACCAGCGGCCAGGACCCCGGCTGGCAGCAGAATGCCACTAAAAATCAGCTTGCGTGCCGCCTTTGGCACGCGTGCCACAGGTTGCCGACCCCTGGTCTATATTATTGCAGTTATATACTTAAAGCATATTCTTAGTTCCACTGACTTCAGTAGAGGTCGGTGGGACTTAAGCATGTGTTAATGTGCTTTGCTAAATCAGGATCTCTGCAGGGTACATGAAGGTAAGAGCTATCGTTTGGCCTCTGAGCTGGTCAGGAAGCAGAGATTTACATATGACTGCGGAGTGTTTCATTGTTCACCTCTGAGGAATTATACTTCCTGTCTCTTCACATTCGTTCAGCCACTCCTGAGCCAGAGTTTTCTTTTTTTATGTAAAAGTAGCATTAGTTTCCCTTCGAAAGTCTAAACTTACCTTGTCTCCAGCCAGGATCTTGAAGGAAGCCATGACCTGGTCAGCAGTATCAGTATCTGCTGTTTCCCGGGACATGAAGTCGATGAAGGCCTGGAATGTCACTACTCCCAAGCGGTTGGGATCTACAATGCTCATGATGCGGGCAAACTCTGCTTCTCCCTAGATAACAAAACAGTCAGCAACAGGTCAGACTATTAGTAAGAATGACCAGAAAGTAAATCCAGTTCGCACAAATGATGGCATCTGGAAGGTGAAATAATGAGACTGGAATGTTTCTAAATGATCCCAATCTCATGGCTAAGAAAATAAAGCTATGGAAGACACTTCAAATCAATCTCACAAACACATTCACCAACAAGCTTTCCTAGCTGATTTTTTTTTTTTTTTTTTTAATGTTCATTTTCCCTTTGGAGTTAGGTATTTTCAACAGTGCTCTGGAACAATGCCATCTTAGTCCCACAAAACTGCTACCCTACATCAACTGTCAAAGCAGAACAGAGCAGTAGTCTTTCTAGTTTAGTATGTCGCCAACAGAGGCTAATAGTATGGATGCTTCAAGATATAAAGGTCCCTATAATGCACAGAATGATGCAATTCTGTATCACAGGGCCCTCTGAAAATCAGATAATTTATTTAGGAGCCTAAACATGGATTCAGAACCTAATTTTGGGCAGCCAGATTTGAAATTGGCCTTAGTCTTTAATTTCTTCTCTGGAATCTCTTACTTCCCTTTTACTTCTCATCATACCTGTTGCCCTTCTCTAGGACCTTAATGGTTTTAAGCTCATCCTTACCAAAAAGGCACGAGAAATCAGAGACCTATATGCTTTGGAGAGGCCTGGCAGAGCAGCATCTCCAGGGTAGTGTCTTTAGACCCAGGGATTCTTTCACTGTACATTATTTTGACATGGAAGCTAAGACCTTATGCGTCTTAATTTTCTCTGTATCTAAGAGCATCTATTCTGATCTCTTGTACCATTTTTCCCCCCTGTATGAAGATGAAGAGGTAGATCCCAATATCTGCCTGGGAGCAAGAGTGAAACCTTCAGGCAACTCAGTGCAAATCAACATGAAACAGTAACACACATACACAATCTTTAAAGCATTTGGTCAAATGCTAACTGATGTGGCCTTGTACACCAGACTAAAGGTGTTTGTATTTATACTGCGCTGAGAAGTAGGTTACACTGGAAGATTGCTTTGCCTAACATTTGTGGCAGCAAGGTTATTAAGGGCATTATTTAAACTTCTTGTGTGATTCTCTTCTCCTCTTAGAGAAGATTAGTACCAATATGTTTTGCCTGCAGAAGTTCTCCCCATTATGATTCTTCTGTCAACAAAGTCAGCCTAATGCTGTGTTGTCCTGAACGCTAATCTATTTACTGAGGAAAAAGCTATGAGAAAGCTACAAACAGGACTCTAGCCTGCATGAACAGGCAGGAGCGGAGTGGAATAAAGGAGTATTTCACTGATCATAGTGGGAAGGGATAGGGCAGGAGAGGAAAGGGAGACAGCTACCAGGAAAGAATTCTAATTGCACTGTTTCTAGTCTAAGTATCTTTGGTTGGTTGGAAAAAGCTGATCTCACTAATGTTATCAATGGAGATTAAGATTTACACCTGCTGAAAGACCTGCTGCCACATTACCACTGAAAGCTTTACAAAGGGATATCAGGATCCTAGAGTCACAACTGGCCTTAGGAAGAAGCTTGAAGCAAGTACCCTTGTAGCACACCAGGTGTGTGTGGGGGGGGGGGGACACAGTATATGAGACTAGAATGGACAGTCCGCTTTTGGGCACTAGAAGCTTAAAGGCTGAATTTTAGTTGGATTTATTTATAAATGGTAGAGTGTGTGTGTGTGTGTGTGTGTGTGTGTGTGTACACACATGCACGTTGAGAATTTAGGAAAAACACTTCCTGTATAAACAGTTTTATTTCAATATTTATTTGTAGCAACAGCATTCATTCATTCCTCAGGCTGTCATGAAGACTTTCATGGAATTCTACTGTTACTTATTGCTGGAGAGGTTACATGTTGCTGTATGCAAACAGTGAACACAGCAACACGAGCTGTGTTATCGCTTCTTCCAGTTTATAAGCCATGCAGTTTTCCAAATCAATTCTCACTCTACACAGATCAGAATTGGACATAACCCTCCCATTCTTCCCTCCATCTAGAGCTGTAAGACAAAGATTTAAATGCACACATACACACAACCATTTCAACATTTAATTTCCATTTATGAGTCTCCTAGGAATTAAGGTAGCTTTTACCTTGATTCATTACAAATGTGTCCCCTTCCCCTTTGCAGAAGGTCATATGAATCATTGTGAACATGAGTGACAGAGGGCTCTACGTTACCATATTGTAACCCATGGAGATAAGGCAGGCTCTGAAATCTTCAGAATCCATCATGCCAGTCTTCTTCTACATGGAGTGATGCAAGGATGGAAGAAACCAAGAGAGAGAAAATGGAAACCAGTCGAGGAAGAGATGAACCCACAGGAGAGATTACAAAGAATGAATTTGGGAAAAGGGGACAGGAATTATTGGACAATGAAAAACAATACAATAAAGGTGGTTTGAAAAACCATGAAAAAGCAATGATTCAGTTGGAAATGAAATCGTTTTTATATAGGACACATATTGAATATTAAAAAAAAAAGAATGACGCATGATGATATCAAGTGAGACAAATACACAAAGAGAAGAAGACAGGGAAAGTTAAGTGAAACAAGTAAATGGAATAGGTAGATATAAAAAGAATTCTCCCAAGACAATAAACAAAGGTAATTAAAAGGGGTAGATATGAAAATTCATTAAGTAAAGAGAAAAGGTGGGATGGAACAGAGATACATGTACAGTTAAAACATGAGAACAACGACAGAAGGATTAAAACAAAAAAGAAAAGAAAGGAGAAAACTGTTATTTCCTCATAGTTCAACATCTCGCTGCATTCACCACTAGCATTCAGTACCTGTGCATCGTTTCCAATATCGTAACCCAAGCTGATGAGGCAGGCTTTGAATTCCTCAGGGCCAAGTGTGCCGGAGTGATCCTGGTTATGCGGTGTGCCAGGCAACAAGACATGCAGTGCCAGGGGGGTGGTAGTGTGGGGCAGGTAAAAGAGAGGTAAAGAGGAGATCAAGAGCAGGTGAAAAGACAACAAACAGGTGCACCATGCAGTGGATGAGGAGAGGAGAGAGATAGAGAAAGAATGACATGCAGATAAAAAGACAGGGAAGAAAAATAAAAAGTGCACAAAGTTAGATACCACAATGACATTTCAGGATGTGCTAAAAATGCTCTCAAAACAGTAGCTTCTCAGAGAACTTGATCACATCTTGACAGTGTTTGAACAAGAATTATTAACACTAGCAAGCTTTAAAATCTACTTTTTCCAAATCAGTCCCTGAATTGCTATTCTTTTACCTAGTAATGCCAGAAGTCCTGCATTTCAACAGTAACCCAGAGTGCAGGGAAGCAGACAGACACAGTAGGTAGCAAACATTATCACCTTACTGTTCTTGCTATCAAAAGTCAGATGCCCCAATAAAGGGATAGGCTAGGGTAGGTATGCCGGGCAATGCTTCCGTGAAGCTTAGCTGGTGGAGTATCTTGTGTGCTCCTGAACAGTCCTGGCATCCCAAGAACACATCAGGAAAAAACAGCTGAAGCTCAGGGAAGTGCTGCCACCCCTGTATTTCTGAGCTCTGTATATGAAAGCAGAGCTGTGACTGGCTGAGCTCTCTGAAGTGCTCCACCCTTAAAATAGCACCCCTGGCTTTATATAGCAACTAGCTTTGCTATTACACAGAGGGATGCACCAACGATGGACACAATATTCATTTATCACACCCCCTTTCCTCTGTGTTTTGAGAGGACCCCATGGTAAACATGAACTTCCTCACAAGAGAGCCTACTGGAGGCCAGCCACAAAGCCCAGCAGAACATTTCACGACAGCTGCACTTCTTTTGGTTCAGAATCCCCAAACACTGTGGGGTGGGAAGAGTTCATCACCAAGAGTTACACACAAAATTGAGAATCCCAATTTGAAAAGCGGAACTTAGCTGCAAGGCAGCACTGCCTGCAGTCATCATCATTTTGACATGCCACACTGGCAGGAGAAGGAAACTCAGGGTAGGTGTGCGGGGCCAGCTTCAGCTGACTCCCTCTTTCAGAAAAAGAGTCAACTTTTTCAGTTTGGTGTTTAAATCAGTATTAAAGCTTCCCAACAGAAGAAATAATTGAGGATGAGGCAACCATATTTTCCATGTTACCTATGTAACCTCCCCTCTCTTGCATCTCGTATGTAAATGGAAGGCCTGTTTATGTGAATGGAAATCTAGGATGTACA
Organism: Terrapene triunguis; assembly: GCF_002925995.2. Lineage (NCBI taxonomy): Eukaryota > Metazoa > Chordata > Testudines > Emydidae > Terrapene > Terrapene triunguis. Next base: position 34,848,590 of record NW_020664447.1, read on the forward strand.
GGGTACACTGGGGAACACTAGAAAGAAGAGAGGGGGGTCATTACCTGAATGCACCTTCAACAATGCGAGAGGAGTTAGGATGGCCTTATTTGGCCATCTGGAGATGGCTTCTTCTTGAAATTAGACTGCAGTAATGGGATATAGCTTGAGACCACTCAGAAACTGAAGCTAGCATAGAATGCTGTGACAGGCTTAGCAAGTGTCAGGCACATATGTTTGCACCACTGCTCTGGGATCTGTATTAGTTGCCAGTAGGTCTATGGGTGACATTCAAGGTGTTAGCATGGAACCTACAGAACCCTAAATGGTTTTGGACTTGGGAGTGCCTCTCTCCGGGTGGCAGTGTGGCTGTTCAGATTCATGGAAGCACGCCAGCTGATCTCCCCTAGATGCAAGTGAGAGAGCTGCTAGCAGGATGATGGTTGAGTTTATTATGGGCTTATTTTATTATTGTGTTTGCTGGTGGCTCTGTATTTATTTATGTTTTGTTATACTGTATGTAGCACTTATGTGGGGACCTCCAGAGGAGAGGGGATGGGTGCCTTCAGAGTTTTATAAATCCAATACTCAGTCACTATGTGGAAACCCTCTTGAGGGATGGGGAGTAAAAGGTGGGGAGAATAATCCATTTTCTAAATATGCTAGCAGACTTTCCCGAGTCTTAGCTCAGTCAGGAAACTTGCATTCCAGACAAACTTCCTGTCTCAGCATGACAAATAGACTAGCCTAATGTGGACAGGATTACCTGACAATCTCCACAGGGCTGTCGGCTCACGAGACCTGGTCCTCTAAGCACAAGAATGAAAAGTCTACTATGTGGATAGTTCTACTACAGGGGCTGTTTGGTTTCTAATGCTATGCCAAGCCTATGAAGAAGCAGGTGGCCCACTGAGCTCCAGGGGGCACAGACTTACCCTGTCAAAATGGTTAAAGGAGGCCCGGAATTCATTCATCTGCTCCTGGCTGATTCCTTTGGCATCACGGGTCAGAATCTGATTTTCCACTTCATTGATGGTTCTAGCAATTGTTGTAAGCAACTGCTCCCAGCCCACTCGGATATGCTGAAGAAGAAAGGACAAGACTTTTCTTTTAAAAAGTGGAACCTTCTGCATCTGGAGCCCTTGGTTCGACTGTGTTAATCATTACAAGTTAAGTGATCCTGATGGTCAGGGCCTGGGAAATCCACTTGCTCAGAAAACATCTCTCTCACCCTGGGCAAGTGCCATCAACTTCTTCAAAATCTGAACCTTCATTTAAAAAAAAAATTAAAGGTCAGATTCTCATCTACACTAAGGCATTACATCAGCTTTAAGGTCACTTTACTCTGCCAGAGTGGTGTAAAGCAGCCTTAGAGTAAACAAGAATCAAGCCCAAAGTTTTTAGCTCTCAGTGATGCGGAAAACCTTTCAAACGTGAACTGAGTGTAAAGTGATGCACAGATGTCTTCCTAGGTCTGGCACCCACTTCTCCAGTGCCTCTATTATAGCACAGCCAGATACAGTAATGAGAAGTGACCAGAGTCTGTTGCCAAAGTGAAACTGACGAATCTGGTTAGTTTTAGTGTGCTGTTGCTTGGGAGAGTTTCCAGCAGCAGCACTGAAGCTATTAACTAGGGAGAAGGAGCAAAAGAATGGAGTCTGTGAAAGGCATGGATTAGCAGAGACATCTCACCATCCCCATATTCTTGCAGCACCCAGCAGGATGTAGAGGGGGAAGCAGAGAGAGAAAACTTCTGTTTTCAGATGATGGGGGAACTTGGCCAATTGCAGGGATCTCAGTCACTGTTCCTGGTTGGGGCCTCTAGGCACTGGTGCACCTTGGTCCCTCCTATTCTGTGCCTGTGGCAGATAATAGTCTAGCCTCCTAGGAGCCGTAATACTTTGGTCTAATTTTAGTTGTGGGTTCAGTGTGTGGACGCTGGGTGGTGCAGATAGCCTATGATACACAGGCCACCAGACTAGATGATGTGGTGGTCCCTTCTGGCCTTAAACCCCATGACTCTAAATTTATGAGACATCTACTAGCCAGAGATTGATACAGAAGATTAAGGCCCTCACTGCCCCCAAATAGAGTTCAGGGATCATACCCTAGTATGGATCCCAGCAGTCTAGCAAATGGTGGGGCACTCATCTGTGCATTGGCCCTGGACAATGGACCCCATATGTTTCATATCAGGCTGTGGCTATTCGTACGTGTAGTCCTCTGGCTATTAAGTATCTGGCACAATTTCCCGGTCTATATATGAGTGGGTGGATGTGGAAGGAGAAAATTGATAGAATAAGTACGGAATAGCTATAAAGAGAGGAAAAGGAGAGAGAGACAATATAGGGGAGGAGGCAGAGAACTCAACAGAGAGAGAAAGGGAAATCAGGAAACACACTGAAGACAGCTCAAGCAAAGATGCACCATAAATAATTATAGGAAAGTGAAAAGAAGCCAAGAAAGGAAAGTCAATGCTAAAGAGAGAAATTTAGTGAGTAGAGCTGGTTGAATAGTATTTGGGGAATTTCTCCAGTATGTGTCAAACAATTTATTCAAAAATACTTTGTGGAACTCAATTAGCTCTATAGCTAGTCAATTACTAGTCAGCTAATACCAGTAAAGTTAATTGCATAATATATTCAGGTGTTATCTTTCTTCTGTTGTTTGACCAGCCCTAGTAGTAATTAACATTTAAAAAAAAAAAAATCATTAGCTAGGGAGTTGATTTGCAATGTTACAATGAAATATGGAGCACAACAACAACAACACACAGCTGTCTTATTCCTTGAAACTCCAGGGGTCAGAGTGGGGACTGCCTGTATGTTGCATTCTTTCCCCTCACACATTGTATGTCTTGTCTATTTAGATGTTAAATTGTTTGAGGCAAGAGTCTCTTGCTATATTTGTATAGACCCTAACACAGCAAGGTCCTGTTCCCGGTTGCGTTCTCTAGGTATTATCATAGTATAAATAACGCATAACATATCCACACCACCACCATCACTGGTATTTTCACCCTGGCTATTAGGTTGGCATTCAGCTATCAAGTAGCAGGCTAATAAGTGTCAGGTAAACACTGAAGATGCATTGGTGTTCTTAACTGGTCCCCATCTACCACCTGCTGAAGTTGCAAATACTCAGGGAGGACTCAGAACTGGATTAGCATACAGAGCTGCAGGTCTGAACTAAGGTGCACTGGCAGGGCACTGTGGGCGAAGCAGTGCTGTAAATTCCTCACTTTCATGAGTGCGAAGTTTAGCCAAGGGTTTTGGAAAAGAATCTGGGTGATATGGGGATGCTCATCTTAACTATGTCTGGCCAACACAGCTTAGGTTGTTTTGTATGCCTGGGCTAAAACACAGCAGGCTGAAGGCTTCTCCAGGCATTTACCTCCATGGTATAGTTGGTGTGCTTGTTGTCAAAGATGAGTGCCTCCTGAATCTGCTGGTGGTCTCCCTCCAGCTGGTCAATCTTTGGTTTGTAATTAATAATGCTCTTCTCGTACTGCCGCAGGTGGTTGAGCTGGTCCTCCAGGGTCCCATGCATCTCTATGGAAATGCGGCCGATCTCCTGCATAAACAAACCCAAGGGAGTTGGGCCCATTAGAGGGACAAGCCTCAACACACACAGTATCTACCTATTCCCTGTATGGGATGAAATGCTTCAACAAGTCATATAGATCTGAGAGAATAGAATCTAGTTTTATGGCTTTAAAGAGAGGAGATAAACATATGAGGTCAGACCCCCATATGTTACAAACCACTGTAGCGCTATTGAAGTCAGTGGAACTACACCAGTTTACATCAGCTGAAGTTCTGGCTCACTGTCTTATGAGTAAGGCTACGATTTAGTCTCGGGTATTTTTAGTAAAAGTCATGGACAGGTCATGGGCAATAAACAAATATTCACAGCCCATGACCCATCCATGACTTATACTAAAAATACCTGTGATTAAATCTGGGGGAGGAGGCGGGGTGCTGCTGGGGGGAGGGCACCTGGGGCCAGCCAGGGACCGCTGCCCAAGGCCCCCGTAGCAGCAGCTGGTGTGGCTGTCCCTGGGGCCACCTGAGCAGCTGGCCCCGGAGCCAGCTGCTTGGGCGGCTGGGGGGTCAGCCATCCTGGCCCCTGCAGGAGTCATGGAGGTCTTGGAAAGTAACGCAATCAGTGATTTCCACGACATCTATGACAGATACCGAGCCCTAGTTATGCAATTTCCTTTCCTCCCTAACCAGTTTGTGTGCTCACCACATCAGACACATGCTATACTCTCGCACTTTGTCACATATGCCAAGTCCCAGTCACCAGGCGCTCTGTGGAAAACCTCATCAACACCATCCTTTAAGTAAACTGATCAAGGGTAACTACTGAGTGAGGAGGTTTACCCTCCTTTACCTTTCACCTTCTGCCTCTTCCCACTAGGAAGAGGTAAAGACACCTGCTGCAGGACTGATCCCCACTAGCCTTGAAAAATAAGAAGTTTGAGAACAAGGGTCCTAGTCCCTGGTAGGCGTTGCTGAGCGTGACCTCTAAAATGAACACATCAGACCTTTGATTGTGCGTCCAACTAGGATGAGGCATATATTCCCACTTTGCAGGTGTAATTTGCACCTGAATTTTACACCTGGAAAATGAATTGTGGGTGCACGTCTTAGGAGGTCACTTCAAAGGCCATCATTCCACAAATCTACCCCTTGATGTCTATCAAGATCATCTAGGTCTAGGGATTAGCATGTGTGCAGGGTAATGGTGCCTTCTCCATCACCAGTTAAACAATGGGAAATGTTTTAATACAGCCAGGACCTCATGCTTTCAGAAGACATGGGGACATGACATGAGGAGACTTATATAAAGCCATTTCTGTGCAAATCAGAAACTTGCCAGCAAAGGGGTAGTAGAGGATACATAAGAGATACATCTCTGTACTTGGACAAGGGTGGGGATTTGAAGATGACAGAAGATGGAAAAGCAATGATGCTGGGAACAGTTGGAGCTCAGAGGAGCAGCTGCATTATATGTTACCACCTCCAACTGTGCCACTTGGGTCACTGACCCAAAAATCAGTAACAACATTGGCGTTTCCTCAAGGCAGACAAGCAGCCTACACTGAGGGGATTCAATGAAGTGGAATCACTAGTTGGGCAACATCTGATGATAAAAGACGAAGGCATGGCTGATTGCTTTGCGAGCCCTCTCAGTATGTCTATGGTAACAGTAATTTAAAGGACAGGGAATAGGCTGGCCAGCACTTTTCTTTTCCTCAGCTAGGAGAGAGATCAAGATGCTTTCCTCACACGGTATCTGCTGTCCTGCTTACTTCATGCTCTTTATCTCTGTGAGCCTTCTCTCATGGCTTTTTTCTCCTCACATCTCTGCTTATCTAGCACTGACTCCCTTACTCCCTTCTTAAATGTCTTCCTTGAAGAGCCTCCCCCACCCCTTTCACCTCCTGCCATCAACACTAGCCTTCTTGTACTCTATCTTTAACTCTACTTACCTTAATTCAAATCTTAGCTAAAAAAGTTCTCCCTTAAAAATTCTCTTTCTTGCTGCTGTTTTACCACATAATTGTGTTTATTTTGTAGTGCATTTTGAAACAGATGGTATGAAAGTGGTTATACAAAATAAACTTCTGCTGTATTTGTGTAAAGCAAGCGAGAAACCCTTTGAATATATTCAAGTGCCAGCATCCCTTTCTCGAGGCCACATTTTTGTATTTGCTGCAAAGAGCGGGGAGAAAAAAGTACCATGCATCTGATTAGCCAGAGACAATCTCAGCACATACTATCCATTGACTTTCCGTGAAAGCCTCCCTTATTGAAGTCTGAAAAGAGGATTGCCCAAAGGCTGAAGGAAGAGGCAATCCAGAATGCCCGCTGCAATTGTGGAGGAGAGGAAAAAAAGATTGTTTCAAAATTATTAAGATGCTACCTCCATCTTGGTTTGGATCCAGGGCCCAATGACATTAGCCTGTGCACCAAACTGTTTGCGGAGTCGTTCATTTTGTTGCTGGCGTGTGTGCTCTTCCATCAGGGCTTGATCCCTTCGGGGAACTAACTGCCGCACCTGTAGCAAAACATACCAAGGCACAGCATGTATTTCATGCACAGTAAGCTAGACACAATGCATTCAGAAACGGGGTGTGGACAAATAAGAAGTCATAAGCGTCTGGCCTGGGCTGGATGGCTTAGGGGATGGGCAACGGGACATGAAACCTGTCTTCTCTACAGACAATGTTAAATACAACCCAAGTTATACCTAACCCAAATAAGTGAACATCCCATGACTCTATGATGGCCTGTGTTAAATGAGTTGAAGGGCTCTGTTCAATTGCCATTTGCCCACAAAGACCATCACCACAACTGGTATTAGGGATAGCGTCTTTCATCAGCACAAGAAGGGAAGAAAAGAAGATCCAGGTTCTCTTCTTAAACCTGCACATCGAAGCACACTAAGCCCCCACACTTGTGCTGGAAACAAATCATGCGAGACGAGCAGGGCCTGTGCTCTGAGGTGATACTGAGAATTCAGTATCTCTGGTGTTTGGCTGGTGGGTCTTGTCACCTTCTGAGAATCTAACTGATCACCACATGTGGGGTCGGGAAGGAATTTTCCCACGAGGTCAGACTGGCAGTGATCTTGGAGCATTTCACCTTCCCTTGCAGCACGGAGTGCGGGTCACTTGCTGGAATTATCTGGGTATATCTCACTTAATCATTTCACTGCCATTGCAGGGGCCCTGGGGCATGTCAGTCCCTCCTATTCTCAGCCTGTGACCTGTAATAGTTTAGTCTGTGAGCTGTAATACTTCAGTTGTTGGGGTTAGTGTGTGGGCGCTAGGTGATGTTGGTGGCCTGTGATATACAGTAAGGCAAACTAGATGATCCGGTGGTCCCTTCTGGCCTTAAACTCTGTCTCTAGCTGAGCACTGTGCATTGGACAGGAGAATTTAGAAAGGGAATAATTCACTTCCTGGGGTGATAAAATAGGCTGAACATCTTCTCCCTTACAGAGAAAGTGCAAGGCTCCAAGCACTCACGTGGTCCCATTTGCCATTGATGTCCTGTGGGGTTATGGTAGTGTAGGGATTGGTTCCTGCCATGTTGACATGGTAGGTCTGGACAATCTTTGAGACTTCATTGTGGATCCCCAGGATGGCCTGTCGCTCCTTGTCGGCATCTGGCAAAGTGGCCTTGAACTGTTCATGGGCGGTGGTCAATCCCTGGAAAACAGAGGTGCAAGCAGAGGAGAGATAAGAGCATTAGTCAAAACACCACGTTAAGGTGTTACTGAAAATAGTGCAGTTTGGAAACTCCTCTGCCGCTACAGCAGAGCAATCAATCTCTGAGGGTGCAGAAAAGGCCATTCCACAGCAGGTAAAAGCCACTTTTATGGCACTCAAACATTTTTCAGACCTTCATAGTTGGATTAAAGCAGGCAGTTATGAGGCAAGTTATTTTTGCTGTGTTTAGTTGTATCCCATGTTGACTAGCTACAGAGATAACATCGCAAAACCTGTCAAATACATCATGCTTTAGACTCTGGTGGGCTGATTTTCCCAGAGTGCTTGATCCCTGCAATGAGGGTTGTGAGCACTAAATGACTTTGGAAAAAAGAGATCAGACCACTAGTGTTACTTTATAGCAGCTGGGTGACTAACAGAGTGCTAGCACAAATAGCCATTAGTTTTCTCCAGGTAGGATTGTACCAGATCCACATCTAATATGGTTACAGTGGAATCAATAGAAGTAGGCCTAGTCTGTTCAGGGACCACAACTAGGTGAACATCTTCCAGCCCACAGAAATTGGTAAATTCCCATTGGCAAAGTGCTCCGTAGCTGGAAATGACACTCTTTCCATGACCACAACTGGTCCTTTCTATTCCTCTTAATGCTGCGATTCCCAAACTGTAATCTAAGGTGGTCTGGGGAACACTTGCTGATCGTTTGTGGACAGCTGGCAAGTCACTTGGGACTGGCTCATTTCCAGCCATTTCTAGGTTTGTAATTCCAGAGAGTATGGAAGCCTGTAAAAGAGGAGAAAGACCAGGGAAACAAGTGCAGGGGGAGAGGTGGCAAAGGGGACCAGGAAGCAGAGGCGCAGGTGCAGGGATAGAGAGGGGAAGAGGAAATGAAGAATGAAAGCAGAGTGTGTGACTGATAACCTACTTCCGTTATACACAGTAAATAACTTCCTATGTAAGCAACTGTTGTGGTGTTCACAGGAATGTAGTTCAAGTATGAATGGAAGGGGAGTTTAGTCCATGAAGTTACAAATGGGAGAAGGCGGTGTTCATAAAATGCACTCTCTATTCAGATTTGATCTACAGTATGGAAGAGTTAAAATAACTCATCGGTCTAGGACAGGGGTTCTCAAACTTCATTGCACCACAACCGCCTTCTAACAACAAAAATTACTAAACAGTCCCAGGAGGGGGGACTGAAGCCTGAGCCGAAGGGCTTCAGCCCCAGACAGTGGGCTTTGGCCCAGGCAGTGGGGCTTGGGATTCAGCTTGGCCCTGGGCTTCAGCTTCAGCCCTGGGCCCCAGAAAGGCTAAGCCAGATCTGGCAAACCCATTAAAATGGGGTTGTGACCCACTTTGGGGTCCCAACCCATAGTTTGAGAACCGCTGGTCTAGAGGAAGCACTTTAGCAAACGGCAGGTCTCTAGTTCAGTAATAGGGCTCATGCTGTGTCAGTACCATTTATGACATCTCCACCCAGTAGCTCATGGTCACTGCTAGTGCTACAGAGCCCACACCCAAAACGTCCACCAGCACTCTATGCATTCTCTCTCATGTGCAGTGTTGCTGTCAGACAGCCCCACAATGACCTAACCTGGAAGTGACAGTCTCCTAGCCTGATGGCGAACAAATCAGTTGCTACCATGAAGCAACAGCTGAACAGCAAGAAGAGCCCGTTTCTTCAGCTCAGCCAGCCTAATCCAAGCAAATACATGTACTGTCTGCTGTCTTCAGAAGTGCCAGAACACCATAAGCACACCACTTGCCATAATCAAGTGAAAAGTACTGTCTGATTGCACACAAACACATCTCAGGGGAAAGACTTGCATATACCTGGATCTCCTCTATGGTATGAACAATGAAGGTGTCCTGCAGATCCTCCATGGCCCCCTCCATCCAGTTATTGAAAGGGGCGGCTCGTTTTGCATATTCCAGGTATAGCTGGTCAATTGTCTCCAGCAGCTTCTCTGTCCTCTGGAATTCCCAAAAAGAAGAAAGGATTAGAGAAGAGTTACCGGACAGCACGCTTTGTAATTAGCTAAGCAGAACCTTCGTCTTGTGTTTATCTGCTCCCCCACTCCTTGCCATGGCCCTGCTCCCTGAGTGTTCTCAGAAGGAAGTGACTTTAAAAGTGTTCCTGAAATTAGGGTCTGGAACTGGAAAGACCGACTTCTTAAATATTTTTGATTTGCATATACTTAAATCAGCTACATGAACCATAACATTCTGTTATATAATCATGCCATTACACAAGATTGATTTTCCCTCTTCTTTTTACTTATTTATTTTTTTAAGAATAATCTTTTCAAAAGAGAGCTAAGTTATAAAATACAGGAATGCCAAGAAAATGTAACAGCTCACGTAATGCAGAGGTGCCAAATCTGGTGGTACAGCTAGGCTAGAAGTAAAAATATGACACTCGTTTACTAGTCTGGATACCCAAGCGTTGGGAAATAGTTTGAAGATCTGAAGCTTAATGCTAGTGTGCACTGCAGCTGGTGTGGGAATCCATGCTAGGAAAGGAGGCTGCTGACTGTCCTGCATTTATGGCATCCTATTGATGAAACCATGGAGTGGTCCTAGAAGTTATCTCTAGGTTTGCAGCAAATGATGCAAGAGAGAAAGAGGGGACCATGTGTCTGTGTGAATCACACTCTTCAACTTCAAGTTTCTGATAAGCAAGGAACAACAGAGAGCCTGAAAGGTTCTCTCTGCTGGATGGCCTTGTAATCCCAAGGGCAAGTACCTGCAAGGTTTCAACCTTCTTCTGGAACAATGGGCAAGCATGGGGCTGGCGAGCTTCTGTTACAGTGGGTGCACAAGTTACACATGATCAATTTTCTGCAGTGGGGGAAGGAAGCATTGGTAGACTTCCACAAAACCATTTATCTAGGAGAGATCATAGGTATCACCCCTGTTTTGAACTTGCATCGTCCTCAGTGCATTGTGTTATCTGAATTGCATTGCCTTTGTTTAAATTGGATCATAAGCTCCTTGGGCCATGGGAATGTCTTATAGAATAGGAAGTGAGATAACAGACTAGATTCCTGAGTGAGTGTAACACTTGATGGTGCTGGCAGTCAGCCCTGGAGAGTGAAACTCTCCAATATCCCCTGAGCAAGCCCAGCACAGTCAGCAGCAGTGCAAGATTCCTCCAGACCGCCAGGCCAAGATTGATCTTAGTGAGCATATCTTACCTCCAAGGCCTCTCTACGTTTCTGGGTCAAAGCACCCAGATTGTCCCATTGGTCACATATCTTCTGGCACCTGGCGTTGACACTTGGTGAGTCGTAATAATCCAGCTCACTAACAAGCAACAACAAAAATGGAAAAATTAAACAAAGACACCCAGGGGAGGAACAATCAACAATTCCCCATCAATCGCAGAGAACGGAAGTAATCAAAATACCCCCACCCCCTGTAATGAGGAGACTTAGAAACCAACGGTACCCAGCTTTGGAGTCATTGCGCATGATGTTACAGAGTGGTATCGTGTATCACACTCAGAATGCCGCTACATGGAGATTATAAAATAGAAAAGAACCCCACCATTGACTTCCCATGACTATTTTCCAATTAATGGTGCAGGTTGGGAAGATTTGGGCAAATGGGCTGGGAGAGAAAAGCTGAGACTTCAGTCCAAGTTGGGAGTTGGTGGTTTTCAAGTACACAGCCACGCCAAATGCATTCCACTTCAGAACACCATGCTGCCTAAATACCTACTTCTTGTATATAGGGAGAGGGGGCTGAGAAGGTCCTCATTGTGGATTCAAAGAGCGAGAAACCATGCTAATGGATGTAGAGTGCTGCAGGCACACTTTGGGCAATGAGGAACATACAGGAGCAGTTGAGGTGCACAGAACATTAACTTATTTAAAATAACCTCAGGATTAAAACGTGGATTGATTTGCCTTATCCCCTGCTCTAGAGCGCAATGCCTGCAATGCCCATACTCATGGGGCAATGTTCTGTAAGAGTGAGGAGACAGAGAAGAGCACACTCATCTCTCTCTTGGTCCTGCACTTAGCAGGAAAGGAAGAGAGTAGCTTGATGACACCCAGCCTGGGAAGTGCCTGGGGCAGGAGGCAGGCCACGCAGCAGAGAATCCTGAATGCCAGGTAGGATAATTGACTTGACTACTGAGTGAATACAACACTTGAAAGTGCTGGATAATGAAACTCTCCTATAGCCTCTGAACAAGCCCAGCAGAGACAGCAGCAGGGCAGGCTTCCTCCAGACCACACAACCAACAGGTCTCAACCTTGACTTGTTAGAATAACTCCAGAAGGGAAGGGAGCTCAGCATCCATGCTCTGTTACTTGGCCCCTTTTCACTGAGGCTGCTAACAAAGAGCAATTGATGCCAATCCTGAGGTTGGTTTTTGGGATGTGCGCTGAGCCCTCTGTTCCCTCCTGCATTTCACACAGCTTGAAAGGGGAGGATCTCTTCCATCCCAGGACCAGGGCTCTCCAATCTCTCTCTCTGCTGCAATCAGAGATTGAACTGCTTTGGGTGCTTGGCTAACATGCAGCATGCACTCTGGAAGTGGAGGATCACTTTAATTCCTATTGACTAGTTGGCCTTAGTTCTAATCTTCGCTCAAAGGGATTGAGAAGTAACTTGGCCCTCCTCCCCTTCTCAGGTACCTCCTGAATTAGACAAGCGGGCAATTCCTAAAATCTCTGCTGGTGAAGGACTGATCCAATAAGCCTGATCCTGTAAAGAAAACAGCCCCCCAGCCCCAAAAATGCTGATGTTACCCCAGTCAGGCTGTTCAGGTCAAGATGGGGTGGATACTTATTCTTCAATATTAAAGAACTGAGCCAACACCAAGTTGTGCTGGTCCTTATGCAGCCCCAGCTAATTCTCTTCCTCACATGCTATTGACCAGCTCTTGCCTGCCTACAAACTGCCCTCAAACTGTGGCCACCACACACCCCAGCTTCCCCGACTGATGAGGCTCCACTTCCCTTGTGACCCCTGCGTCACCCCCTCCAGGAAGTAGAGCTGAAGTGCAGCATTCCAAGCAGGAGCAAGGGAAGGCAGTCAGAGAATTCAGTCTGTGCTGGGACCCACTGGCCCTGGAGTCAGTCAGGAGTGTAGACCGTGCTCTAGCTGCCAGGCCAGGCATATGGTGCAGGACTCCTGGAAGTGTGGAGCCTTATTCACCTGCATAGGCCCCAGGGACCTAACAACGGCACCTGCTTGAAATCATACAAGTCATCTCATACAAATCTGTGATTGAGGGGTCCATCTCTACTCCCTGGCAGACGAAGCAGGGCTTGATATATGAGAGGGAGGGAAAAGGATTATAGGGTAGCTTCCTGGTTGCCCTTTCTAAGCTAGCAAGAAGAGAACAGAAACAACAACGACCACCACCAAAAAAGCTATTCCTCATCCTGAAAAACTGCAATAGCGCTACAGCAACTGTTCTGAAATCCAGCAGGAGCAGGAAGAGTTAATGGCAGCACACTGAGGTGGAAGAGGGTGGGAAACCCCTTTCAGAATCAAGCATATGCTCCTATCTTACCACTACTAATCTTCCCCACAGAGAGCATTTCCTAACCTATACCTCTCTCGTGTTTCAACCCCTCCTGCCCCCAATCAGAGGACAGTGTCACTGGGATTTTCCTACATTCCTGCATTCTAAATCTTAACAGGGATTGTTTTATGATTGTGCTGGGCAGGACAGCAAAGCCGATTAGCCTTCAAGGTCCCCATTCTAGCTCCTAGAAAGGCAAATGCAGCAGGCGGCAGCCGTACTTGAGTTCTTGTGCAATAGCAGCAATCTGCTCCACACGGTCCTGGTGAGCAGCTAGGTCGCTCTCAAAGGCCTCATGTTTCTTCAGCAGGGCCTTGATCTCTGACAAGGTAGCAGTTTCATAATCCTTCTGCTGCAGCATTACCTCCTTACCTACAGAGGGAGCCAAAGGACAGGAGAATGAAACCAATAAATCGGCATGGATTCTTCATGCCCATGCTCAGGCCAACTAGCTTACACTCCAATGGTGGACCCACCACTACTCCAAATGTAACCCTTTGAACACTCCTGCAATCAAGACAGGCCAATTTGGAGATTCCCACTTTTCAGTCTCAGACGAGTCTCTTGGATTGTAAGTATCAAGTGTGAACTGCCAACAGCGCTGCTCAACCAAGTGCTGTCAGTCACACTAGGACCCAGATTCAAGTCTCTAGCTTGGAAGAGGCCCTGGGGTTTTTTCGCCCTTCCTCTGCAGCGTGGGGCACGGGTCACTTGCTGAAGGAGTCTCTGCACCTTGAAGTCTTTAAACCACAAGTTGAGGACTTCTATAGCTCAGACATAGATCAGGGGTTTGTTACAGGAGTGGGTGGGTGAGATTCTGTGGCCTGCGTTGTGCAGGAGGTCAGACTAGATTGAAGATCATAATGGTCCCTTCTGACCTTAAAGTGTATGAGTCTATGTGGCCACAAGGGGGAGATGGCTACATAATCAGAATGTGGCCACACTAATATATTTTAGTTAGAGAATATATTTTATGGAACATAGTCGTAACCACACTGCCAGAGAGGTTCCGGAAGGGTAATGAAGCAGGTTTTATATATATTTCAGGCATAACACCAAAAGCATATATTTGCCACAGGCCAACCAGTAGTTTTCCAGCTCAGAAGATAGAGATGTACTGACACTCATGCTCTATATGGTGGCCATTCTGACTATATTATTTGTTTGTAGAAGACTTAATTCAATGGGGCCCTGAATATAGTCCTTAGGTGCTACTTCATTATGTTATTATTTTCCTAGACCTGAATCTCTTCTCAATACTAACGTTCAAATTATTTTTTCTCCTTAAACATGTGAGTGGAGTTGGTGCTCATGAAAGTCACACACACACACACACACACACACAACTGGTGTGAGCCAAGCAACAGCTTTGCCAGCTGCAATAAGCACCTTCCTCCAGCTCTGCCAATTGATCTACATTTCCACATGCAGCACTCTCCTACAGTCTTGGACCTATCCAGTTTAGTATAGATTAGAGCCATATGATTTATTTATTAATTATTATTATTATTGGCAAATAGTAAATTAGCTGAAAATGCATTTTTCAGGCCACCAAAACCATTCACAAATTCAGGCTGAATTCAACAAATACCTTCAGCTGAAAAAAATATATTTTAGAAACATTTCAACATTTTGTTTCAACTTTTCTTTTCAAAGTGACACTTTCAAAATGAAATGTCAATCCAAATCAACATTTTGTTTAGAAACTGCCCCTTTGGATCGACATTCAAAGTATTTTGTTTGATTTAAATTAACATTTCTCTGTTTTTTTCCCTCCCCTTCTCCCCCCTCCCCCCAGAAAAAAAAGAATACATTCAGTTTCAATTCAAAACTAACCAAAAAATTATCAGTTTGACTACTGAACCAATTATTTGCTCAGCTCTAATCTAGATGTGAAAGACCAGTACAATCACTCCCATGACACCCAGGGCTCTATCTTCAGATAGGCAATGGCATGTTTTCAGAAGCAAAATGCTTTCAGAAGGAAGCATTAGGATTGGCATTACCATCTGTCCAGGACTCGTGAATGGAAGCTTTCTGCCGGAACTTCTCAGCCAGGTGGTCCAGCCTCTCTAGCCTTCGGATCTCATTCAACAGCCATTCCTCATAGCCCTTCTCAGCCTGCTCTAGGCCTCCCCATGCATTGTTTATGTCCTGCAGTGATGTAAAAGGTACAGCAGCATGAGAGGAAGGAATTAGTTCAGAAGATTGGGAATGTTCTTCAGCATCATGCTTTGAGCATTCATCCAAGCGGGCCATAGGCTTCTAATCACTCGGTAGCAACAGGAGGCTGTATTTTGGCTCCATGGTCATGAGATGTAGATTTGCAGCAGGCTGATGATCTGACCAGATGGAGTGCATTTAGCAGGTCAGAACCACGGAACCCAAAAGAGACACTCTGTGAAGCACTTCCGCTCACAGCACGTTATCTATGAATGCAGTGAAATGTCATGAGAGGCAGTCACATGCCTCCTAGTACGAAAAAACCTCTTTGATCACTCCTTCCTTCAAGAGGTCAATAAAAAATTAGTTTGTGGCCTCAAAAACAGATGGACCCAGTGTTCACCCAATCACAGATTTCACTGTCAGCTAGCCAGGAGCCTGAGGGCCGGACCTAATTTGTACACAGAGAAGCAGAGACTGGACCACCACTCCCACCTTAATGTGCAGGAATAGTCTGTGTGAGGACAACAGGTCCCAGGGAGCAAATATCCCATCCTGATTTAACTGCTTTGATCAGGATGGAGTCCTGCATTCAGAGACCAGTGGTTCCGATTGAAAATGAGGGTGGCATGGCCACACTTCTCTCATGCCTGTCTGTCTCATCTTCTACTCAAGAACTAGAAACTCTCTGGGGCAGGGACCATCTTTTTCTTCTGTATTTGCACAATGGGGTCCTCATCCATGACTAGGGCTCCTAGGCGTTATGGTAATACAAATAATATGGTCTAAAGTAGTAAGCTTGATTTGGAAGGGTAGACAGATGCCTTGCGCTTTTAGCATATCACACTCACCGAGACCATTTTCCCCTCTGAAGGCATGAATGCCGGCCTGTTGCTGAGCCGCAGCTTGGTCTGCAAGGTATTGAAATTGATTTCAAGTTGGCACTTCTCCTGGACCTTGGGGGGCTTGTGCAGGCGACGGTAGTCCCGGAAGTCCTCCAGTTTCTGCTGCATGGCTTGCATGGTGTTCTCGGGCGCCCGATTCTCCAGCCAGGGAATGGTGCGGCGGATCCATTCCAGCAACTGAAAACAGCAAAGACGAGAGGGAGGAATCAGAATAGCTGCAAAATCATTACAAATTAAGCCCCAAGTTTAGGTTTTGTTAAAACTACTTGTGTCCTCAGAACTTAGTAGGGATTGTCCACTTTATGTTTGAAACTGGGTGTTGCCAGCAGGGTTCTGCCAAAGGCAGGGAATTGGTTTAAGAAAAGGCTGTCAGTCAACCACTTTGTAAAAGTATGGTCTTATGGTATCTACCCTGTACAGACTACCACGCAGAGGCACACGATTAGGGTGACCAAATGTCCCAATTTTATAGGGACAGTCCCGATATTCGAGGCTCTCTCTTATATAGGCGCCTATTACCCCCCACACACTGTCCTGATTTTTCATACTTGCTATCTGGGCACCCTACATACAATTACAGCACAGAATGCCTTGATGTGGTTAATTCATAGTTCAGTTCTGCAGAATCAAGACCAAACTCTGTTCTCAGATCATGCTAGACCTTAACAGGGCAGGTGCTTGGTTCAAAAATACTGCAAGCCTGTCAGTGTTTTAGCTCCGTTGGGGCTACACTGTTGTAACTGATTTGCCCTCTCTGACACAGAAGGGTCTACGCTGTAGAAACGAAGTTACTGCCTCCATTTTCATTTTTCCACTCTAGCTTCTTTGAAGTCAGCACAGCCCCGAGAACAGTCTTCCAAAGCAAACAGCTGCTAGGCAGCCAGCAGGGAAATAAAACAATGGGCAGCTCCGGGTGGAGCAGAAAGCTGCCACATGCTTTCCTACAATGCAGTGGGATCTCATCACATCCATCCCAAAACAACTGTGGTGGCTCCCAGTTCATTTCAGGATCAATTTTACAACTGTCCTCTTTGTACTCAAAGTTCTTTATTGTCTTCCTCCAACCCTGCTTATGGACCTTATCCCTTTGCTCTCCCATTTGCTTCTTCTACTTGTCTACCAGAGGCCTCCTATGGTCATTTCTGCAGTCTCATAACTGTCTTTGTGTGAGCCTTCTCCCATGCAGCTCCTGCTATCTGGAACAGTCTTCAGTTTCTAGCCTATATAGACGCTTTCCAAATGTTAGTGAATGCTTATTTTCTTCCTTGCCTACACCTTTAACTTCTCTTCCCCATTATGATTTACTTAACTCTTAACGCATGAAGGACGCTACACAATAAAGTTGTATAATATTGCACATCTTTTCTTAAAATGACTTTGTTTCTCTTTAGTTTTAGTAATACAATGATTTCTTTCAATAAAATTGAGAATCCGAAGGCTGTTCCACTCCGGATAGCCACCATTTTAAAGTATATTACATTTGACACCTGACATAGTTCAGAGTCTTTCATATTTACCTATTAGAAGAAAACACTTTCTAAGGAAACATGGGATGGTATATATTCTACAGTACTAGAGATCTGGCTGTAGGTTTAAAAACACAGTGCTGTGTTTGTACAGAGCCTAGCACTATAGTGTCCTGGTCCAGGACCGAGGCTCTACAGTAATACATGTAATACACACAACGCTGCCCAGGAATTGACAGCAACATGGATACTTACATCACTGGCCAGCTTTTCATAGTCTTCCATGAGCTGTTCATTCTCCTGATTGACTGCCAACACCTTGCAGATACGATTGGCTGCTGTCTCCGCCTGTCAAAGAGGAGACAAAACAGGAAGGGGAAAAAGTGTCAAAACACCATAATCCAAAACTTGTGGTTTAGCCTCCTGCTACGTACCTGTGGTGAAGGGTAAAGTCTCCCATCCCTGGCTCTAGCAGCCCATCTCTGGTCCGAGAGCATGTCCAGGAAACTTAGTTTTTTATTTGACTTTCTACCATAACTAATTTTTTTTCTCCCCAGTAAAGCATCTCTCTGCGATGCATTCAAGTGGATTCAGCCTCCATGCTCAACTGATGCAGCAGTCTAGGCCTGTCTGCTCTGGGACAATCAGAGTTCTGGGTCTTTTCTGAAATTATTCATATAAGCCGTCGGAGACATCCTCTCCACCCCACAAGCAGACGCTCAAAGTCACAACTCCAATATTTGATCTATGATGCCTGGGCACTACTATGGCAAGTGTCAAACTGGGGGAATCTTCCTTAAATGCTTTTAACCTTAAGAAAGTGCTGTTTATTTGTATTTGATCCCGACGCTGGACTCTGGGTGAGTCTTTACCTAATTTCTAAGAAAATACTTAGATTTTGGGGGTAAGGAAAGAACAAACTTATCTAACAATTGATTGACTAGGTCTCTAAGGTGCCACAAGTACTCCTGTTCTTTTTGCGGATACAGACTAACACGGCTGCTACTCTGAAACCTAACAATTGAGCTATCTTCTAGCTTGCCCTACAATATACAGTCTTTGATATCCTTTACGTGCAATTCCATCTCAAGGCATAGAAGTATCTGATGGATGGAGAAACCTTTCCTTCCTTCACCACCAGCTATTCAGACCTACATTTATCTGGACTTTCATGATCCAGCTGAGAGTGAGACTCTCCTTCCATCTAACTGGGATTTGTTTCGTAATCTCTCTGCCTCCTTCCCCAAATCAAGTCTCTTCAGCAATGGTGTATCATCATTACAGTGGCTTTCTGCAAGGAGGCTGGACATGTTGAAACTTGGATCAAAGAATGGAAATCCCAGCTGCAAACTAAGGTCTGAACAGTCCACCCTGGAGTACCACATTATTAGCAAGAGCACATGCTTAACACTTGAAATATATAAGAGGCTTGTTCTTGGGGCATTACTTGCCCATGTATCTGCACAGCTCCTGTGACCACGAAGGAGAGTTAGATCCTTCTCCAGAGGTGGACAGAGTCCTTGGAACAACATCTGCTGTGCAGACAACTTGAAGGGCCATTTTCTTTCTGGTCCAGATAGCAGTGCACTAGAGGCCATCATCATCATCATACTTATCTCCTCTTCTCACCGAAGCCCTAAAGATACTATCACCATCCTACCTCCACAATGTGGGTATCTCCAGGTGGCTGAGGAAGCTGGGATAGGATTTCCTATAGAGGGAGTCAATCCCAACTCGTTACATCACTCACCGGTGGCCAACAGGAGACTGTTGTTGAGCAATGCAGGGAGTGAGTGCACATGGTGTCTCTACAGCTTTCACATTCTGTAAGTTACAGGGTGCTCTAGATCTGTAAGTGGAACTGACACCAAAAGTGGTTGTGTGCGTGTGATTCTGGAGCAGTAAACAGCCCACCATTTAATGAGCTCATAACTGGCACGTTTAAACATACATCTATTTTTAAAAGGAATTTAATATTTGTTTATTCAGCCTCTGATGTCATTGGAGAAAAATCCTCTCGTTATTGCGGCTGATGTGAGGTAGCAAGAATAGCAATAAAAATCATAAGCTCCAAAATGACGTACAAGTCCCAAAGGAACTGGTGATCTTAGTCGTTGGGAAGAGGTTGAGTGTTCAGTCATCTCTCCCATCGCTAAACTAGGCCAGCTAGCGGGTATACAAATATTAGCTACATTAATAAGAACAAGTAGAAATGGTCTTTAAAGGGGAAAGAGCCATTTCGGTAAAAAATATAAATGAAAAGTGCTCAGGACAGTTTAAAATGTCAGAAAGCATTCTCTTGTTTTGCTTTTAACTTCCTCTTGGCTGGTACTAAAGGCTCATTTTTGCCATCCAGGTGGACTTTACAGAGAGGATATCAAGTGATATCTCAAAAAGACATACCCTGTGTCCCTACATCCAATGTGACTTGAGGGAGAGAGAGGTCACCTCAAACTTTATAGGACCCAGGGCCAGGGTGGTGGGGATTTTTTTTTTTTTTTTTTTTTGGTTAATTTTCCAACCCTGTTATTCACATGTGGCTGTGGCAGCAGCCAACTAAGCAGTAGGGATTCCATTTTAAACAGGTATATTTACAGGTGTTTGATGGCAGATTTCCTCCAGTCCCCCCACATTTTGGGTGTCCATGTGTCCAAACACAAAAATCCCCAATTGCCGATGTTTAGCTTGTTTGGAAGTCAGTCTCTCTCTCCCCTACACCAACCCCTGCTTCTCTGTGGCCCTGCCTACACTGGATTTCTCACTAAATCATCCTGTTACTACAAGTAACAGTAGGAGCATTACAGTAGACACGGTGCTACAACTACTAGAGTTGCAGGCAATATGTTGTGCTGACCTGCTGTGATTAGGGTTAGACAACAGAATGTTCCATGTGATCTCCATTTGTGCTCCCAACAACGCTCCCAGGAAAGGAGCAGCAGCAGAATGTTTAAGGAAAGGAGTGGAATGTAGATATAATCTACGTAATGTCTAGACGGCTCACCACATGTTCCTTTATTAAAGGAATGTTTATGGACAATTTGCTGCTCCTGAAAGGTTCTGGACTGACAGTCCCAGAGATTCTAGCCACAGAAGAGATACAATACAGGCAGTGGCACCATAAGCTTTGCCCACTTTATCTTGTCCATGTGTCTCAATCCTGGCCTTGAGGAGCTACCTCTCTAGGGATGAAAGGGGAGTGGTCTCCATGGCCCATTTGACCCTGGGTCTCCCTGCTGAGAATGTCAATAAAGCGATCTAGGACCATAATGGTTTCTGTGATGTGGCCACCTGTCTATGACTAACACATGATCCCAAGAGCACCCCAGAACACTGCATACCAAACAAACACTTTATAAAATAGCAAGAAGTTATTCAGAAAATTTCACTGCAGAAGTCAAGTTTTACAACATATTAAAACATATTAAACCCAACCAGTAGTTAAACACCCATGCAGTTTAGTGTTGTGAAAGTTAGAAGCAGTTAGAAAACAAGCAAACCAACCAAAGCAAGTATACACACATATTTTTATATATAAATCATTTAAAGGAAAAGCAGCCATCCACATAAATGTCATGTCAGGCTAGGGCCCCTGTACCTTTAAAGACTCAGTATAAGAGAATGAAAGAAGCGGAAAGCTGATCATGTGACCTCCCCTTCAGGGCTGGTAGCAGTAATGAGAAATCTGAATGAAAAATGGAGCGACATCACAGTAAGTCACCTAATCAAGAAAGAGACAGCAGTGCTTCAAGGAGCACAGAGTGTCTTTTTACCTAGTGAGAGTCATGCTCGGTAATCACTCTGTATTAGCCCGGGATTTTAAACTCGTCACTCAACAGCTGGAAAATGTAGGACTTGCCCTGGGAGAGCTTCAAAAAGGAGCAACACCCTATCCTCCAGTCATAGTTAAGTTCCTAGCAAATTGACAATGTAAGCAATTTTCTTAATCCTCCCTATAAGCCAGTTAGACTACATGGGATTCAAACCTTAAAAGCGAAGAAGCAAATTCTCTGATTCTTACTCCAGTTACTTGGTTCGGACATTGTGGCAGTAGACAAGGTTTCTGTTTACAGTATCGATAGAAGCCCTGGCACCAGTACTAATTGCTAAAATGGGCACAGGAGCTGCTGCAAATATTTTCAAAGGATGGAATGGGACAGGAGAAGAGAAGAACATAGGATTGAGGGGCAGCACCTTTAACACCACCAGAAACTATCCAGTTCTTTCACCTTCTACCCACATTTGAGGTTTGCCATCAACCTAAACTGAAGAACTGTGTGTGGGGCAACTGGAAAATACTGGGGCTGGTGGTTAGTCTGGCATGGGCTCTGGGAGAATGGTCTTTATGGGAAAGCATCAGCTGGCTTGTATTCCACTTAGCCTGCTGTGAAGAGTTTCAAATAATTTACTAGCCAGGATCCTCATGGCAAAGCCGCCACCAAACCCATATATGTCAAGTAGGTGAACCTACTTCAGCACTGTCCAAATGGAGTATCACATTTGCAATTTACTAGGAACCAGAGCTGCACCTATTTTGCATAAAACACAGCAGGTCCCAGCATGCAATGTTCCAGCTTGATAAAAAAAAAAAAAAAAAAAAAAAATCTTAAGGTTAAACCTAGCTATAAAAAAACAGAACAAATTTAAAAAAAAAAAAAAAAGATCAAAGAAAGCAAAGTTCAAAAAAAAAAAAAAAAAAAAAAAAAAATCTTATGGTTCAAGCTAGCTCTTTACATGTGGAACCTGCAACCTATGGGTAGCATCTTGGTATAAAAACTGATGCTGGCTACCATCAGCACTGATGTATATAAATTACATGTAGCCCTGAGGTGCTTAGTATGCTGCCAGCATTGCTCTCCCTTGGGAAAAATGTGGACTGTGCATCCTTTATAGAAAGCAGTTGTGAGAAAGAAGGGAAATGTGTGTCCTGTTTGTAACATGTTAATTAGAGATGGGTCTAAGTCTCAAGCTTTGGACCATATTTCCAA
Source organism: Terrapene triunguis (assembly GCF_002925995.2). Taxonomy (NCBI): domain Eukaryota; kingdom Metazoa; phylum Chordata; order Testudines; family Emydidae; genus Terrapene; species Terrapene triunguis. Next base: position 34,870,873 of record NW_020664447.1, read on the forward strand.
AGCCCCTGGTCTGAATCCCCTTGAGCTTGGAGGGGGAGGGGAGGAGGAGAATGCACACCTACACGGAGCTTTCCTCCTATAAAAAGCACTACTAGAAAATTGGCATTTTAGACAACTGTTGCTCGGTAGGAGGCAGGGATCTCTGAGCTCGCTAATCAGTTCCCTTGGGGGTAGGCCCAGTGCCAGGCAAAGGGGCTTGGAATAAAAGCAGAGAAAGAACTAAAGAAAATATTGCAGAAGATAAAGAAGCTGACAGAAGGAGGAAGAAACAGCTGGTTTGGTGAAGGGAGGCGAATGAGTGGGAAGGAAAGAACAAAAGGGAGACGAGCCAGGAGAGGAGACATGGGTAAGAGAGGGGAAGTTCAGGTGGTTCAACAGACTGATTAGGGATGAAACTCGCAGCGGGAGCACTGTCTAGGGGTAGGAAATTATGGGCTACTTCCTCTTAGGTAGTTCACATATCATTGGAAATTTGCCCAGGAAGAGGCCACTGACCCAGTGTGAGCTCAGTAGGGAGGGAATCTGGCAGCTGCAACATGAGACCCTCAACAGTCCCATCTTAATCAGCTTTCAGAACAAGACTATGCTTGACAAGGTGGAAATTAAGCTTGTTGCTTTGAGATACACATCATCCAGTCAGGAGTGATGGAGTCCAAAGGTCAATTTCTTCCTTTTAGCTTGGTCAGTGGGGTTGTGCCCACCCTGGGCAGTAATCTTGTGTCCACCACATGGGAGTGGATGCAGAGAGAGGCATAAAGGAAAGAGCTGAAGTATGTTTAAAGAACACTTTCTGAATCCATAGTTTCCTCATATTACGTCTTCAGCCAGGTTAAAGATCATACGTCCCAGAACAGCTATGTATGTGGTTAGACTGCTCAGTCCATGGGATTCCCTGCCTCTATGTTCATGGACCAAAGGTTTGGGATGTTTCTCAGACTTAACTGTTGGGGGGGCAGGGAAGAGAAAAGGGAGGGTTTTGTTAGGAGTAATGTCTCACCTTCTGCGCACCTGAGAAGGCGTGGTAGTAACATGAAACATAGGTCATAATGGCCTTCTCATCCGGCCTTAGCGGGCCTATAATATCTGTGCAAAGAAGGAAAAGAGGTTGAAAGGATAAAGTAAGAAGCAGAACATAGAATAAAATAAACAGTCATGGGTGGTGTGAGAGAGGGGGAGAAAACTTCCCATCATGCATTGCAGGACAGGCCAAATAGATTTCCATGCGGAGAGCTGGGAATTCGGATCAGAAAGTGACCAGCAGGGTTGGCTCTGAGGATCAAAGTGGTACCACCCCTTTCTCCTCCCAGCATCCAGTTCTTGTTCCTAGTCAACCTCCAAATTACATATTTTCACAGCCCCACAGTCAGTGGGCCTGACCCAGCCATGAGAATGAATAAAATTTATTTATTGCTTTAGCATTTTAAGAGTCTGCTCTTGAAAGGCTTGTGAGTCTTAAGTGGCCGGGCCATTGCAGAGATCAGACTGCCTTCTTACAGAGTATTTCCCACTCTGCTTCAGTGTGCACTGCTTAATCCTATGGCACTGAAGCAGTTACAGTGTGTTTGATTTTTGAGGGAGATTTATCAGGTCTCACTTAGCAATATTTTCTTTAAGTAACTACACACCAGCAGGCAATTGCTTGGCAAAATACAGCGAGGACACACCTGTCCAACCTCCACACACAAGGGGGGGGGGGACACAAGGGAGGAAAGAAAGGGAAAAGCAGGTGTCTCAGATGCAATATGTGATCCCCTCTATTTCAAGAACCACAGCTCCAGAGGGTTTGTCAGATAAACTCTTTAAACCCGAGCTGAATCTGGGCTGAGTTCACTGTGTAAAAGGAATAGGTGTTATGCTGAACTCTGCCAGGAGTGGTAGCTTCGTATTTGGGGTGATCCTCCAGTGGCTCAGTTAGTCGAAGAAATACTTCCACAGATGCCTAAGGAGTAAGTGAAGAGAATCAGGAAGAATTAAGGCTTGCAACGGTGGTTGATTTACCAGGTCTAGTGAAGACCCGCTAAATTGACTGCAGATCGCTCTCCTGTTGACTCCTGTACTCCACTGGATTGAGAAGAGTAGGAGGAGTCGACGGGAGAGCATCTCCCATCAACATCGTGTAGTGTGGACCCAGCGGTAAGTAGATCTAAGCTTAGATCGAATTTCCCTTGTAGTGTACACAAGGCCTTACAGACCCTGTAGCTCAGGTGTAGTGAATGTGTATAAGGGTGAGTGAATGTGTGCTCTTTCTGAAACCTCCTGCCCAGCCAAAATTCCCCACCCTCGCAAAAAAGTGGATCATCAGAAATAAACTCACATGATGGTATGCTGTAGTGTCTGAGCAAGCTTGGTGGCCTACCTTGGTGGCCTACACACCGCAACAGTGTGTTAAAGATTTAGGTTTGATTTCCAATTCTAGTCCTACTGGTATGACAGGAGCTGGTGCTTAGCTAGTTGAGAGGGAATCTTGATGGCAGAGCTCCCAGTACCACAGGATTAATGCGCACTCGGCAGCCCTGTGGCTTTACTGTACACTGACTGTAGGGATGTGCTCTCCCAATCCCTGCCCCCCAAAATATTATGTTTGGGACACCACTTTGAACCAACAGCCAACTCTACCAAAAATAATATAAAGATGCCCGTAGCTAGAGAGGAGAGAGAGAAAGAAAAAAGGTTTGGACATTAGCAACAGGACCAGGTGCGCTGTGTGGAGGGAGCTTGGAATCCTGCGATACCTTCTGGGCTCCTGAGAAGGCGTGGTAGAAGCTAGAAACATAGGTCATGATGGCTTTCTCGTCAGGGCGGGCAGTTCCAACAATGTCTGTCAAAAAAAACCTGAAGTTAAGAGCATATCGACTGATGGGAGAAGAGCAAGGGAGGAGAGCCAGAATGGTCAGGACACCTGGTGTGGGGCACGTACATATCACAGGAAAGTCCAACTCTGCACACTCTTTGCGCAGGACTCACTGACCCTCCCCAGCAACCCTTTCCTCACCAACAAAACTCCCAAGAGGAGGTGTAATCTAGCCTCTGGCAAACCTAATGGGATTGCAGTACGTTTCGTGTTGGAACATTTCATCCCTCTCTAGAAGGATCCAGCCAAAGCAGAGCTGTCAGTTGAATCAGTGGGACGAACCCAGCAAAGCACCAATAGGCTGTTGTTGTGTTTATAGTTTTAGCATAATTCAACTCCTCCGTCCCCTAAAAGTTCTTGAGGTGAGTTTTTTCCTGCCCCTCAAACCACCCCAACATATGGATGGCCTGATTTTCCAAAGGTGCCAAGTGCTCCAAGTCCCATTGCTGTCGGTGGGAACTCAACACCTCTGAAGATCAGGCCATCGGTATTTACACTGCAGAGGTACACACATTTGTTCTATTCCTTTAAGAAGGAGAGCCGCTCTGACAAAGCAGGAGAAATCCTGCATGGCCTTAACCATCTGTTTCTATCATTCCCAAAACTAGACTCAGTTAATTTCTGGGGTAGATTTCTTTGGGAGCA
>NW_020664447.1:34874768-34907238 GCF_002925995.2 Terrapene triunguis
GCCGCCCCTTACTAGGTGCCGCCCCAAGCATGTGTTTGGTCGGCTGGTGCCTGGAGCCGGCCCTGCATGTGACTGATGGCATTAACAGGAATCACAAGCGTATGCATTTGATTGGTTAGGAGTCAACTCTGCAAACAGATTTAACAAAAGCATCTAAAGAGTGTGGGGATTCCTAGCTTTTAAGGTCAGAAGAGACCATTATGATCATCTAGTCTCACCTCCTGCCGGTCATAAAATTCCACCCAATAACTCCTGCATCAAGCCCATAGCTTCTGCTTGATTTAGAGCAGGGGTTCTCATACTGGGGGTCGTGAGCCCTCAGGGGGTCATGAGGTTATTACATGGGGATCGTGAGCTGTCAGCCTCCACCCCAAACCCCGCTTTGCCTCCAGCATTTACAATAGTGTTAAATATTTTAAAAAGTGTTTTTAATTTATAAGGGAGATTGTACTCAGAGGCATGCTTTGCGAAAGGGGTCACCAATACAATGTTTGAGAACCACTGAGTTAGAACATATATTTTAGAAAGACACTCAATCTTGATATAAAGATGCAACAATAGGAAAAGTTATGCATACCTCACAGCCTAATTAAAAGGCTCTAATTTGCCCTACTATAGATGTAATGTCATATTGATAGTAACAGTGGTAATTTACATTTATACAGCACTTTTTACCCCCCAAAAAATTCAAAATGCTTCACCAACTATTTACATCTAGCAACGCTATGATGGCAGCTACCTCTGGGCTTGAGTACGGTTACCAACTGGTGTACAGTTCATTGCACACAGTTGAGTGGGAAGAAAAGGCAGTTTCCCAGGACACCTGGAACAAATCCCTACTCTACAAGATCTTTTTTTTGTTTTTTAGTAAAGATCCTGTCTTTTGTATGCGTATTAAACCTCCATCCAAGATATCCCCACTTACCAGACACTACGTAGCCCTTGAAAACATATAGCATATTTTTATTAATTTCTATTATACCTATTGCCAGGGCAAAAATGCACTTCAGTTACAGAGCTTAAAAGGTAGTCAGTCAAATCCTAAAGAAAGTAAGTGTGCCTTGACCATACCATGACGATAACTAGACTTTAAAGGACCAAACAAGGGGCTAGAATTCCAAAGGCAGGAATCATCAAAAAAGAAAGCCCTGTGAGAAATCATTAAGTGTTCAAACATTGGTACCAAGAATTTAGTGCCTCCCAACCAGTCGGAGAACTCTCGGACTCCGGACTATTCAGCTTTGCATCAAACACCTATGGAAATGAGATTTAGTTTTATTCTATGAAAATATCGCAATAGCCGAAACCTGTCACAATCATGGTGGTTATGCTCCCAAAAATCATTCCATTTGTGTGAAATAAGCTGCCAAAGAGATACCATCAACTTTTATGTCGTTGGCACTGGAACCAGTGGCTTCTATTGGTGGAGAGTCTACATGGCAGTTGGTAGTGTTTAACTAGCACATACTCTAACAGGTTTTCAGGATAGTGTGAAGACTGTCTCTCTCAGCATATTCTCATCAATACAAGAGTGGTGTAGCCCTGACTCTCCCCAGTGCTAGGAGATAAACTGCATGGAATTTCTTCATCCCTCACATTTGGCTTTTCTGTGCCCCTTCACTCCCACTCTTAAGGATAGAGTCCTCCATCGTGTAACTATGGCCTACATTGTTCGTTTCTAGATGTATAAGTTTTCATTTAGTTGTATTAAAACATGTATTGTTTGCTTGTGCCCCAGCTTACTAAGCAATCTAGATCACTCTGTATAACTGACTTAGCCTCTTCTTTATTTACCACTCCCCCAGTTTGGGTGTCATCTGCAAACTATCAGTGAAACGGACACACACAGAGACGCTGGCAAAAATACTCTATTGGCAATACATTCAACATCTAAAAAGGAGTGCATCACAATTAACAATAAGCACTTCAATCTCTAACTCCTATACATTCAGATACGCAGAGCCAAGAAGGCCATCTGTAATAGCACATCTGGAGAGTCCCAGTACTGAAAACAGTCTAAGTATCAGTGTAGACCAAACCAAAATGCATTCAGTGCCATTTCAAAAAGTGTGAAGATCGGGTGGAACATGCTACTACTGGTCACTTTTTCTATGCTGGTTTTAAAGTGCCTTGTCTACATTTGCAGATAATGATTTTCAGCACCAGATGAGGAGCAAGGGAGGCCAGTTGCAGTGCTGTTTTTTGTTGCAGACAACCACTGCCAACAATAGGTCATTTTCTAGTGTTGCTAGACTACAGAGATGCAGTCTGCGCATTTCCCTGGTATTTCCTGCCTGCTACAAGTTAGAGAGAGATTTCTTCCTCCTGCTTCCATAACACTTGGGTCCCTGCCTAAAATAAAAAAGTGACATTTGGCTGACAAAATGTGACAACCCTAAGCTCCCCTCCTCCTCCCTGCCACTGCCAAAAAAACCAAATCTCCCCCCAAGCAAGGCTGAAAACAGTTTGTCCATTAATCTAAATGGGATGTGTCTATATTAAGTGAGGAAACCATTGTATGGACACAGCTGGCATGAAACTGATGGCTGTCACATTTGTCATTATGAGAGCCGTAGCCACAAATAATTAATGCTGCTCGATGGCACCTTTTTGCTTTGTCCAGACACGGTACACTCATAACTGTGATTGTATCAGTGCTTTTAGATTGCAGGCAGCCACAAAGCACTGCATTGTGGGATGGAGTTAAGAGGACTGGACACAACAATTCGCATGCAACATTCTTGTTTCCAATCTGCACTGGGGAGAAACCATGATAAGCCATGCCTGTTCAGCCAGTGCTTCACTAAAGACCTCACCTCAGGGATTGGGACCAGCTAGTAAGTCAGTGCTTGTAAAACACTTACATCAGCTACTGTCTGTGGATACGCAGTGTTTCATGAATTTGGCAAACTCCAAACAACATTTATAGCAGCATTCCTTTACCTTATGAAGGCAGAGCCTTAGACCCATTGCTTGAGAGAGAAAAAAGAAAAGGCCTTTCATGCATTAAACTACATTAAATTCTCAGCCAGACTATTGCATGAAAAAGCATGAGAATTCAGAAATCCAAAGTGCTGACTCCATCACGAACTTGTCCCCTAGCCCACATAGCATTTCCATTACTATACAGAAACACCACATACATTAAGCCGCACCATGTACGCTAACAGTCTAATTTCTCAGTCATAAGTGATCATTAAACAGTTTGGCATTTAAATGGCCTTGTAAAACAAAAATCAGCAGTGATACACTTCACTGTAGACCCGTTTGAGCATGTGTTTTGAAGAGTGGTCAGAATCAGCAACATCTCCTTCAGGAAAAGGAGGAGCAAAATATTAAGTCAAACTCATTTGCATATCAGACAGCATCTACACCCTTCCAACACCAAAGAGGGAGAGGAATCTAGGCCTGGCACCGGAGGGGTACAGCTTAGCGTAATGGAACCTAGTTAACAAGAAATTTTGTGGCTGAAAGTCAGGAAGGGTTTCCTGAAGGGAAGATCTACTACGTAGAAGTTCTCCCAGAGGAAGCACTGGAAGCCCTGTTGTGTGCGAAAGTGAACACAAAGCGAGACAAGTCCGTACAAATATAAATTTTGTAGGTAACAAAAATGCAAGATTCAGTGGCCTATAAGGGAACGAAGCTGATGACCACACCACTGCAAGCAAACAACCTAGTGCTTGACAAAGACTAGCTCATGGATGAACAGGGGAGCTAAACCTGAGCAAAACTCAGACTATGTGAGCTGGCAAAGAGAAATGCTTTGAGAAATGTATAGCAATGGTGCAGTCTTCTGTTGGAAGATGCATAATTAGTCAAGTCAGTCCAGTTTAGGAGTGCCCCTGTATTCCATGCTTACATTAGTTCTCATACAGCACCGAAGATGAGCAGTGCACTACACCATCTCTGGCTAGCTAGGAGACTGTCCCCTCCTAGACAAGTGGTGATGACCTGGCTTCAGTAATACAAACCTGTGATACCTCTTGACTGGGCTACAGCAATGCAGTCTACCTGCAAGTTCCTCAGGAGCTACAAGACAGCAGCACATCTCCACATCAACAGGGGTCATCGTGAGCACATCATACCTGTCCTTCACTCACTACACTGGCTCCCTATACTCACACACCAAAATGCTTAACAATCCAGTCCTCTTGTACCTGAATGATTGCCTAAAGATCCAGGAAGAGGACTATGGTCAACAAGTCCACCTCTCAGGAACAACAGAGCCATCTACTGCAAAGGTGAAGCTCATTCATGCAGGAGACAGAGCTGTCTTATATGCCAGTCCAAGACTGTGGAATGAACTCCCACAGATTCTAAGAACCACCTCTAAACCTCACCATTCTCCATTCCAAACACAACATGCACCTCTTCAACCTCACCTTCACTAATATAAACACACACACCGCACCGCAGACATATTGTTATTTTAAATCCACATGCAGCAGATTTCCCGTAGATAGAGAAAAACAAGGAAAGAACTAATATGTGACAGATATTAGTCATGTGGTTTAACACAGTACTCATGTGCCACAGCAACAGGTGTGATAGGAGAACCTGGATAGACTGGCACAGAATGAAAGCCGAGACTTCTCTTTCTCTAACATCTCCAATTCCTTCTAGAGCTGTGCACCCCAAAGAACACACAAGACTGATGTTTAAAGGGGTAAGGCCCAGCAGAAGCGCCTTGACACCAAATTGCCTTAGATGAGCTTTAAGGTAGATGAGGGAAGAAGAGAGGAACAGCTTGCTAGAGTCTGTCTGAGCCAACATTAAGGAAAGCTGTATTTTACTTGTGTAAAGATTCCACTATTTAAACTGTGATCGTTGGTAAACCTGGCCAGAATAAAAACTATCTTGTGCACTCTGCTTTTGCTGACTGGAGACATTCATGTTAGATTCTCCCACAGTTTCCCCCTCCCTCCCTACAACCCTGACTCACACACTCAGAGATGTCTCTCCTCCTCCAGTAAGCTTGAAGTCCCCATATCACAAGATGTTACCATGGTAATTATTGCAGTGTCACCAATACAAAAATTCCTCTATCAACCAGCAATCAGGAAGGAGGTGGGAGTGGAGAGACAGAGCACTTACTGTATCTGTCAGAGCTGCAGAAGCCGAAAGAAATCCAATTAGTATGACTTATGTTTTCAGGAGTTGTCTTAAACAAATTAGGAAGCATCCAACGTGGCAATATGAAGCTTATACTGGCCAAGTTTATGTACTGATTACAGTACTGGAGGAGTGATTATGCCATCATTCACTCTTCATGCTGAATGAAGAGATCAGAAACGTGGTTTGCAATTAGGCTAAAGATAGGGGAGAGATGGGAGAAGGGAAAACCCAACTCCTGTTCTGACAAACTGCCCCATGCCAGCGTGCCAAGAGAATTCACCCCAACATCTTCCCTACCATTAACTAGAGCCCTGAAGAGCAATCACTTGTCCAAAACAGGTAGCTGCAATATCAAGTAGTTGCTGCCATCCAAGCCTATTAAGGCTCAGGTGTGCTCCAGAACTGCTGAGCCCTTTTGCAGCTTTTAGTGAAGCAGCTCAATAGGACATCAGGTGTCAACATTTCATTACAAAGATGGCAGTTTTTCCTGCTGCCTCTTAAGCCCATTATAATACTAGTCTGAGCTTCACTGAAAGAGCGCAATCCCCCAGCTTATCTCAAAGATTCCTTGATGTGGACAGTTGTGTCTCCCTTCAGCCATATCTGTCCAGAACATGCCCAATTCCCTTCATTTTATCTACAATGATAAACTGTGTCTTTTATTCTGCTACCCTCCTCCTCACTGATCCAGATTAGAAGCAAGAGGAAGACCAAAGACAGAGTAGGCCCACTGCTTAGTGAAGAGGGAGAAACAGTAACAGGAAACTTGGAAATGGCAGAGATGCTTAATGACTTCTTTGTTTCGGTCTTCACCGAGAAGTCTGAAGGAATGCCTAACCTAGTGAATGCTAATGGGAAGGGGGTAGGTTTAGCAGATAAAATAAAAAAAGAACAAGTTAAAAATCACTTAGAAAAGTTAGATGCCTGCAAGTCACCAGGGCCTGGTGAAATGCATCCTAGAATACTCAAGGAGCTAATAGAGGAGGTATCTGAGCCTCTAGCTATTATCTTTGGAAAATCATGGGAGACGGGAGAGATTCCAGAAGACTGGAAAAGGGCAAATATAGTGCCCATCTATAAAAAGGGAAATAAAAACAACCCAGGAAACTACAGACCAGTTAGTTTAACTTCTGTGCCAGGGAAGATAATGGAGCAAGTAATTAAGGAAATCATCTGCAAACACTTGGAAGGTGGTAAGGTGATAGGTAACAGCCAGCATGGATTTGTAAAGAACAAATCATGTCAAACCAATCTGATAGCTTTCTTCGATAGGATAACGAGTCTTGTGGATAAGGGAGAAGCTGTGGATGTGGTATACCTAGACTTTAGTAAGGCATTTGATATGGTCTCGCATGATATTCTTATCGACAAACTAGGCAAATACAATTTAGATGGGGCTACTATAAGGTGGGTGCATAACTGGCTGGATAACCCTACTCAGAGAGTTGTTATTAATGGTTCCCAATCCTGCTGGAAAGGCATAACGAGTGGGGTTCCGCAGGGGTCTGTTTTGGGACCGGCTCTGTTCAATATCTTCATTAATGACTTAGATATTGGTATAGAAAGTACGATTATTAAGTTTGCGGATGATACCAAACTGGGAGGGATTGCAACTGCTTTGGAGGACAGGGTCATAATTCAAAATGATCTGGACAAATTGGAGAAATGGTCTGAGTTAAACAGGATGAAGTTTAACAAAGACAAATGCAAAGTGCTCCACTTAGGAAGAAAAAATCAGTTTCACACATACAGAATGGGAAGAGACTGTCTAGGAAGGAGTACGGCAGAAAGGGATCTAGGGGTTATAGTGGACCACAAGCTAAATATGAGTCAACAGTGTGATGCTGTTGCAAAAAAAGCAAACGTGATTCTGGGATGTATTAACAGGTGTGTTGTGAGCAAGACACGAGAAGTCATTCTTCCGCTCTACTCTGCTCTGGTTAGGCCTCAGCTGGATTATTGTGTCCAGTTCTGGGCACCGCATTTCAAGAAAGATGTGGAGAAATTGGAAAGGGTCCAGAGAAGAGCAACAAGAATGATTAAAGGTCTTGAGAACATGACCTATGAAGGAAGGCTGAAAGAATTGGGTTTGTTTAGTTTGGAAAAGAGAAGACTGAGAGGGGACATGATAGCAGTTTTCAGGTATCTAAAAGGGTGTCATAAGGAGGAGGGAGAAAACTTGTTCACCTTAGCCTCTGAAGATAGAACAAGAAGCAATGGGCTTAAACTGCAGCAAGGGAGGTCTAGGTTGGACATTAGGAAAAAGTTCCTAACTGTCAGGGTGGTTAAATACTGGAATAAATTGCCTAGGGAGGTTGTGGAATCTCCATCTCTGGAGATATTTAAGAGTAGGTTAGATAAATGTCTATCAGGGATGGTCTAGACAGTATTTGGTCCTGCCATGCGGGCAGGGGACTGGACTCGATGACCTCTCGAGGTCCCTTCCAGTCCTAGAATCTATGAATCTATGAATCCAAAAGCTCTAGCAGGAATGAAGCAGTACCAGGGGAAAGGCTCCAAACTCTGGGAGGAAACAGCAGTCTCCAGGGGGCAGGTGGAGAAAACTAAGTGAGATGAACTGAAGAGACAAAAGGCAAGGATCTGAGGAGGGAGAAATGGCTTTGCCGAGACTAGGATTTAAGAAGAGCAATGTTAGCAACATCCTAGATGACATGGTGTAAAAGTGTAGCGTGGAGAAGGCCCCCTGCTGCCTTCAACATGAGCTAAACTGGTAGAGTTGGAGCAAGGCTGCCTGCTACACTCTCCCTAGGCTTTAGCTCAACCAGTTCAGCGTGTGTTAAAGACAGTGTCCCTCAGCCAACCCCTTTGCTGTAGACAACATGCTAACAGGACACCTTTAAATCCTAGTCTAGGCAAAGCCAAAAAGAGCAAGGGGAAGAGGCAAAGGAACAATGGTGGTGAGAAAAGTGCACAGGGAAGGAAAAACAACCATGGGAAAGAGGACAGGAAGCAGTAGAAAAGGTCTGATGAGTTTCTCTCATTAGAAGGTTTCTCTTTAACCTTCTTCAAGAAGGTCAGAAGACAAGGGAGGAGCAGGGGTTGTCAAACCCTCCTCAGACCAAGTTCTTGCCCTCCACGTGGACAGGACAACCACTCATTTTCATTCTGAAAAGCTGTCAGGCTGCGTGAGCAGACAAACTTCCTTTCCCTTTCCTCACAGCAGGGTGATTTGGCTTTTGTTTCTAGTAGGGGAACTCTGTGGTTTCCCTGCTGGATTTTTCATTTTCAAAGGCCCATTGTTTAGCTGCCTTATTTTTCCAATAGGAAAAAAAAAAATGAAAACGTGGTTGACTTTAACCTGTTTTCTTTTGTTGCTGCTGTTTGTGTAAACAGATGGGGTCCAGCTCCACTGTTTATTCATCAAGTGCTGATCCCAAGACGCTAAAACTGATAGAAAACACAACTGACTGCTCTGCAAGACAGTGAACACCTCGGAAGTTATTGATTCTATGGAGTATTAGGCATTGTGCAGTTAGCGTCTCACACAGACAGCTGATTTAATTAACTCTTTTGCACTCTACTTATTTGCATACTGGTCCCATCCACTTGCCCCCACCATTGCAAGAACCGAGATCCATTAGCAATGGGGTTCTATGCTTATATCATCAATGATTTCTATATCTAACACGCTCAGTTTCCAAGTATCACAAATTCTTGCCCTCAGTGACACCTGTGCAGTGTCACTTCCTTCAATGAGTTGGCACAGGTGTAAGTAACTGGAACTACACCTCTACCCCGATATAACGCTGTCCCCGAGAGCCAAAAAATCTTACCGCGTTATAGGTGAAACCGCGTTATATTGAACTTGCTTTGATCCGCCGGAGTGCGCAGCCCCGCCCCCCCGGAGCGCTACTTTACCGCGTTATATCCGAATTCATGTTATAACGGGTCGCGTTATATTGGGTAGAGGTGTAGTAGACTGTTCTGTTGACAATGCAGAAGCAGGAATAGAATCCAGCTCACGCTTTCATACTGTGCTGGCTCAGGAGAGCTAACAGGTATATAAAACAATAAACACTCTTTAGGCACCAAGTCATCCGATCTGCCTCCAATACACCAGGGAGCTGATCTTTTGAGCAGGAAGATCCCATTTTCATAGAATTGTTTTTCAAAGTAGAATCAAACTTTCCTATAAACACTTTTCAGTTGCTGAATGCGCCAATCCAAGTGCTAGGAAGAGCCCAACACTACAGCAGAGATGACTTACCACTAAGGAGGCAGCACATTACAAGGCTTCAAGAGATGGCAAAGAATGCATATATGCCTGTCTCACTCTAGTTCTGTGAAAAGGTACCTCATAGCCAGGTAACCTGCCCCATCCTTTTTGCTCCAGACCTAACATTGACTTGACTGGCTAGTTCATGTAATTTGCACACAAGGCTAGCATAAAAGAATTGGCATAACTGAGTTAACAAATTTTGCTACATTGGACCTGGGCAAACGTGATCCATATTTCCTACAGACCACAGCCACCTCTTATCTGCCAATAAGTCATTGTGAAAACAGGGAATGGCAGGTAGCTTTTTTCAGCGAGGCTGAATTTATTGATCTCTCCCCTCTTTCCTCCCTTAGGCAAGATATTTTCAGCTTCAGTTGCAAGTTTAAGTTTTCCTCCTGGTTTGTCAAGCTAACTCAAGTCCCTCTTAATTTCAACAAACCAAGGGTATCTGCTCCTTAACTTAAATCAAATTAAGCTAGTACCTTTCGCAGCTTCCCATAGTCGATGAGCTCTGGGCGATGTCTGTGAATCAAAGCACAGAAGCCAAGGCCATCCTTCCAGCTGCGAAAGAGACGGAAGACAGCACAATTAGCAGTGTTCAGTCAGGAAGACACATGGAGGGGCATGACAGATGGGGGCAAGACTCTGGGAGCCTAGATCTTTACTTTTGGGCTCATTAGCTTATAGCAACTTCTGTAAGTACTCAACTGGGGACAAGGCTCTCCTCTGCTTTAGACCCCCATCCTGCTCTCACTGAAGTCAGTGGCCAAAACTCCCACTGACTTGGTGTAGGACCAGGTTGTTAGTGCTGCCGCCTCCCTAATGCCAATTCTCACTCACCACAGAACTTTCATTGTTAAATAGTGCCCAGGCACTCAAGGGCAGACGCAGAGCTTAGGGATGAAAAACATCTTCATATGCAAACCAAAGATCTTCTAGGAGAGGATAGATCAAGAATGAGGGGGAGCAATCGCTATTGGCTATGATCAGCACTATGTTTGCCCTCCCTCATCTCTGCACACCCCTCCCCCCGGATCCTTGGCACAGAATCCAAAGATGGTGGGAGAAGGGAGGACAAAAAATAGACCAATAGCAGGGTGGATAAAAATGGGGTTTATATTCTATTATTTAAATTATAAAAAAAATCTTTTAAAAATAAACCCGTTTAAAATGAAATCTCAATTTAATACAAAATATGTTAAGGTCTAAATTTATTATAATCTCTTGAAACATTTAAATAAAAAATAAATATGCTGAATCCATGAGCCTCTATCAAAAACTTTTGGTAAAGGCTGCTTTTCTATACAAGGAAAGAATCCGGGGGGAAAACATCCAACTTTTGAGGTCAAGCTTTGTAAATATGGCACAATAGCTCATGTACTATATTAATCCTTGATCCTGTGGGGGCCCTGGGGCTGCGCTACTGGGTGTCAGAGACTGGCAAAGTCATCATAGGCATTGGGACCCAGCCTCTGACTCCAGGAGACACTATCATCTACCTCATCAGGATCACTCACTGAGCCCCCCTGGGTGGTCTCATACTCCTATTTTGTAGCTTCTCCCTTCCTGAGCTCTGATTGGCTCAGTTCTCAAAATTATGTATATTCTTATAACTCCTCCCATCATTCACCATTTTCTAACATGCTAACAATGTACAATTAATATGAATCTGAAAATATTTAAGTTGTATAATTGCTTAAATAAATGTATACCAACAGTGTACCCTACTACGTAGCAAAAAGATGTACCCAATCTAGTGTGAAGGCTCAGTTTAGTTGTAAATCAAAACATTTTAATAATTATATCAACCGATGAGAATTCATCTTTCTTTAAAAACAAAACAAAACTGAAGTACAAATGGAAAAGTTAATTAACACTGATTATTTAAATTAAGCTTTCCACTTGAGGATTTAAATCAATCCACCCTGATCGGTGTAATATCAGATTAATACAAAAGATTACCTATATTTTGCCTTTGGAGAGGGATGGGCTTTTATTTAGTAGAACTCAAAAGGTGAAGGAAAAGGGAAAAAAACAAAACAAACAACACTGGCAATCCTAGTCAATTTCTCCTTCTCCCCAGTTCAACTATGACAGGATCATTCCACACAGTTATGCTTTTTGTAAGGATTTGTTTAACCTAACTTTATACCACCACCCCCCACTAGCAGGGTTCCTCCCTCCTCCTTCCATGGTGATACTTGCATAGCTTAACAGATCCCAAACTTAGACCACGTCTACACTAGAAAAGGTTTGCTGGGGTAGCTCTGCCGGGAAACCCTCATAATATAGACTCAGCTTATACCAGCAAAAAAGTGCTTTTGCTGGTATAGCTTAAACAGGCTCCCCAAGCAAAGTGAGCAGTAACGGCAAAATCTCTCTTATACCAGTATAACTTCGCCTACGCGAGTGCTTATGCCAGTACAGAAATGTTATTTAAGAAACAAACAAACAAAAAAATCACCTCCCTAACCAACATTACTATATAGATACAAGTTTCTAAGGGCTGGTCCACACTAAGCCCCCAGTTCGAACTAAGATACGCAACTTCAGCTACGTGAATAACGTAGCTGAAGTCGAAGTATCTTAGTTCGAACTTAAAGGTACTTACCGCGGGTCCACACGCGGCAGGCAGGCTCCCCCGTCGACTCTGCCTACTCTTCTCGCGGAGTAGGATTACCGGCGTCGACGGCGAGCACTTCCGGGATCGATTTATCGTGTCTAGACAAGACGCGATAAATCGATCCCAGAAGATAGATTGCTTGCCGCCGCACCAGTGGGTAGGTATAGACGTACCCTAATATAGACATGACCTTAGGAAATTTATCCTAAAACTTTTTGTAGCTTCACTCAGGGGAAGTACCATTTCTTAATCAGCCTACAAACACCGACAGTGTCTTCAGTGGGCCTAACACTCCAAAGTATTTGACAAAGGCAGCATTTTTGGTTGGAGAAAGGGACTGGGAAGCAGAGAAACTGGGTCCTGTTGTGGGTTTTGCCACTGATTTGCTGTGGGACAACGGGCAAGTCAGTAGATGCTACTTTTCACCTACATAATATCAGAACTAGTCTCAGAACTTCCTTGATATTTATGCCAGATGCTGAATAGTGTTAAGAGCCCTATGAACATACGAGGATCAGAAAGCCAAATACGATAAACAATTTTTTTTTAAAATAAATAAGTTACCTGATATGGAAATTCTGGATGTTCACATTTTTGTAGGGAGCTGTCTTCCTCTGACACCATAACAAAAGCCCTTCCTTAGCAGATGTCTCTAGAGAGAATGCAAAGACACACACGGATTAACCTATTTTTTCCTGGAATTTTCTGATCCCTTGCATAGGCTGTAGAATAGTATTTCCAATTCATTCTGACCCAGTGTCTTTGTTAGAAACAGCAGTGAGGCGCTCTGGGAGGTGGTGGAATCTCCTTCCTTAGAGGTTTTTAAGGTCAGGCTTGACAAAGCCCTGGCTGGGATGATTTAGTTGGGAACTGGTCCTGCTTTGAGCAGGGGGTTGGACTAGATGACCTCCTGAGGTCCCTTCCAACCCTGATATTCTAGGATTCTCATTTAACTTCCTTCTTCTAGGGATGCATCCCTTATGTAGGTTTCTGATTTGTTACCATTATTTCTCTCAGGGTAGGTCTACATGGCATTTTGGAGTTAGCTGCCTAGTCTGGGTCGACATTTCCATCCAACACCATAGATCAGCCAGCAGGAAATGTCCTAGAGTCCAAGACCCACTGCACATTGCCAGGTTTCACCTTTGCCCCTTTCCTTCCCCACTCCTTTCAAATACACTCCAAGGAGCAGGATATGAAGACTCCTCCCAGAATATCCATATCAAGCCATGAACTGGCCATCAAGGGTGGTCAGAGTTCAGGGCAGCTTGGATCTCAGGCCCCATTGGGTCATCCAGGATATGTCCTCTGCTGATTCAGTTATCCCTGAAACGGGATCTCCTTTGTGGCAAGGAACACAGCTACCTGCCCCCCAACCAAAGCCACCTTCACTTGTTCTTGAACAGCAGATGGAGGCTCTGAGATTTACCTTCCACAGAGATATCCTGAATGGCAAAGCGAAGGATGATGGTCCAGATCATTCCAAGGGTCATTTTAGCATTTCCATCCACAATTTCTGCAGGAAAACACAAAATCATTATGTTGTGTGCGCAAACACCAGTGGAAGCCTGACCAAGGAAACACGGGGAGCTTTATCTTTGAAGAATCTGAAAGCTGGACTTCCATCTGATGAACGTTTCCAGCAGGGTAAGGTTCCCAAGTTAAATTTATACTGCCCGGCAGGCTCTCCACAAGCTTGCCCACCCCAACCTCTACAGCTGTGCCAATGCACCACAATCTTGACCTGCAGCACCCACTGGTATATTATGTGTGAGCTCTGCACAGCTCCTTTGATATCTCTCAATCCTTCTACTGAGCCTTTAAGTAGAGGCTGACAGTATAACGGCCTATCTACATGGGAAAGTTATATCGGTATCTGGTAAGGAGTGCATTCAAACGGCTATAGCTATACTGGTGTAACTTCCCAAGTGGACACTCTTATTTCAGTATAAGAATGCCTTTTTCTGGTTTCGCTTATGTCATTTAGAGCTTGGTCTATGCTACAAAGTTTAGCCAGCACAGCTATGTTGACTTGGAGCCTGGTCCAAAAATCCCCCTTGCTGACATAGCTATGTCAGCAAAAGCCACAGCGTAAATACAACTACGTCGTCGACAGGAAAGCGCCTTTGTCAGCACAGCTAATGTCATTTGAGGAGCTGAAAGCTAGCAGAACTCTTTTGGCCAACATATACATTGCATCTCCACGAAGGGGCTTTGCTAGCATAGCTATACTGGCCAGGGCTCTAGAGTAGACAAGCCTTTAGAATCTGTTTAAGCTCAACTGAAGAAGTTTATCTTAAAAGTTACTCATATCCCAGAACAAGAGTGGCCACGCAGGGGAGTTATACACCTGATAGAACTACTGCAGTTTAAAATATCAGTATAATTATACCTATGTAACTGGTGAATCTTTCCTGTGTAGCTAAACCCTAAGAGCTAGTGTTGTGGTGTGGACAAATACCCACCAAGATTACAAATGAAACATGGCTGGTTCCTGGGTAAGTGCAGGTCTTCAGACTGCATCCATGTAGGGCTACTTTCAGATATATAATTGCCAAAAAGCATCAACAGCATGTCACCATCAAAGCGCATACATCTCAGCTAAAGATGCAGCAAAAGGCACGTTATCCTCCACTCAAGCAGAATATTAACTTAAGATGTGAAACAGATTGTACTTTATTGCTCACTGGACCCTTTTGCAATGCAAATCAACAACTGATCGACAACTCATGGGCTTTAGAAACAGACCCCATGCATGCGTGAGACATAATAAGTTTAGAATTTGGGATATAAGTTCTGGAGAGTAGCAGCCGGTTCAGAAAGGGTTTGCAATTGCTTGTGGATTAGTGCCAAATAATACAAATGACGTACCAAATAGCTGTTTCTAATGCTCTGACCCTTGACAGGTAAAAAGATTCCATACTGTTTAAGAGGAAAACATTGTCAACGTTTTAAAAAAGCCACTTTAGGATACCTAGCCTCTGTCACTAGTACTAGAGATTACAACAAACTGAAAGAATCACATATAATGTATGCCACCAACTATTTTTGGACAGTGAAACTAAACTAGTCAGTTTCTCTTTTTTATTCTACTGCTATTTCCTGCATTGCATGGGAAATGTTTGAGAGACAATCAACTTTAAAATGACTAGAAAGGTCTTTCTAATTTAAGACTTATAAAGAAAGGGGTTAGATAAACCTGTTGTTTTGGGCCTAAGCTACTAGAGTGCTAACAAAAGAGCTGGCAGAGTTAGTTTTTGCCCCTGTGCAAACCCCTTGTGTAGCTGCCTCACACTGGTGCAAGCGAGGCTTGCATTGGTTGCAGCTGCTAAATCTCCTGATTTTATAGTGAGACCCACAATACTTGGCTTTTTTCTCATAGTCAGCTACTGGAGTCATGGGATTGAATGGGAATCTTGGCTTTCATTTTAAAGAAAGAGAGAGAAAAAAAAGTAAGCCCTTGTGGTTTCAGCTAAAAGTTGGAAAGTATGATCTCTAAAGGTTCCAAAACCAGAAGGCAAATAAAGAGAACTCCAAATCTATTATTTTGGAAAGCTCATGATTTCAAGCCAATCTTGTGACTTTTGAATGCATGAGGTTGGCAATGTTGCTGTTATGACAATCCCTTGTAAAGTACAAGGGTAAACCTCCTTGATGCAGTCCCGGTTTTGCAACATGAAGCATGTCTCCATAAGGGTTTGTACTGGTAGAGATTTCCCAATTTTCGACAAATCCTAAAACAGATATGCTGTTACATTCTCCTCCACCCTTCTTTCCCACACGTCTCCCCACTCACAATACACTAATGGACTATGGTACTTTTACTATCCCAATCTGGAATGGAATCTTTGTAGTAGCAGACTCTCACTGCCCAAGAAAAATATGCATAGAACTTTTTGTTATAGCACAAAAGAGCATGACCATGTGTTGTATTCACACTCCTGACCAGTTTCCACAAGCAAGTTTGCCTGTTGCTAGATTTCCTTGCAAATTAAATTCCTGCGGGATTGTTTTAATTAGTTGGTTGTTTTTTCGGGGGGGAAAGGAGGAACACAAGAATAGCCATACTGGGTCAGATCAATGGTCCAACTAGCCCAGTATCCTGTCTTCCTACAGTGGCCAATGGCAAATGCTTCAAATGGCATGAATAGAAAAGGGCAGTCATCAAGTAATCCATCCTGTCATCCAGTCCCAGCATCTGGCAGTCAAAGGCCTAGGGACACCCAGAACATGGGGGTTGCATCCCTGACCATCTTGGCTAATAGCCATTGATGGAACTATCCTCCATGAACTTATCAAATTCTTTTTTGAACCCAGTTATACTTTTGGCCTTCACAACATCCCCTGGCAATGAATTCCACAAGCTGACTGTCCATTGTGTGAAGAAGTACTTCCTTTTGTTTGTATTAATTTCATTGGGTGACCCCTGGTTCCTGTGTTATATGAAGGAGTAAATAACACTTCCTTATTCACTTTCTCCACACCAGTCATGATTTTATAGACCTCTATCATCCCCCCCCCCACACACACACACCCCGGTCATCTCTTTTCCAAGATTAAAAAGACTGGGCCTATTCATCTCTCCTCATATGGAAGTTGTTCTATACCCTTTTTCATTTTTGTTGCCCTTCTGTGTCTCCATTTCTAATATATCTTTTTTAAGATATGGTGACCAGAACTACATGCAGTATTCCAAGTGTGGGCTTATTATGGATTTATATAGAGGCATTATGATATTTTCTGTCTTATTATCTACCCCTTTCCTAATGATTCCTAATATTCTATTAGCTTTTCTGACTGCCGCTGCACATTGAGATGATGTTTTCAGAGAACTATCCACAATGACTCCACAATCTTTTTCTTGAGTGGTAACAGCTAAATTAGACTCCATCATTTTGTATGTATAGTTGGGATTATGTTTTGCAATGTGCATTACTTTGCAATTATCAGCACTGAATTTCATCTGATATTTGGGTGCCCAGTCACCCAGTTTTGTGAGATCCCTTTGTAACTCTTTGCAGTCAGCTTGGGACTTAACTATCTATCTTATATATTAATTTTGTATCATCTTCAAACTTTGCCAGCTCACTATTTACTCCCTTTTTTCAGATCGTTTATGAATATGTTGAACAGCACTGGTCACAGTACAGATTCCTTGGGGACACCACTATTTACCTCTCTCGGTTCTGAAAACAGACCATTGATTCCTACCCTTTGTTTCCTGTCTTTTATCCAGTTACTGATCCATGAAAGGACCTTCCCTCTTATTAAATTTTTTAATTAAATAAATAAAGATATGGAGATATACTTATCTCATAGAACTGGAAGGGACCCTGAAAGGTCATTGAGTCCAGCCCCCTGCCTTCACTAGCAGGACCAAGAACTGATTTTGCCCCAGATCCCCCCTAAATGGCCCCCTCAAGGATTGAACTCACAACCCTTATACCATGACTGCTTAATTTGCTTAAGAGCCTTTGGTGAGGGACCTTCTCAAAGGCTTTCTGAAAGTCCAAGTACACAATACCCCCTTCTCCTCATGTTTGTTGACCCCCTAAAAAGAATTTTAATAGATTGGTGGGGCATGGTTTGTTTGTTTGTGTATCTGATAATTCTCTTCTTTACTATAGTTTCAACCAATTTACCTGATACTGAAGTTAGGCTTATTGGCTTGTAATTGCCCGGATCACCTCTGGCATCACATTAGCTATCCTCCAGTCATCTAGTAAAGAAGACTATTTAAGTGATAGATTACATACCACAGTTTGAGGAAAGAATCAAAAATATGATACGAAATAGTTTACAGCAAGTTTTTCCAGTCCTATGATATTAGTATTTTGCAGAGCTCCAGAACACAGTCAATTTAAAGAAAAAAAACCACACTTCCCTTTGAGTATTTTTGTACTTTTGTTACAAACGATGTCTACAACCTGAGATGCCTGCAGTTAAGAAAGAATAAAGGAAAATAGCACTATTGTGTTCAATTTGTTTATCTGGTACATCTGACAGCATTTTCTGTGGGTTTTTCCAAAGCAAGAGGAGAGAAACATTTGGAAAAAAACTAACTAAGATTGTAAAGATCACAGGAGTTGGCAGGAGGACACAAGGGAAGGTTTAAGCCCTGAAACTACTGCTAGCTTTTTATTTTAGTTGACTCCAGTTCAATTTATGGCATCTTTTAATCCTAAAAGTGCTTTACAAACACTAACAAAATCAACCAACAACCTGAGGTAGGTAATTAATATCACCATTTTAAAGACTTTCTGATACAATTTACATAATTGCTGCTCTGAGTAAAGAGCGGGCAGGCAGGCATCCTTCCCTTCTAGAGCCCAAGTACATCCTCCAGCACCTTGGGTACAAGTTTTGCCAGCTTGCTGAAAGAAGTCAGTGGTCACACCTACTCCAATGAAGCTATCTGACCTAGCCCATTCACTCTCCTACAGCTGTGTTCCTATTGCCCAAGGTGCACTGCAAGTTCATTCCACTATAGGATTCATGTGGGGTCCTTGGACTATCGCTGCTTCTAATATAGGGGAGCAAAGCTCACAGTGCAGCAGGGAGTTGCTGGGTCCACACTACAAAGAGAAAAAACAACGAGGAGTCCTTGTGGCACCATAGAGACTAACACATTTATTTGGGCATAAGCTTGCGTGGGCTAAAAACCACTTCATCAGATGAGAAACTGACACCACAGAAGTTACAAAGGAGTTAAATGTAACCAATTAGAGCAACCTCACACTTGTTTAATTAAAGACTCTGGATGTTTGCTCCCCATCAGCCCAGCTAACATTGAACAGTTTGAGAGCAGTTTCTATGTGACATTATAGGGCTCATGATCAGATCAGAGAGTGCCTCCTGCTGTGGAACCAATTGCCCGATTATGCTTTGTAACGCTCTGAGGTGTGAGCTCTACAAAAATTCTTTGCGTGCTTCCGCTAGTAACACCAAGCGGCTGTTCTAAACCGCAACCGCAAATGCATGTTATTAATGTGACTTAAACTGATCTATCCCCATATTGAATCTGAGATTAAAACAGATGAGGTTTTGCTGCTAATGGCAGGAAATGTTTTGCACCAGTAAATGCGCTTCCATCTGACTCCCATTATTACAACATGCACTCTTAACAAGATATGCAAAAATTACAGCACCTCCATCCATTTGTTTGGCAGCCAATTAAGGGGCTGACAAATATTCGCTCTTCAGGAATAAGACTGGCTTGCTCTGGAGATCTGGAGCTTGAAATGCTATCACCCTTTTCATATGCATAACCCTCTGGATAATGTTCTAGGTACCATGCTCTCTTCTCCTCTCCTAACCTCAGTGGTAAGAAGCAGGGTCAAAAGAATTAATTTTCTCTCTTGGCCATTTATGTGTGTCACCAGCTAGAGCACAGCCACTGGAAAAGCAGTTTGCCACTATCTGGATAATTGGCAGGATAGGAGATGATATAATTAGGAAGTTAAATAGACACCACTCTGCTGACGAGTGTCCATCAACATGCCAGCATTGATCAAAATGAGGCACATTAAAGGCAATGAGCCCTGAGGTCACGCCCACGTTTTATTTATCTTAACTGGCCACAAATAAAATATAGAACAGCCTCCAAGCAGAGGTCTAAAGGAGGCACATTACTACTGATGGACTAGGACAGATCAATACTTAGGACAGGTCACTGGGCATCAGCGATTTGGGTATGCATGCCACACAGTCCTTTCACCTGCTCTCCCAGTTCCCCAGTTGCGGAGGGCAGGAGGTGGACATAAAGATAACCTTGTTTTGTAAATGCTGAAATGCAGACATCTCCTCGCTTTCTCTTTCCCTTGCTCATGAACTGACACAAACCCTTACTCTGCTGTCTGTCTTCTGCATGTCTGCGCTGTCCAGGATTTAAGCGGACATCTTGCTCAGATGGCACCTTTTATATTGTTGCACTCCTTGAGCTTGATTTGCATCTCTCTTACATGGAGGTAAATCAGGAGCAACTCCACTGAAGCCAGAGTTACACTGGGTTAAGCAAAAGAAGAATCAAGCCTCACATGTTTAAGAAATGGATTGTTTTCTGTCTACACTGGAGATGCAAGTACAGTAATGCAAGTAGTGAGGAGTTAATGTTGGCCCTGTTGAGCTTGACTGAATCCTGATATCATACCCAATGTGGACTCTATTACATCAAAGAAAGACCTCTGCAGAATGAGATTTTTAGTGTCAGATAGAGAATCATTTGGAAGCCACCCCTGGCTACAACACCCTTGACCCAGATTTTTACAGCTGTCTTGTACTGCAAGTGACCCGATCAGACGGCCTCCAATTAAATCATTTTTAAAGGTTAATAGTGATGCTTGAGGTTAATAGTTGAAGATAGTTGTAAAAGCTGTGGTTAGGTTTCACTGGTTATTCTGTTTACTTACAATGCATTTAATTCAGCTTGGACAAGGAAACACAGCCAGCTCTGTTATTGTTTATAAAGAAGTCAATTCCACTTTCTGGTTCACATGCACCAGCACAATGGTACGTTTGGCTTGTAAATACCAGAGAATATTTGTTAGAATGTAAGAAAAATAGCACGGAAAATATTACCATTGGCCTTGTGTCTGATAAAACCAAGACTGACACACCCCTCCTCCCCCTCTCCGCCCCCCCCGCTGATTCCCACCCCCAGGACTTCACCTCTGCACAGGGCTGGAAATAAGTACGGGGTGGGCTCAATCTCTAAACCTGTGCCCCCTCCTCCCCACCATGTGGGGCCAGGAATCAGTGTGGGGTGGGCTCACTCTCAATGCTTGCTCCCTCCCCCACCTAGAGCACCAGGTTAGGAATCAGTGTGGGGCTCAGCGCTCGCCAAAGAATATTTTCACCAGTCGCCCATGCCTGACAGTTCCCCATGGATATTTTTCTAGGCTTGCTTTTTTGGAAGGGGGTGGGAAACAATTGTCTGTCTAATTTAATAAATAGGTCTAGACACAGATATGGGCAATAACAAACTACTGTTTTTTATATATATATATAAACATATACATGTGTATGTATGTATGTATGTATGTATATATGTATATACACACACACACACACACACATATATACATACAGAGAGAGAGAGCGCGCGCGCCCGCCCTTGGGTATCAGGTCCTTTGGATGCCACACAGCAGCCTTACTCTGAGATATGGGGGGGTGGGGAGGACTGTTTTAGGGTGAGAAATGCACTTGCCTGGCCAAAGTTTTTCCCCCTTTTATAGTAAGTTACTCAGATAATTTCCTAGCTCAATCCCACCTGTCTGAGGGGTTTAGAGCTTGTTTTCCCTGAACTGTGTTAGTAACATTTTGACTGCCTCATTGGTTTTTATTTTCTAGTTTGCTGATGTGATGACTTTTTGAAGTCTTAATTTAGGCTATTAAAATACATGCACCAGAAAAGCTCATAATCCCTTCAGTGGGCAGAGTTACTGTCACACCAAGGACATTAACAGCAGAGGCCCTTTTTTAATGCTGATGTATATGCATTTCACTTAGCACCTAGACCACCTACATCTTCTTACTCCATGAATTGCAGCATAGGCGCTGACTCTGTGGCTGGAGCACCCACGGGGAAAATTTAGTGGGTGCTCTGCACCCACCGGCAGCCAAGCTCCCCTCTCCTCACCTCCTTCTTCCTGCCCTCCCCCCCCCCAGCGCGCCAGGTTCCCGCTCCTCCCACTCCCTCCCAGCGCTTCCTCCCCTCCTCCCCCTGCCACCTAACAGCTGTTTGGCAGCGCTTAGGACTTTCCGAGAGGGAGCGGGGATGCGGCATACTCAGGGGAGGCAGCGGAGAAGAGGTGGGGCAGGGACTTGAGGGAAGAGGATGGAATGGGGGTGGGCGAGGACGGTGCATGGGTGGGAAGAGGCAGGGCAGGGGCGGGGAGGGGTCAAGCACCCACAGGGCAGAGGGGAAGTTGGCGCCTATGAACTGCAGTGGTCTGGGCTAAGCCTCACCACATATTCAACGGCAAAAACCTACTTTACTGTACTTTTCAGGTTGCTTGGTCTCCCCGTGCAGAATGCTGAGTTCAGCAAAACTCAAATTTCTGAAAACCAGGATAGGCACAGTTAAGGCAGCCCATTCAACCTTAACTCTATCCTCTTTCAGCAATGCCTTAACATGCTCTGTTAACCAACACACACACACACACACACACCCCCCTCTACAGCTGCTGAAATGTACAAGCTCTTCACCTCCTTTTACAGCCCATTCACTCTCACCCACAGGATTCCAGCTAACATTAGTAAAGGACAAAAAAGAAAAAGGTTGCCCACACCACTGTCCCTGTGTTCCCCTGGAGCTGGCAGTAGCCAATGGGAATTATTTGGATTCACTCTGGGTGCAGTCAGCAAACCTTAACTCTGCTTTTCTTGATTTTCAGAAGTTTGAGTGTTACTCAACTCAGCGTTCTGCAAGGGGACGACCTACCACCAAGCAACCTTAACTCGGCATTAACACAGGGCTTGTCTACACTTAAAATGCTACAGCGGCACTTCAGTGAAGGAACTACCTACGCCGTAATTCTCCCATTGACCTTGTGTCGTCTTCAGAACACCTCCCAAATCATGCTGCTGATCAAATGCTCTCCCCCTATTCAATCAAATGCTCTCCCCCTATTCCCCCACTCTTCAGTCCCCAATATCCCGTTCCTCCCAGGAATCTTGCATGTGTCTATTTTTTCCCCAATACTTTGATTACATTCCCCCAATACAAAACTGCCACCATGATTCACAAAACTGTAACTGATGTCAGGTTGCGTCTACAATTCCTTTTATCTTAGGTGGGGGTCTGATTAACTTATCCTTAGATATATTAAATGAAGGGTGAGTTCACAGCCATCAAGAGGTCTGTGATTCATCCAGTAATTAGTGCCTTTCAGTTTAAGAGTACAAGGTAGCACAAGGAAACCTTTTTGGGGGAGCGAGGAGGTGGGGGCACCCAGCCTGTAACTTAGGAACCCACTGGTCAAATTACCCCAAATTTGGATCACTAACAATAAGCCCATGCCCCCCATGAGGCACACCAAATTTCAAAGCAGTAAGAGTTACTTTTCAGATTTTACAGCACTTACAAGAGTAGAATTTAAAGCATATATATTGGCAGGAATTGAAAACCTCTAGCCATTTTTCGGTTTTGGCACATGCACACTGTAAAAATGGGCATTATCTGAAATAACACTCTCAATTCGGGTCACCCAAAGATTTCGAGAGAGCCATGTACTACCTTGGGTAAAACACCAACAGTTTGAGACCATTTTGACCCATAGCTTGTCAATAGTTTGATCACTAGCCCTGTGCAAAAATACATACCTATAAACTTTTTTTAAAATAGCTACTGGGGGCAGGGGCTTGTATCTCCAGAATCCCTGGCTCAAACGATTCCAAATTTGGGTCACTAATCCTATTCTGCATCCTCCTAAAGCACACAAACATTCAAAGAAATCTAACAAAGCATGTCAATTTTAGAGGTCTTAGGTCAACTTTTAAACAGATCTCAGGATGCAACCCTAAGAATAGCGGTGCTCCCTCACCACTATAAATAGTTATATTAGTGAGGCCTAGCTGAAATACAACTTCATGCTCTTGCCGTGATCACTTAGGCTTGGTTATAGCTTGTGCTGTCGTTAAAGAACATGTACCAGCTTTCTGAATAGAGATCAGCCAATCCTCAGTCCCAACTTTCAGCACCCCCTGCTACCTTAGTCCCAGCCTCCCCACAGATTCAGACACGGGCACATATAGACCAAGGAAGAATTTAAAATTAGTACACCAGCTAGTCCCACACTAGTTTTGAATTGAGCTTTGTTTTCTGCACCTGCTTCACCTGAGGAGAGGCTCTGACAATCACAGGGTTTCCACAGTCTTGTACCAGACAGTTTTAATCTGCACCACATTTCTTCAGAGTATCAGCAGGAACAGCTCTTTTGATCATCATAAGCAAGGCCATTCCCTTGATGGCATCAGTAGCCAGATATTGGTTGGGGCAGTAATTCGGCCAGCTGTAATCCTCACCCTATTGGTAAAGCAAACAAAATGGAACAAAGGCTACCTAGCTGCCAACCAGAAAGGGAGGAGGATGCAGATATATTTCAAAGAAATAAGAGATGAAGGAAGTGGCCCGACTAAAGAGAAAGGATGAATTGTGGCCAAGCCAATGGAGGAGGCAATTGAGGAGATCTGGGTGGGACAGTTTTGGGAAACTGCCTATATGAACTTATGAATTTCTGTATGATTTTATGAACTCTATTTTCTTATACGTCTTCCACTAAAGATGGTCACATTAGATTACATCATCCCTGTTGTGTTAAGGGGGGGTGACACATCTAAGCATCTGTCCCTGAATTCAAGTGTCATTAAAGACCATCAGTAATTGATTAACCTTGCCTTAACAGAACAATGGAGACTACTGGCCAAAGACTCTTCATTTGCTGATGACTCAACTTGCTGGCAGCTGCAGCTCAGAGGTCTGATCAGAGAATGGAAAAACCCCAGGGAAGACTATTAAAAGGAATCACTCTCACTAACAAGGAGAGACCAGAAGAGAAGACCTGGCAGGAGGAGTGGCGGGGGTGCAGAAGGATCCTGGATTCCCTTTGAGAGACACTAATACCCAAAGGACTCTCGGGAGGAAACTGAGGGCGGGACTTGAGTGCGTGTGTTTCTTATTCTTCCATAGATCTGTACATCTCTGTGTCATGTCTATGAGCAAAGTGTGTGGGCTTAGAGGTGCCTTTGCAAAGTCTCTGTGTTACTTGCTTTAACTGTCACAAAGTCCCCAAAGAGTGAAACTGTAAAGTAGAGTACACCTCTGCAGATGGCGTTCTGGAGAGGGTATGAGAGCTCTACTAGTGAGACTTGGGTGGGGGGTCCACCCTGATCTTGGGGCTAACGCTGCTGAGTCCACATCCCAAGAAGGCGTACTCACATTGGAGTCTGTACTCCAGGAACGTGCCTGAAAGGCCAGACTCTCAGACAGCATCTGGGTGTTGCTCAGAGTCAGTAAGCTTAAAACACATGGGATCCAAGGTTTGGGTCCAAAACAGCAGCCTGGTGACAGTCCACAAGGGGGAGCTCATCCTGGGCTCCAATACTGGGTTTAATTCATGGCTCTATCACATGCTTCCTTTGGGAACTATAGCCAAATAATATAGTCTCATCTGGTAAATGGGGATAATAAACTTCGATAACCTCACCTAGGTGTGTGAGGATAAATCCATAAATGCTTTGGATATGCTCAGATACTACAGTAACAGTGGCAATCTAAGTGCCTAGATGGAATCTAAATACAGGACTGGTGAGGATGGACAACCATGTCATGGAGTTGGAATCCAGATCAGTAGACAAGTTGTTTAGTTTTGCAGTAATCAGAGCACACATCCTCAACTGAGACCTGAAGGGGTCACTGGTTAATAACATGTACTGCAGAATCCTTGGAAGACGGGTGCCATAAGAACAAAAACTCCCTTGAAGTGCAGGAGGTTGACATTATACCCATTTTTACAGATTGCTAAAAACTAAGACAGACTAAGGCCACAGTTTTCAAAAATATATTCTTGTTTTGGGTGCCTCCATTTTTGGCCACTCAGTTTTTGACCTCTAAGACCCAATTTTTGGAGCTAAGAACATAGGAACAGCCAGACTGGGTCAGACCAATGGTCCATCTAGCCCAGTATCCTGTCTTCTGACAGTGGCCAATGCCAGGTGGTTCAGAGGGAACGAACAGAACAGGGCCAATGACCAATCCCTTGCAATCCAGTCCCAGCATCTGTCAGTCAGAGGCCTAGGGATACCTAGCCTAGAGCATGGGGTAAGCATACCTGATCATCTTGGCTAATAGCCACTGATGGACCTATCCTCAATGAACTTCTCTTTTTTGACTCCAGTTACAGTTTTGGCCTTCACAACATCTCCTGGCAATGAGTTCCACAGGTTGAATGTGTGTTGTGTAGAGAAATATTTTTTTCTTGTTTGTTTTAAACCTGCTGCCTATTCATTTCATTGGGTGACCCCAGGTTCTTGTATTATGTGAAGGAGTAAATAACACTTCCTTATTCTCTTTCTCCACACCATTCATGATTTTATAGACCTCTATCATACTCCCCTACCTTAGTCATCTCTTTTCCAAGATGAATAGTCCCAATCTTTTTAATCTCTCCTCATACGGAAGCTGTTCCATGCCCTTCATCATTTTTGTTGCCCTTTTCTGAACATTTCCCATTTCTAATATACTGTATCAGCTTTTTGAGGGAGCTGCTGGTGCTCAGCACTTCTGGGGGTGGAGAACAAACACGCTTTTGACAACTCAAACTGAGCATCCACATGACTGGACATTTGGGCTAAATAACTTTCCCAGTTCTGCAACAGGTTTGTTGCAGGGTCTTGGGCAATGTACCCAGGAGTCTGGCTTCTCGCCTTATGAATTAAACCAGAGGGCATTATTTCATATAGCAGAATAGACAATAGAGCAACAAAAATGAAAAAATGGGGGAAACTATCGAGAAAAATTGTTTCCCCCCCCCCCATCAAGTAAAGAAGAAATGGAGCATTCATTTTCTAACATAATAAAAAAGTAAACATTAAGAATCTGAATAAATAAGTAAAACTATATACTTGCTTAAATAAATGTGTATCTTCCTGACTAGCAAAAAGAAGCACCAAATTTAGTGTAAAGGCTGTATTAAGTGGCAAACCAATGCCTTTTAATTGTTACCAACCAATGAGAATCAGCCTCTCTTTAGGAAAATAACAAAAGTACAAATGCAAAACACAATTACAACTGATTATTTAAATCAAGGTTTCCTGCTCGCTGATTTAAATCATGATTAAAATTGGTGATTAAAAAAAAATTCACTCCACTCTGGCCTCTGCATAACCTCACCACCATTAGACCAAGCCCCTTCTCCACAGACTGTACCGTCTAAAACAGCTTCCTTGTCTCTCCACTTCTTCAAATCTCAGCTGAAGGAATCTTTTCTCCCACTTCTTAATCTTGCTCCCCTTGTTAACTCCATATTCCAAATATGCATGGAACAGTTTTATTTTATACAACATCTTTCATACATGAAATATTTATAGCCTCTCTAAACATTGCCACTGAGTCAGAGCAGCAGAGTCAGAATAAGTGTATGAAGAAACTGTCAAGAAAAGCACAGACCCCTCAACGCTGGAGCCACATTGGCAAGTGGGATTTCAATCTTCATCAAGGGGCCCAAAATGTTTCTTCCCCCCATCCCCCACCCTTGCCTTACACAGAGAGGCATGAGCTAGGTTATAAACAAGGCTATAGAGTAATTGTGGGGAGGGAGGGGTGCGCAGGGGAGAGAATGTGGTGTGGAGTGGGGGAAACAGCATATTTAGACTAGGTCTAAAACTGAGGGAGCTGCCAGTTCACCCACCATCATCACCTGCCCCCTTCTAGATTTTGAGCATTAGAGGCATGTGTTGGCTCCCTTACCTTCTGCTCCAATAGACACCAGCTTCACTCCTTTGCTAGCGATGAAATCCAGGGCCTTGTTCACATTGGAGATTTTGTGCACTCGCATTTTGCCTCTTTCAGGCTTAGCCAAACGTTCACCTAGCCAGAAAGGGGGGAAAGAAAATACAAAACAAATTCGGAACTGCTCCATTCCACTCTCCCCACCAACAGCCCAAGTAGGCAGATCTAATAAGATAATCCCAACGCTTGATTCAAGTCACACATGTTCTTGCCCTCAGCAGTGAAGATACAGCACACGATCTATTTGGTCACTTCCTGGGGATTCTAATAACACTGCTCTACAGCCAAAATGCTTCTGAAATAAATGTAGTCAAACTTTACTAATTCTGGGTCACTGAGAACGAAAATGATGCTTAAAATTGTTGACTGGCTCTAGTTTTCAAGATATGCTATTGGGTCAGTATATACGACCCTTGACTTGGGAATGGCGGAGGATAAGTGAGTTATAAAGGGAAGGGATCTCAATTTAAACCAGAAATGACTAAAATACATCTTTGACTGGATCTATGAATAAATCTATGACTGGGTTTGGACAGTACTTGCATTTTAGGCAAAACAATGAATGATGCAATCTGAAGCTGGTATTGCGTCATACATGATATGAATTGCATCATGTTATTCCTAGAAGTCATGGATGATGCAATCATAAAGAAGCTTAGATCACTCTGCTGAACAAATTGCCCTATATCAGCTCTAGAAATCATACAGTGTCGTGCTCTCTTATTTGTCAGTGTTTGATTTTGCAAAGGGACACATTTCTGTTTAGCCAAAGTGAGCAGAGATGCCTCGTACTTGTGTGAACAGTGCAGATAACTTCTGCTATGTTTGTGGTGAAGTGACTTTTGCATCACAAAAGCGCAGTATAACCACTATGGTTAAGAAAGCCTATCACCTTTATTTTGGCTGCAAAATTGGAGATCAGGACAAGAGGTGGGCCCCACACGTATGCTGCAACACTTGTGCAACAAATCTTCGCCAGTGGTTGAACAGGAAAAGGAAATCTATGCCTTTTGCAGTGCCAATGATTTGGAGAGAGCCAACAGATCATACCAGCAATTGTTACTTCTGCATGGTGCCTCCAGTTGGGAAAGGTGTGTCAAAGAAGAAAAAGTGGACTGTGCATTATCCAAACATTCCATCAGCTATACGCCCAGTTTGTTTCATAATAAATTTTATTTATATAACCCTTTTGCTGATTTTTAAAGTGTTACATAAACAGGACAGGTGAAATATTATTATGTAAAGCAACCATAAACACATGAAAAGACCTAGGTTTACAATTTATAATTAAAACTCTACTATCTACACAATATACATAGACATAAAATGCAAAAACTTAAATATCTTAGAAACAGTAGCCAATCAGTTGTTTTAATTGTCATATTTGAATTCAGCACATCAAAATACATTATAAATAGCACATTTTATCTCTGAAGCAGACGACTTCTCAAAAATTGTAGACCAGTGTAATTGATGCACTTTGCTGACCCCTCCCCACAGCAAATACAAAGAGCACCCTTGAAGAGACTGAGGGGAGGGGAGTATTACCATTACCACACCTCAGGCAGTTATTGGACTAGGCCACTCCCCAAAACCTTTGATGCATGCTCTGGAGAGCCTATCAATCATAAATTACAGTAACTGGTCTGTGCACCAAAACTTGCTTCCCTATGTACCAGGTCAGGATCTGAACTCCGGGAAGGACAGGGCAGTCTCTCATGAAACCTCTCTGCCACGGAACTCACTGCTGCCAAAGATCAGATGAGCCCAAGCCTCGCCTTTTTTAGGACACGGTGTGAGACTCATCTTTCTGCAGGCTTTGTGCAGCTAGGTGCTGAATGACCACGTCTGCATACGCCAGAAAGGAAAAATCATCTGGATTTCTCCTCTTCTGTGAGAAGCCTGTGTGTGGCAGAGGTGGGCTTGGCAAAATTTGATTATTTTTTTCTAATTTTGACAAAAATTAGCTATTTTTATTTAAGAGGTTTTTTTCTTCTATTTGTAACTATTTTTATAGTTCTGTGGAGTAGCACTGGGGTTGGGATTAGGGCAGTGCTGACAGCGGGGCTGCAGGAGGCTCCCTATATGGCTGAGGAGCCCAAGACCCCAGGGCTCAAGGTGTGGGGAGACTGTGGTCATCCTGCCCCAGCAAAGCAGAGACCTGTGGCCAGGTCTGTAAGTAGGACGATGAGCCCCCAGCTATCTCGCTGTTGAACAGTTCCTGCCTGGGGACAGTTCCAACACTCCTGGCTGGTGAGTGAGCGAGCAGGGCCCCCTGCATGGCTGTGATGCTGAATCCCTGCAGGGAAAAGGTGCCGGGAAGGCTGGGTCCTGGCGGGGCATAGCAGAGAGCTGTGGCTGCAAAGAGGAGGACTAGGCCACAACTGTGGGGAAGGCCACCAGTCTGCTGAATGGCTCCTGCCTGGGTACATTCACCAGCCAGCCAGGGACAGCGACTCCGAGTCCTCACGGTCCTGTCTGAGGGGGGAAGGGAAGAGAGATATCCTTCCCAGAACCTTGTGGCTGTGGGGATCTGGTGTCAGCGGCACCCAGTCACTCCCCAGCTGGGAACCTCAGAGCTCTCCCTGGGCAGAAACTGTTCAGCAGTGGGCTGGCCTTCCCCTGTGCCTGGGGGCTCATCCTCCTCCTTCCAATCCTGCCCAGTGGTCTCTGCTCTGCCCCATCAGGACCACTGCCTACTCTCCCCTCATTAACCCCGTCCCCCATTCCTGCTGGGAGCCTCACTGTCCTACTACCCCCACCCCAAGAAGCAGCAAGCTGAGAGAAAAAGAGCAGCAAAGGTGGGTCCTCCAAGCTTGCCTAGAAAGGAGACTCTGCAGTTGCAGTTTCACAACCCACACAGACCTGATCCTCCAAGGGCTAGAGGGGCTAGCAACAGACAATCAGGGCCCTACTTGGCCAGATAAAAGGAGCTGCCTGGGCTTAGCAGTTCAGTTTCTCACTAGGACCAGAGGAATGGTCCTCTCTGGCCAGAGGAACTTGAGGGACAACTGGAGTTTGTTTTCTGGATGCATTTTGCATAGCTGGGTTTGCAGGAAGAGAAAGGACCTAAGAATCTTAACCCTGAGATAAGGGTGAAGCTAAAGGGGCCAGAGAGGCAGAGAACCAGGGAAGAAGCAGCAATGAATTGAATCAAGCTGCGTGTGGCTGCTGTTTAGAGAGCCCCTGCGTGGGAACCTGGAATAGTGTGTCGGCCTGGGTTCCCCTCCTGGCCACAGATAAAGTGTCAAACCCCTACAGGGGGTAGGGCTTATTTGCGAGCCTGAACAAAGGGCTGAATTTAAAGAGTGCAGACCAGGGGCTGAAGACCCTAGCAAGAGCAAATAGACTGTTTATTGGACTCTAATACCCTGGAAAGGGTTCATTTGGACTTTGACTTGGCTGGAGGGGCAAACCTCTGAAGACCTGCCAAGGTTGGCTGGAAGCCTGCAGGAGGCACCAGAGGCGAGAGGACTACAATACTGCACCCAGCTGCAAGGAGATGCTCAAGAGGTGACTGCCCTTTCACGGGGAGCAGCACAGCTCTTTGGCCTGGTCCCCACTAAGCCCCCACTTCGGACTAAGGTACGCAAATTCAGCTACGTTAATAACGTAGCTGAATTCGAAGTACCTTAGTCCGAACTTACCGCGGGTCCAGACGCGGCAGGCAGGCTCCCCCATCGATGCCGCGTACTCCTCTCGCCGAGCTGGAGTACCGGCGTCGACGGCGAGCACTTCCGGGATCGATCCGGGATCGATTTATCGCGTCTAAACCAGACGCGATAAATCGATCCCAGAACATCGATTGCCTGCCGCCGGACCCTCCGGTAAGTGTAGACGTACCCTTTGACAAGAGCAAGTAATCTCTACTTGGATGGGGCTGGATCTCACAGGGAACACCAACTTCTGACTTGAGTAGAGCTCGGAGAATACTCTAAAAAAGTCTTTGGAAGATATTCTTCTGAAGTAGTTTGCTTCAGGTATATTTGTGGCCCTTTTGATTGGCTTCCTGTGAATATTCACACGATCCAGTTTAACTGGCATTCATAGAAAAAAAAAAAAGGCTCACACATGAACTCAAACTGAATTTTAATATATCCTATAAGCACTCACACCAGAAACCTAATTAGTTAGGTACATGTCACCAATCACCTAAGCAGAACTATCCAAACGTCAAAGAGAGTCACAGAGTTCAAAAAATTGCAAGAGATTTTACATTCAGAACTAGTTTTAGCAAGTTGTGGAACATCCACAAAGAGATAAAAGTGCAAATCTGGTTAAGTTATTTGTTAGTCTTTATTCACTCAGTTCATTTCTCGTTCCAAAGACTACTCCTAAGGCCCAATCCTGCACCATTTAACTCAATGGGAGCAGGATCAGACTCAATATCACTAGGTTTAATGGGGGAGGGAGAGAAGTTATTTTTTCATGAACTCTTCTGCCCCATTGAAGAAAGATGTGTTGTTTCTTTAAAAAAAGTTTGGAAAGGTGAAGGGGGAAAAGCAGCAGATTACTTCAATGGGCATTCCCTCCCTCTGCCAGAGAGAAAAATTATTTTATTCCCAATTATAATAATTGTTTCTATTATTTATTGCAGGCCTGTTTCTTTTTACCTGACAATCAAGAAGAGAGACACTCATCTTAACCCTACGGCGTAAACAAGTTTCTTTACCTAAATTACTACCGCCAACTTAGATTTAAAAAATTATCTCGCTTTTAATAGTCTACAGCAGTGGTTCTCAACCAGGGGTACAGGTACCCCTGGGGGTACGCCAACTCATCTAGATATTTGCCTAGTTTTACAACAGGCTACATAAAAAGCACTAGCAAAGTCAGTACAAACTAAAATTTCATACAGACAATGACTTGTTTAAACTGCTCTATATACTATGCACTGAAATGCAAGTACAATATTTATATTTCAATTGATTTATTTTATAATTATATGGTAAAAATGAGAAAGTAAGCATTTTTTTCGGTACTA
>NW_020664447.1:34907638-34921015 GCF_002925995.2 Terrapene triunguis
TCCGGGGAAATCCGGACATATGGTAGCCCTACCCCTCTGCACCCCAATCTGGTGGGTCTATGTGAGGCTAGGGCAATCTGCACAGAAATCCTATCTCACCACAGCACCTCCAGCAGCACCCACCTCTTGCTCTCTGGCAGCTGTGCTGCCAGGGATTCTACCCCACCCCACGGCCAGTTCCGATAAGGGTGACCAGGCGTCCCGATTTTATAAGGAGAGTCCTGATTTAGGTGCGTATTACCCCCTCCCACTTGCTATCTGGTCACCCTTGTTCTCACTACCACATGGAGAGGCGCAGATCTGCTCATGGATCTCAGCAGAGCTGCCATGGCCCATTATTATTGTACTGAGTCGGCTGTCTCATTACTGGGGCACCTTCTTCCCAGTCCTGCTGGGCTCAAAGGAAAGGATCTAGTCAGTGGAGGGCACTGTTACCCAGTTCAAAATCTAGCCAGTAGAGAGCTCCACCATCCTGAGGACAGGAAGAGGAAGGACACGCTGGAGGTTAGAGGCGGCGCTGGAGAGAGCCAGGGCTGTAAAAGAAGAGGGAGAGCAGGCAGAGGCAGTAGCCTGCAGGCTGAGACTGGAAGGCTGAGAGCCAGGCAGACACACCCAGTTGGCAGGGGACTAGGAGTAACTGCAGCAAGAATATGCAGGGCATCAGCCTACATGCAAGATAGTGGCTGGGATCCACCTCAACACTGAGACCCTACCCTTTATATCCCTGTACTGGATTGCCCCTAGGAGCTGGGTTAGTGTCTTGTTGTAACTGTGCCTTAGTAATCATGCCTTTTGGTGTCTGGCAGTCCTAGTAAAGGAATCCTCCCCTTACTCAAAAAGTATGAGTGTTTATGGGAACTATCAAGAGCCTGAACCTCTAGAGCAGAGTGCTTGGAGCACATGCAGCGCAGGCCACACCCATCTGCATTCAAGGTAAGTCTACAGTGCAGCTGGGAGCATGCTTCCCAGCATGGGTAGACACAGAGAGACTAGCTCTGCTAGCTGCGGGGAGCACAGGTGGTGGCTTGCACTAGCTGCCTGACTCAATGGGTACATACCTGGGCAGCTAGTCTGAGCTTCCACCCGTGCTACTCCGAGCTACACTGCTATTCTTAGCACACTAGCACCCTGCTGCAGTGTAGACATGCCGTTAGAGGCAGACTGGTGCCTCGCATCACTCAAACGCACTGCTATAGACCGGATCACTTACAATATTTAGAATGTCACAGTGCTCAGAATAGGTTCCAGCATATATGGGAACCCACAGTCCTTGCCCTAAACCAGGGATAGTCAATTCTTTTTTGTCAAGGTCCACATTTCCTGGTTAAGGTACAATCAAGGTCCAGACTCCAGAGAAAATAATAAGAATAAAAAAAAACAACCTAGTAACAATAATGATAACAATAAGTAAATAAAAAGATTTTGGGGTCTGTTCAAAAATGTCTGACCATCTGGATTTGGTCCGCAGTCCACCTATTGACTATCCCTGCCCTAAATGGACAAAGCCAAATGATTGACGGTAGACAAGGATGTAAAACAGGGGTGGTGATAGCTACAAGTCATATTGGTTACTTTTAAGTTAAACTAACACATTCTCCCTCCATCTTTCAATCCCCTCACCTTCCCTTTAGCCTCAGCAATCTACAACTTGAATACTTGCATTGGTTCACATTTCCTCCCCACCTTCAACTCCTCCCCTGCAGGTGAACAAGGATTCACTAAAAAGGTAAATCATTGAAATAAGCAGATGACTCAGTCAGCTACTTTCTTACAAAAGAGTGTGCTATGGAACTCCTATCCCTAACTTCCAAGTCAGTAGCATTTTGAACTCCGAACCCTCTAAAACTAGCAGCGTGAGTAAAAGTTAGGAACATGAGGTTTGTTGTGTCCTCAGTTTCTGCAGAGCACAAAAATTGACACTCTAGATGGGGAGTTAGGGTTTGAGTGTCCCTGCTGAGGCATCTCTATTCGTAAATATAAGAGGTGGGGAAGGGAGCAAATCAAACAGAGGGCCCTTATTGCTGGCATGGAAAGCCTGCTGAAGGACCCATCAAAAGAAAGCCTAAGCATAAAACCCCCAGTTTTATATAAAATTGTATATACCACTCCACCACCACCACCACACACCTGTGCAAACAGATTTTTTTGGTTCAGTGGCCGAACTGGATGATGGAAGGGAGAAAAGTTAGTTTCAGGCCAAATAAAATGTTTTGTTTTGAAAAGTATCAAAACATTTTGATTTTTTTTGCAACTTATTTCTGGGAGGGCTGGGGGTAGGGTGACCACACAGCAAATGTGAAAAATCAGGACAGGGGGTTGGGGGGTACCAGGAGCCTATATAAGAGAAAGACCCAAAAATCGGGACATCTGGTCACCCTAGCTCGGGAGTTGTTTTTGTTTTTACAAAAACAATTCAGCGAATTCAACCCAATTCCTTGCTGACAGGAAGGGGTGGAGAGAGAAGAGCAAAAGCACGGGATAATGGGCAGAGGCCATAAAACCTGAGCTTCGCTCTCAGTACACTGCAGATCAGGAACAGGCACAGACAAAGCTCCCACCATCACTGCCCATGCTGTCCTGCATGTATTTAGTATTGGGTGAGCAACATTAATGACACTTAAACCCACACAAAACCCCTCTCACCTGAAATGACTTCCAGAAGTAACATGAGTTTAAGACCATCCCTGAAATCTTCCTCTATGTTGTCAATCTGCGTGCCAGCCTTGCGGAGGTGAGAGTTACACCATGCTGTGAATGTCTAGAAACAGGAGGGAAGAGAAGAAAAGAAAAAAGAGTAGTTGGCAATCTTCCCAATGGCTATATTACAGTTCAAAAAGGAAATACGGAGAACCAAAGAATTGATGCTAGGATACAGGGGGTTAGCTTCAAGCCACAATTAGACTGAACAACACTTGATGCATTGACCCTGCACTAGAGCCAGTACCTGAATACGCAAAGGGCCTGCAAAGCCCTTCCACGTATGAGTACAATACTAATAAGAGTTTAGTAGAAACAACTACTCAATCCAGGGCTCCAGGATGTCACGTTCTCCTGAACGCCCCCTAATTTTGGGTGCTCAGCTTGAGACACCTGAAACTGATTTTCGGAAGTGTTAGGCATTCACAGCTCCCATTTACTTCTCTTGGCTCAGTCGCACAATATGTCAGAAAGGAAAATAATCCAGGTCTACCTATTCCAAGATGGGTGTTTGAACCAGAGGACCATTCTTTTACCCACCTTTTTCCTTCGTCAATAAAGCATTAGGAAGTACTACAGCCTGCACACTTATGGAGACTACATAGAGCAGAGCCTGTCAAAGTGTGAGAGCAATATCTTAAAAGGGATGATCTTGTGGCCTACCTCCTCTCTGCTTCATAGTAACACAAGCTACCGCACCTCACATTCATGGTCATTTAACATCCCTACGGCAGCTGCTTATGTGGAAGAATATATGCTTTCCAAATAATTGTAGTATTTGCTGCCTGTAATGTAATATAGTAGCTGGAAGACAGAAAAATCAAGCACCTGATGATAAGACACCAGAAAGCGTTCTGTGGTCTGCTGATTGTCCATGGACCATTGTTTGGGAGCCGGTGCAGACACCTCTAAGATACAGCCTCCGTTCTATAAACTAGCAATTCTATACAGCAGAAGGAAGGAATTTAGGCTCCCTGAGCAGATATATCCGAATTCCAGTTGTGCCTGGACACTAACACCTACATACTCTTGGGAAATGCCCTGGGTCTTAAATAATCCCAGGTGGTCAGAGCGTCGGATTTCTCAAGGGGATGAGCATAACCACAGAAAAGATTTAGTCAGCAGTTGTGGTGAAATTTGTCTCAGTCATCTGCAATCTGTGATCATGACTGTTTGGTCAGTCATGAGAAAGACCTAAATTAAGATTAGCATTTTGAACACATGGTAATATAGATTGCCTGGATATCTCTTCCTTATCAGCTGGTAGGTTGCTAAGGGGAAGCGTCATATATGTAAGGCCAGAAATGTGGTGTGCCTATTGTTCACTTAGAAATTAAAATAATAAATACCTCAAGTTCAAAGTGTGGCAGTGTGCTAACTAGCTGAATAAAAGGATCTTGGGTGGAGTAGCAGAGGAGAACTGAGAACCTGGATTACCTCACTCCCCACCCTTAAATAGGATTTGCATATGGCAGAAGTCCTTTGTTTCCTAGTTTGAACCTCCCACCCCCAGTTTCTCCTGGAAAAATACAGAATTCAAGATGGGTTCCAGTATCCGGTGACATGGTCACTTGCCTCTGTAGCCATTCTTCACAGGCTGACCTACACATTCACAGGAAGACTAAGCTCTTTTACAGTCCATTGGCTCTTGCTGATTGGCCATCAGCACTGGGGGCTTTTTCATTGTTGTACCTGAAGTGTTAGCGGGGGCGTCACCCAAAGTAACATAGTTGAAACATAGATATAGTCAATATTCCTAATTTCAGATACAGAAATGATACATGCATACAAATAGGACACTCGTATTCAGTAAATCATAACCTTTCCAACAATATCTCACATACGCCATCTTGCATAAAGTATCTCTCAGTTATGTCATATGAATATCATAAGCATATTTTCATAAAGAACATGGAATGACACGTCACACCTCTGCTCTGAGGTTACTGCCAGAGGGTTGGTCACTGACCAATGCGGAGGCAGTGTGTCTAAAATTCCTTAAGTGTAGGTGTCTTGGCATTTAGCCACCAATGCTAGGAGGCGGTGTGCCTCAGTTTCCCCTTCCACACAGCAGTCTAGATTGGTTATGCTTTCTCTACTGTGCCAAACTCTAAGCTTGTTTACAGGTACCAGCTGAGAAGCAGTATGCTCATATAACTTTGTTACTACTCCCAGTCTGTACCAAAGATTTTTCCAAAAATCATGCATGTTACACATTTTTAAAGTATTTACCACCAGTATCAAATTCTTTGTCTTAACCCACAGTGTGTGTAGTAAGAGACAAAGTTACCAGCAAATTCATGACAGAGAGGTGCTTCCAAGTATGATTATCATACTATGCCTTCTGTCTAAACAGATCAGTTTGTTCAGCATTTATGGTATTTCACATCCCCTCAGTAAAAGTTCTTACTTTGGGAATGTCTTTGGAGTTTTGGCAAGGAAAGGGTGTAAGGAGACCTTGTATGTAACTGGCCCTCCCCCTGTGGAGTTGCATTTCCTCTCCAGGGTTAAGCCCATGCAAAGAATCCATCCCCTCTCCTGAGAATCCTTTGTGCTGTTCACCTCCAACACTCAGGTTTGATGCTTAGCTGTGGGGAGGGGTTTACCTGCCCAGGAAGTGGCTGTCTCCGCCCCTTCATCAGGTGGATCATTAGCATGTTCACAGACACCAAAATGCTTGGAAGAAACCCCCCCTGCCTTAAAGAGACAGAGTTAGTTTTCACAAGTACAGTAGGAAAAACATTTTGCCAAAGTGGGGCCTGGAGTGGGGTACCCTTGGTCACCCCTCTCACTGTTCCCAAGAGGACAGTTGTATGGCTGCTCCTCTCCAGGAGGTCAGATACACAGTTCCCCCTTAAAACCTGAGCCACCGGTGAGGTGCCTGGGATTACAGATGCAGATCCAGCAAATTTCTCCTGGGCAAAACCCTTCCCTGTAATGAATGGGGAGACACTCCTGTACTCCCCCACTTAGGGTGACCAGATGTCCCGATTTTATAGGGACCGTCCCGATATTTGGGGCTTTTTCTTATATAGGCTCCTATTACCCCCCCCCACCCCGTCCCGATTTTTCACACTTGCTGTCTGGTCACCCTACCCCCACTTTCCTTCTTAACTTCTTTCTTTGGGCCCCCTGTCACAGCAGACACCCCTGCGCTCCCTGGAGGGCAATATGTCCCCTGTCCAGTTCTGGGCTCATGGCTACCAGCCATGACAGACCCTTCACTGTCAAGCCCTGTACCCTTCTCCGTCTTTGAATGGGGTTGGCCTCCAGTTACAGAGCCTCTGGAATCCTCATCCCCCCCGCAGCAGTTTCTTGGATCCCACCTTCCCCCTCTAAAGCTTCCTCCAGGACACATTTCCCTATGCATCCCAGAGCAGGATTTATCCCTTGCTTAACTGCAACCTCCTGGCAGCCAGCAACCTGGACAGTCTCCCTACCATAAGGCAAAACATTCCCCTCCCCTGAGGGAACAGCCACGGGACAGAAGCTGGTTCTAGTCACCCCCACCTCTTGGGGCAAATGGCTTTGCAGTCCTGGAGAGGAATTAAAGAGACTCTCTCCCATTTTCTCAGCAGTATCTGTAGCTTTGCTCCTTCCCACTGGGGCTTCAGCACAAGATTTCTCCTCGCTGCTGACAGACCCCTGTATAGCCCTAGCCACATTGAAAAAGTCATTACCCAAAAGAATTTGTGTTGGGTTATGAGAAACCGCAGTCATGGTTAACTCAGCTTGCAAATCCCCAGCTTCCATGTGCACTTTAGCCAAAGGCACACGGATTTTGTGACTCCCTACTAACAAAAGCTCTGCCATCTGTCCTGGCAGTATGTCTTTCTCCTGACCACAGAGATTTCTGCACCAGTATCTCTCCTTGCAGGGAATTCTGTGCCATTTACTCTGACAGCCTTCATGTGCTTACTGCCTGGCTGTAGAGTGGCAACCTTTACAAATCCTGTGTGATAAGTGGCAACTGCCTGAGGTGTCTCTGTGCTCTGGGTAGCAGCATTTCCCCGAGTTACCTGTTCCCACTCAGCATAAGGCATTTATTCCTCAGGTGCTCAGTGGAATTACAATGATAGCACCTTCTGGGCTCTTCTGCTTTCACAGGAGATTTGGGACAAGGACTGCAGGAGTGAACTTGGGGAGGTGAGTGTCCAGCCTCCCATCCACCCTCCTTCTTCCCAGGAGTAAAACAGGGACTTTGCTTCCCACCGAACTTTAACCCCTCTGCCTGTGATTTATTCCTACTAGGTGGTTGGGATTGCTCAAATTTATCAGCATAAGCAAGTTCATCGACTGTTTCCACCTTTTTATCCCATAAACACTGTTTTACATCATCACTAGACATATTCAGGAACTGTTCCTGAGCAACCAAATCACACATTCCTTCAAAGTTTGAAATATCTTTTCCCCTCACCCATTTATCCAGTAGATCTCTCATTTGGTTCACATAAACCACATTACTTAATCCAGCTCCTCTCAAGACTTCTAAATTTTACTCTAAAATTTCAGGTGTAATCAGAAACTGTTTTAAAACCAAATCCTTACATTTACCATAATTGGAAGCATCACCCATGGGCATCTTATTGAATATGTCCAGAGCTCTCCCAGTCAATTTTGCAACCAAAGTGGTCATCTTTTGATCCTCAGAAATTGCAAGGAGCATACACAATCTCTCAAAGGCGATGAAATATTCAGCAATGTCACCAGACTCACTATATGGTGGCCACAACCGCTCCTACTTGTGGATTTTTGGAGAGGTGGGGGTTCGGTCTCCTCCACTTCATTACAGCCAGTTCATGCTTCTGGGCTTCCCTTTCTCTCTCAGCCTCAAACTGTCTCAGTTCCATGGCTTGCTTCTGGGCTTCCCTTTCCCTGTCAGCCTTGAGCTGTCTCAGTTCCATGGCTTGCTTCTGGGCTTCCCTTTCTCTGTCAGCCTCAAGTTGGCTCAGTTCCAAGGCCCTCTGATGTGCAGACTTCTCCTCATCAATTTCCATCTGTTTTAATTCTGTCTGTCTCTGGGGTATTTTTTCCATTTTCCTCTACCTGCAACCTGTAGAGCTCCAACTTCCTCATAGCTTCACTTTCACTCATTTTCATACTTTTCTGTCCCTACTTCTCTTGCCCAAAATAAGCAAACAGAAAATAACAAACCAGTAACTACTTTGTCTGTTCTCTAGCCATCACACTTAAAACT
Source organism: Terrapene triunguis (assembly GCF_002925995.2). NCBI lineage: Eukaryota > Metazoa > Chordata > Testudines > Emydidae > Terrapene > Terrapene triunguis. The sequence continues at coordinate 34,915,533 of NW_020664447.1, forward strand.
ACCACCAGTGTTTCAGGGCAATAAGCCGTGCACACTATCCTGCTCAACTATGCCACTGTGATGGGTTGGACCCCTTGGGAAGCCACCTGATGTGCTGAGATACCACTGAGTCTATCTATCTGTTCTGCCAGCATGGGCCCCCTTTAACCTGTCTTGCTGAGCCAGGTTCTTAAAAACCTCCTCTAAACACACACAGAGGCAGGGCCACATCCAGCTGCAGATCAGCTCTGGGAAGACTCAGTTTAAGGGACTTGCTCCAGCACTCAGGTGTCCACCTCCCTTGGAGTACAGATCCACAGATATATTATGAAATTCGCCCCCTCCCTCAATGCGGAGAGAGGCGTGCACACTTCTTCCCCCTCCCTCCCTCTCCCGCAGTTAGAAATCACATAAACTGGGTTATATTGTAAACCAGAAATAAATTTATTAACTATAACAGGTGTATTTTAAGTAGTTAAGGATTTAGCAGACAGAACAAGGCAGATTACTAGGAAAATAAAACAGAGCACGCAAACTAAGCTTAAGACACTAAAGAAACTGGTTACATGCAAGTTCTCACCCTAAATGTGGTTCTAATAATCTTCTTCAGAGGCCAGACGCACTTCCAGCCTGGGTCCAGTTCTTTCCCCCAGTTCAGTCTTCGTTGTTTCCAGCAGTCATCTTGGGTGAGGTAGCAGGAGAGAACTGATGACCTGGATTAACTCACTCCCCACCCTTAAATAGGATTTGCATAAGGCGGGAGTCCTTTGTTTCCTAGTTGCGCCCCCAGCTTCTCGTGGAAAAGTACAGAATTCAAGATGGGTTCCAGTATCTGGTGACATGGCCACATGCCTCTGTAGGGCTCCTGTATCCATTCTTCACAGGCTGACCCACACGTTCACAGGAAGACTAAGCTCTTTTACAGTCCATTGGCTCTTGCTGATGGGCCATCACCACTGTCGGGCTTTTTCATTGTTGTACCTGAAGTATTAGCAGGGGGCATGTAGCGGGGTGGTCACCCCGCTCCTACCCGGAGGGGTTAAAAACAGCCCTGGAGAGGGCTGTAGCTGGGGAAAGGCTGATTGGGGAAGCAGCCTCAGCTGGGGTCACGCCCGAATTAGGGCCCAGCTGGCCCTTATAAGAGGGCAGAGAGCCAGGAGCAGAGAGTCTCTCTCTCTGTCTCTAGAGGGAGAAGGGCCTGGCTGCTGGGAAGCTGAACCAAGTACCTAAAGTGGAGCAGGGCTGGGGAAAAGCCAGACAAGCTGGGGAGCTCCGGCCTGGAAAACCCCCAAGCTGCAGGCCTTGTTAAGGGCCAAAAAGGTACTGGGGTTGCAACGAGGCAGCCCAAGAATAGGCAGAGGCAGCAGGTCCAAACCCCCCTTGCCAATGATGACTGGCAATTATACTGCAGTCTGCCCCAGTGAGCGGGGGATAGATGGTGACTGGCAGTAGCCAAAGACTGAGGTGAGGTGGGGATAGGGGGTTGGTGGTTCCGCGGGGAGGGGAGACCCAGAGAGACCACAGGGTACTGCAGGGGGCAGAACACGGGCAGAAGGGGCACCGGGGTCCGGGAGGGACACGGGGGCCAGCAGCAAGGCGAGACACCAGCCTGCAGAGGGCGTTCCTGGGTCAAAGGGCTAATTCCCAGGACGACCGACAGGAGGCGCCGCAGGGGTGAGTCATCGCATCATTACAGGGCATCACCCAAAGTAACATAGTTGAAATATAGATACATAATCAACATTCCTAATTTCAGATACAGAAATGATACATGCATACAAATAGAACAATCATATTCAGTAAATCATAACCTTTCCAATGATATCTCATGAGCCATCTTGCATAAAGTATATCTCGGTTAGGTCATATTCATATCATAAGCATATTTTCATAAAGAATATGGAATGACACATCACATGGACAATAACTGCATCTCTGAGGTTGGAAGGCACCTGAGCCCACTTCAATGCTATTGCAAGCCTTTCTTGAGAATGAACCATACCCAAGAACCCCAGTTCTGACACGCCTAGGTCTCTCCTATAATCATACTCACCAATATCACAAACCCTCTGACACCAATTTACTCTGCAAAGCCTGGAAATTCAGTCAGAAAACAGCTGACAGCTCAGCTCCTCCTGGTTGAGCTCCATGCTCATTTAATACAGAAAGTAGTGACAATTCCCAAGGGTACTGGGATGTCCATAACAGTTTCCCAGCACACCCTTCAGGTCCTACAAAAGTTCACAGGTTGCCATGCAGCCCCACAGTGCACTGATGTAGCAACAGTTGGGAGCCCTGTAGGTGGATGCACTGTTTGCCATGTGGTTGTAGCTGGGTTGGTCCCAGGATATGAGAAAGACAAGGTGGATGAGGTAATATCTTTTATTGGACCAACTTCTGTTGATGAGAGAGAGATGCTTTCGAGCTACACAGACTTGAGGTCTAAAGAAGAATTTGGTGTAGCTCGAAAGCTTGTCTCTCTCACCAAATGAAGTTTGTTCAATAAACAATATTACCCCACCCACCTTGTCTGAGGATGCGCTGGACCATTTTATAAAGGGCAGGCTGATGAATAATAAATGCAGTCTCACTGAACTCTCTCACAAACAGCAGCCATCTTGATGTGACTCACAGGAAGCATCCTCGCAAACTGTGGGGTGCACTTTATTGAAAACATTCAGTACATAGAAAGCAGCTTTACAATTACATTAGCTACATATGCTGTGCAGGGTAAAGCACCCTGTACTCTTGAAGTAGAGGGTTAGAAAGATGTGTGATGGGCAGATGAGAGGCCCAGGGGCAAGAGAATGTGGTAAGATGGTGGGGTCCTGGAAATTTTACTGTCCTGTAGGGCTAGATATCTTAGCAACCTTGGCTCAAGCCATTTTTACTGACTTCGCTGCATAGAGAATCTCTCATGCACCCCCCTCCAATTTTTTTGGTTAAGAAAACAGCTCCTCCTTCCCCCCCCCACACAGCTAACTGTAGCCATCAGCAGCTGGCAGCCGTTACAGCAGCTGTACTTCCTGTCAGGAGGAAAAAAGCTTTTGAAAGAGGAAAAGGCTGTTGAAAGCAGCCAACCTCATTTCCCGTGCAAGCCCAGCCCTGGGACCAGCCAGACCAAAACAAAAAAACAAACAAAAAAAAAAACCACCTGTGTTTTCTGAGGTGGCGTGAGGCAGCTGGCAATTCTGCACGACATTAATAATTCTTGGAGTATGGAACCTGAGATGTCTTGGAATCCCCATTTAGTTATTCACTGGCTAAAATTACTCCTCTAAAGCGACAGATGTGTATTTCCTAGACGTCTACAAAGGCAAGAGCCAGGACATTGTTTCACTCCACTTTGGGACAAGGAGTTGGAGGTAAAGGGAAACAAGAAATACATTGTTAATCTCAAAGGATTAAAAGAAAAATCTTGCTAAACTGGATATAGTAGTGGCACAAAAAGGTACTGCCAGTTGGGCTTCCTCCACACAAATCCATGACAGTGCCCCTGTATTATTTACACAGCATTATACATATGTATGGATGGCACTTGACCAAAAATATCCTAAACACAGCCATGCTCCTCGACCCAAAGACCTTAACCTATGTTATAAGCTTAATTTCAGCCTTGAAGACCACAACTCTTCAATTCCCTCCTCAAGGCCCACTTCTGTGATACCTACGAGTTATGAGCCAACTAAGGGTGGCTAGGTTGAAGGGTAGTCGGCAATAGCCGATGTGTGTTCATTAGAATCCCTAGGTGATTCAGAACCATTATGTTGTGCACTAGCTAGCCCATATAAATGTGTGATTTTATCATCATTACGCTCAGCCTCCCTCCACCCCTTTTCATTTCTATGGTTTGTTACCCCCTCTTTTTGCACCTTACTTGTAAGGCCTTTGGGACAGGGATTGTCTCCTCCCACATGTGCTATGTGCTGTTTAAACACTAGGGTCCCCATCTCGACTGAGGCCTTTGAATGCTATTGCAATGTAACTAGTCCGATAAGAAGATAAATTACAAAACAATAAAAAAGTAAAGACTATTAACACTCCTACTGTTCTGGATCTGCTGTTCTTCTTTGGAGAGCAAATATTGTCCTCACTACAAAACTGGAGCAGAGTAAGTGTCCACCAGCTAATCCATTTCACTTGTGAAGTAAACAGACTATGAATTCAGGTCTTCCTCTTGGTAGCAGACAGTCATTTACTCTATTCATTTTCTTAGTAAGTTTCTTTGGAACCCAACTAACCATATCCCACCTAATTAGATATACATTGCTTTGGTATAGACTTAATTGTTACTCACATGCTGCAGAAGTAGAAGCATGTTCTCCTGAGAGGCAAGGGATAAACCAGCCTACAGCAGCTATATGCTGGAAGTAGAATAGACGTGGGCAGACTCCTGTCAGGATTTCCATAGAGGCTAAAATGAAACTCTGAGTCATGTCATGAGGATAATGCAACAGCCTGTGTTTGACTGCCAAGGAAGGTACAATCTATGGCTCCAGGTGACTAGATTGAGAAGTTTATGGAGATGGGTGTGTTGCTTCCGCACATTCTTCCTAACAAAAGATATGGCAACAGAGTACTTGGAAGGAGTAGACCCATTACCAACCATTGATAAGGGAAGAGCATCTGTCCCTCACTAAACCCAGGAAGACTCAATTTTGTGACCTACTAATGGAGCCCTCACCTGCTTTTACAGAGCAAGTCAATGGTAATAGTGACTGCTGCTGCAGGCAGTCGTGTCCAGAGCCCCAACAACTCCAAGGCCTTCAGACATTGCACATCCAATTATCTAGGGTACTTCTTCCTCAACTCTCCTCCCAGGTGTGTTGTCTCTCAACTAGTTTTGTAGCGAGGATTACAGGATTACCTTAAATAGGTAAGCACAGTCCACATGGACTACTCTCTTTGCTGAGAGAGGAAGAGGCATTTCAAGAAACAGTGAGATCACTTCAGAAAAATATTAAATATAAAAATCTGAAACAAAATGCAATGCAAGCCTCTACTCAGTCACTTTATGTTGTGTCCCTTCCTTCTACCCTTTGACTCTGGGTTGTCTGGTTAGACTGTAAATTCCTTGGGGCAAGGACCTCACCAAACACCCCCTTTTGGGAGCTATACAGTCCCCCTGCTTCTCCAGCTAGGAAGACCCAAGCTAACCAGATTCCACTGTACCAACTCTTGTTAGCGCCAGCCAGAAGCACAAGAAAAGCATGTGGCTACTTGAGGCCCCCAATTTACTATGAGCACCGTTAACAAGTCATAGTTCCTGGCCTGATCCTCCTCATGGCAACTGGCTGTCCTGCCATTACTGTAGCACCAACTTGGCGCATGTGCACGCACACACACACCAGACTTCCACCCCAATCCTCCACCAAAGTCAGTCAGTCCGGCCTTTGCTCATCTCATCGTCCTTTCCCAATCTCACACTTCTTTGTATCAACAGCTCTAATGAGCCGGGCCGGCTCTAACTTTTTTGCTGCCCCAAGCAAAAAAAAAAAAAAAAG
>NW_020664447.1:34921415-34999810 GCF_002925995.2 Terrapene triunguis
GACTTTTACTAAAAATATCCATGACAAAATCTTAGCCTTACCTATGACAGATACAGCTGAATCAGTGCTGAACCCTGCTTGGCTGCAAGTGTAGACAAAGGCAAATCATATTCAGCACTGTTTCCGTAGTCATAGCTATTGAAACCTGCCTCTTCGGATACTACGGACATCCTCCCACTCAGACATTTGGTAGCAGGGTAAGGAATGACAGAGGGTGAACGTGTAAAACACATGTACACTTGCGTATCTCAGGTCCAGACAATACCCCCAGAAACTCACCAGAGACCAACTCCCTCTATTACACCTCTGTTGCTGCTGAATATACTTTTGTCTCAGGCCTGGTCTACACTACAATGATTTGCTGGCATAGTTATTTTAGCTAGGAGTGTGAAGCTATGACAGCAACCCCGCTGGTGTAGGTGCAACTATCCCAAGACAAGAGTGCTTCTGTCGGCCTAGCCAACTTTTGGGGAGGTGGTGTAGCTAAGTCAGCAGAACTCCTGCCAGCTTAGGCTGCATCTACACTAGGTAGCTCTGCCAGCATAGCTATACTGACCAAGGCTCTGTGGTGTACACAAGCCCTTAGCGACCTGCCAGAACTTAGTTGTGCAGCTCATGAAGAAGTCAAGGAGTAAGCAGAAGCCCATTTAGACCAGAGCTATGTCTACACTAGGAGCGCTTTATTGGTATAGCATCGGTACACTATACCAGCAAAGCTTTCCTAGTGTGCATGCAGCAATGCCAGCAAAGCTGCACTTTGTACCAGTCCCCACAGGTGAACAAACTATACCAGTGCTGGATGCAGTTATACTGGCAAAACTGCACTACAAAACTATGGCTTCTGCCACCACAGCTCTGTCAGTCAGTGCTCACCAGTCTTCATCCCCTTACCAGACAGACAAAGCTAGTGTAGTGGTCTAGGTAAGCAAGAAGGAGTCTAGTTTTTTCCTGGGATTTCACAGGTATGAGATGTTTCTACTAGTAAATCAACACTGCTGGCAAAGAGGCGGGGGCAGGGGAGAAGACCCCATCCCTTGCAATCCAGTCGTACTCTGGGACTGTGAAAACTGAATTAGCAACCACCTGTCACATAAACCAGTCTCACGTGAGTCTGGCATAGGAGTTTCTCATGTATGCTCAGTAAAATCTAATTTTATATGCATTAGATGGGAAGGGGAAAGAAAAGCTGGGATCCTTGCCGAACTGGTTTTCCCCACAGGATATTGCAAAATGCTGTGAAGTGAGTGTACCTTTTATTAGCCAATGACAGACTAAAGTAGTGAGAGAAAAACAACCCAGCATGTGCCTCCATAAATACATGGTAAATATTTGCTCTTCTTCCAAGCATATGTGCCTCATGAATCCTGTGTCTCCATTACCGCGTTGTGCAGCCAGAGGAAGAATCTGCTGCTGCCATTTTAATTCTATTGGCCATTAAATCACTGAGTCAGATGGCATTTACCGGCAAGGCTTACTTCTGCATGACCAGAACAGTAATAACGTTAGTAAGTCACCAAAAAGGTTTGCCACCTTACTCTTTTCCTCTGAGAAGCAGAAGGAAGTCCTGGCAAAATTAAATAATAAAACTGTCTGTGTTGGGAACATTAAAAGTATGCCCTTAATATTATTTTAAAGTGAAATTCTGATTAGCAAAACTCTTCATTTGGGCTTGAATAGCGATTGTTTCTGTCCTTAGACACCAGCTCACAAGAAAATATAAAAATGTGTGGCAGGCTGTCTGAAGGCAGAGTGATGTTACAAGGCAATATCACACAGTGTTGCGGCTTGCATTACATGTTTTGCAAGTTCCAAAAAACATTTTACAGTACTTAAAGCTATATTGAAAGGGATCAACTTGCCAAGCACTAAGATGCAGCCTCTTCTTGGGTGGAAAATAGCAACAAACTATCAAAGACCAGAATTAAAAATCAAATTAATTTATGGAAGCAGAACTCAACTACCCAGATTAGGGTTTGGCCAAGATACCAGGACTAAAACTACTACAAAGAGCCATGCAGCTTGGATGACCACAATTTCCCCAAATTTCCATTTTAAATCTCTCCACTGCTGCTGGAGATGCCCGTATCATGCTGGATCTCTGTAATGAGTCCAAGGGAAGAATGTCATCTATTGAGTCATCAACAGCTCTTCCTGCACCCTTCTGGATTTTCCTTGGAGGTCTCCTGTCCACATACTGACTGGATTTAATTCTGGTTTGCTTGAGATCACAGCAAAAGTTTTTAGTAAGGTGAAAACTTTAAGCAGGGTTGAGAAGTGTCCTTGCAGCAGCCTAAACATGGCTCCAGTGAAGGTCTACTCAGAGGATACCCCGGTCAAGATGTGTGATGTGTTCCCCACACATAGCTGTATTGCCGCAGCTCTGTACAGTAGAACCTCAGAGTTACAAACACCTCGGGAATGGAGGTTGTCCGTAACTCTGAAATGTTCATAACTTTGAACAAAAAACTTTATGGTTGTTCTTTCAAAAGTTTACAACTGATCATTGACTCAATACAGCTTTGAAACTTTAATATGCAGAAGAAAAATGCTGCTTTCCCCTTAATTTTTTAGTAGTTTACGTTTAACACGTACTGCATTTGCCTTTTTTTTTTTTTTGGTTGTCTCTGCTGCTGCCTGATTGCGTACTTCCAGTCCCAAATGGGGTGTGTGGTTGACTGGTCAGTTCATAACTCTGGTGTTTGTAACTCTGGTATTCTACTGTACTTTGGTTTTGCTTTTAGCACACTCGTGGACTTTGCATATAGTTCCAAGTATTTCTGCTCTCTGTCAAAGCCCTTATTGTTATCAAGAACGTTGCCAACTAGAGCAGCTCCGTCTCCTCACATTTCATGAGAGGACTTGCAGGTGTTGCCTTTTCTATGGTGTTTCCTGTGCTGCTTATTTTGCTGGGGGAGGATAGGTAGTGTTGTCGCTCTGGGCTTTCTAAACACAAAGCTAATATAGAGAGAGTGAATAATTAAAAGAGCGTAACCCATCTCCCTGCTGCTTTGCACAAAAGGCTGTGCCAATCGAGTCATTCACCTGCTCTAGACAGTTGGCCCGCTTTCAATCACCAGGGCTGGAGCAATTTATCAGTTCCTTGTTCTGTTAAGCAGATGGACCTTGAAATAATCTTGATTTCTAAAGGAGAGAACTGCTTACCAGGAAGAGATTTTTCCCCCTGGTGAAGCTTATTTCCCCCCCCCCCCCATCTCCCTCAAAAATACAGCCCCTCAATAGGAATCCTGAGCAGTCAGCAGTCTAATTTCCTCACCTGAAGCATACTAGCCCTTCCTGAATGCAGGGACTGCACTCTGTTATTGAGAGCCAGAGTACCTCACCATGAGCAGGGATGGGGAGAGAAACCTTTAAACCAAATCTGGAAGATCTCACTTCAGCCATCTGGTAGCAGGAAGGTAGCAGTCTCTCCCTGGCAGCTTTCACAGCCACACCACAAGATCCCATAGTTAGTTTCTGGTGAGAAAGGGATAGTTTCTGGTGAGAAAGGGAATCAGAGCTAGTCATTGGCACGGAGCCTGACAGCTTGGTAACAAAGAGCAAGGAGTTGGAAGGAATACCTGCAGCCAAGAGATTTCCTGATGGCTTAGCATAATGGATTTACTATGTATTCAGCCTTCATCCTCATCCCCTGTGACTCAAACCAACAGCTAAATTTGCAGGAGGAAAACTAAACTAAACTAGTGAGGACACTGTAACCTTCAAGTCTTTCCCTCCAGATCTCCCACGTTTGTAGATTTGTTCATCACCACCTCTGCAAGAGCCCTGCTTATCCCACTACCTTTGCTCTACTATGGTGAATTCTTCTCCCTTACCTTCACTTCTTCTTGTCTTTACTGATTGCCGTTCCCTTTGCTATGACCTTCCTAAATCCCAGATCTTCAGGCTTTAGCATGTGCAGAATGCTGTAGCCTTTACTTAGGTGTACAAAGAGCATCAACCACATCATCTGTAAGGTGGCAAAAGATGGCTACAGATGCCCATATTGTAACATCAACTATAACAAAATGCAGAATGTTAACACTGATTCACAGCTGTAGGAAAAAACTTTCTTCAGACATCCCAATAGCCTGCTCCTTTGTGCAAATGCATAGTCATTTTAATGACTAACTTGGTTTTGAATTGTTATAATTGACAAAGTGATTCCTGGGTTAGCATGACCCACAGATCTATTATTATTATGAATTATAATTATTTGTATTGCTGTTGTGCCTAGAAGCATTGTGCTCGGTGCTGTACAAACACAAAACAAAAATGATGGTCCCTGCCCCAAGGAGCTCAGAGTCTAAAAGTAAGAGACAACAGGAAACTAACCAGAATGATAGGAAGGAAAAGCAATGAGACAATGGTCAGCACCACAGACTGCAGTTTCAACACTCCAGCTGGTAAAAACTGTTAAGGTTTTTATTTGCAATGTAGTGACTGGACGAAAAGCTCGGTGTGGCTTGAAAGCTTGTCTCTCCCATCAACAGAAGTTGTTCCAATAAAAGATATTACCTCACCCACCTTGTCTCTCTAAGGTTTTTGTAGGTATCATGGCAAAGGAGAGTATTCAGGAGGATATGGTAGCTTTGTGGAGGTTTATAGGGAGCTCCTCCCAAGCATGAGGAGCAGCATGGGAGAAAGTGCTTGGTTGAACATTTAGCAAGTGGGCAATGGAAGCAGGCATCTCTGGCATATTGGACGTGGGAGTCTATCTTAATAGTGAATGACTGATGATAGGTAGGATGGGGATAGCCCCTGAAGGGTCTTGAAAGTGAAGATAAGTAGCTTACATTCGAGGTGACCCAGAAAGGAGAGCCAATGAAGAAATGCAAAGAAAGAGGAAGAGGGGTGACCCGCTCAAAGTAACAAGCTAAGAAAATGATCTTGGCAGCATTATTCTGTATGGATACGAGTGGGACAAGACTGCAGTTTTCAAAGCCTGACGAGAGGATAGTGCAGTAATCAAGACATGAGATAATGAGAGTCTGAACGAGAGTTTTATGATCCTTCATCAGTTGTGGAAGGAAATAAAAATTAACTCCCTGATCCGACATATAATCACATCTATTGCCAAATGACAAGATTTCATTGATCGGGATGGAATTAAGGTTTTGCATACATATAAAATGAGTATTGGAGCGGGGAGGGGAAATCCACCATATTTATGTATGGAGATATCCTATCTCCTAGAACTGGAAGGGACCTTGAAAGGTCATCAAGTCCAGCCCCCTGCCTTCACTAGCAGGACCAAGTACTGATTTTGCCCCAGATCCCTAAGTGGCCCCCTCAAGGATTGAACTCACAACCCTGGGTTTAGCAGGCCAATGCTCAAACCACTGAGCTATCCCTCCCCCCCAACAGAACAACGTAGCCTCAAAAGTAAAATACATATTTGAACCCCAAGGAATTCAGAGGTAGCTTTACTCAGTCCCCCCACTGGCATGTCAGAAATTATTGAAAGGCAGAATGAAAAATGTGGTTTTAATCAAGAAGCGACTGTGAAAAAGGAACCTTCTTACTCAGTAGAACTGCTCCATATGCGTACACCTGATTTAAAACAAAACAGGTAGCTACTTTTTACTTCTGTTATCTCTGCTATGGCAGCCCAGCTAAGATAACAGAATCCAGCTCACTCTACTTTTTGTGCATGAATAGAATTGATCACTAAATTCGAGCCAGACATACACCTATAGTCTAAGCCAGCGGGGTTTCACAGTGGTTGGGGGGGGGGGGGGTCTAGTTTGACCTGCAAATCTTTATTATTGAAGAAGATAGGTTAGGATCCCGATCCTGCATGTTACAACATGCAGAGCCCCATTGACTTCAGTGGGGCCCTACATAGGTGCAGAGGTCTTCCTAGATGTTGTAACTTGAAGGGCTGAGGCCCAAGTTTGTACAACTATAATTTAGGTTACAAGTAAAAATGTTCTAAGTACCTTGGATATGGAGCCATTGTGATAAACACACAATGCCACGAATGAGTAGGGGGAAGGAGGTTTAAAAAAAGAAAGAAGAAGAAAGGAATGTTCAGATTCTAGACTTTGACTACTTTAACTGTACCCCAGAACCTCAATGCTGCCTTGGGTGGCAGGTTTACAAGACACCCTCGGTATAAGGTAGATGCAAATCTGTGGCAATTCTCAATTACCCAGGATACCTTGGGGGTTTATCCAGGAATGCCAGTAGCTGGAAGCATCTGAACCCACATCCACCATGGTTTATTTAGTAGATTACGTATAGCCTACTTGCAAGGATATCCAGGATTTAAGCTGTCCACAGCTGCAAGGACCCTCGCCATTGGATAGTAAGCTATTTCCTATTGCCCACCGCAGGGACAGGTGATATCTGCCAATGCTTGGCCTTATTACCTTGCACCGTGGGAGCCCAAAGGCTGCAACTCTTCCTACTGTCCAAGAGCTGGTTATAACAAAGCCTTACCACCACCTATCCTGTAAGTGATGCCATACTACATTCTGAGCCAACCTGTCCCCGACAGACACTGAGCTGTGCGTTAGGTGACCTGTGTCAAATCCTTTAGACTAAGTTGCCCTGGTTGAATGGATTTCCTCCCTCTGCAGATTACAGAGCAAACAACACAAGAAAAAGCTAGTTAGTTAGCATCTGAGGGGAGAAAGACACTGGCCGGGTCAGTCCAGTCCATTCCAGTTCCTGTAAAAGCTGCCCAGAACGTTTGCTCACATGCAGTGCCGATAGTCCTAAGTGAGATTTAAAAAAAGGAAAGCAGAGGCAAGTTAAAAGTTGTGTGTGATCAGTTACAGCAGTTCTTTCCAGCCTGTTGTGGTTCAATGTTTCAGACATCCTGTTTTGTGAGAAACAGCAGTGCCCGGTTTGAGATGAAAGCAATTTTGACTCATTCCATGTAATACAGTTGAGGACAGTATGGCTGATTCTCCTTTTCCTCCCTCAGCTCACACTCTCTGTTCTGGTACACTGTCCCCTCTCAGCAGCCAAGGCCCCAGACTGGGGACCTAAACAGAAAAGGATTCATGTTAAATGGACTGTTAAAGGGAGCTGTTTAAAAATTCTTTTACTTTTGAGACTAAACACCTCCAAATTTTATGTATTTTGACTGTAATTATCTAGTTTATTTGTCACTGTTTATGCAGTTTGTAAGGGCAGGAAACAGTCTCACTAACAGACATGTCAGACATTGAACCAGGGGTGAGCAAACTTTTTGGCCCAAGGGCCACATCTGGATATGGAAATTGTATGGCGGGCCATGAATGCTCACAAAATTGGGGGTTGGGGTCTGGGAGGGTGAGAGGCCTCCGGCTGGGGTTGCAGGCTCTGGGGATGAGGGGTTGGGGGTGCAGGAGGATGCTCCGGGCTGGGACCAAGGGGTTTGGAAGGTAGGAGGGGGATCAGGACTAGGGCAGGGGCGCGGGAAGGAGTCAGGGGAGCAGGCTTCAGGCGGCGCTTACCTGAAGCAGCTCCCAGAAGCAGCAGCATGTCCCCTCTCCGGCTCCTACACGGAGGCACAGTCAGGCGGCTCTGCACACTGCCCTGTCCGCAGGCGCTGCCCCCGCAGCTCCCACTGGCTGCAGTTCCCAGCCAATGGGAGCTGTGGGGGCAGCGTTAGGGGCGGGGGCAGCGTGCGGAGCCCCCTGGCTATCCCTACATGTAGGAGCCACAGGGGGGACATGCCGCTGATTCCAGGAGCCGCACAGAGTGGGACAAGCCCCTGACCCCGCTCCCCAGCTGGAGCACTGGAGCGGGCAAGCACCAGACCCCGCTCCCTGGCATGAGCTCGAGGATCAGATTAAAACATCTGGAGGGCCGGATGTGGTCCCTGGGCCATAGTTTGCCCACCACTGCATTGAACTAATACTAGGGGATTTTCTTTCATGCCTTTGCTGCCACTGAACTGACCAGTTTCACTTCTTGGTAACACGGTCACATTGCATCAGCACAAGGGACCCAAACTTAACAAAGGAACATCTACAGGTTAAAAAGCTTCATATTGACAATTTTTAAAATCTTCTTATTCAGTTCTGAAACCTTTTATAAAAAAAGCCCTCACCCCTTTCCACTTAGTTTTAGGGCCTTTAAAATACATTGAATTCTATGGGAGAAAGGGGTCAGCTGGGAGGTTTGCTGATTTATATTAAATTGCTATAAGTGACATCTACATTAGAGGTTTGCACTGGTGTAACTAGTTGGATTTAAAAATCAAGTTAGTTAGAAAAGTTGCCTGAATGTAATATTCTCCATCCCTGAGTGTAGCTGTGCTTAACAAAAACTGGGAAGTGCTGTCAGCATGCCCTATGGACCTGCTCCAAGGCCACTGAAGTCAATGGGAGTGGTCCCCTGGACTTCAATGGGATATGGATCAGGTCCTATCTGCTGGGGGTGGGTGGGAAGGAAATGACAAAGAATCTGGTGACTCATAGTTCCAAACAAGCCATGAGATGCTGCTGCATTATTTGAAAGTAAATATAGATAATGCTTTGCCAGAGATCATTGGGAAGAATTTGCACTACTCCATTTAATCCAGCAATAAAGTCTTGATCACAGGAAAGCCTCTGTGAACAGAGGGGAAAAACACTGCGGAAACAGCTGAAAGGAAAACGCCTTTATTGATCAGTTCAGCCCTTCAGGAAATGTTTGAAGTTTCTACTTTTCTAACTCAAAGAGCGGGAGGCTTCAAAATAACATTCTCTGTGCATCTGAGCATTTGGAGGACTGGGAGACAAAGTGGTTTTCCAGAAGGGGAAGTTTTCTCACTAATATAAAATAGTAGTCTGTACAGCATCATTGCCCCATGAAAGCTGGAGTTCCCATTAGCTCACATAGGCTTAGGAGTTCCCCAGCATAAGCTTTGCTTCTATAAAACCACACTGCTTTCAATCACTCCTTCCTCTTGCGAAGACATGACAAGCCTAACCCTAGCTAGATTATCAACACTATGCTACTGTATCAGGATGGGGAAGTTAATTTCAACATATGGGGATAGCAAAGGAAGCTGATGAATGTTTGGAGGGGAAGAGTTTGAGCTACAGTGGCTAAAGTATTGGAGACAGCATAAGATTTAAGCCCTAGGCACACTTGGGATAAATCTGTATATTCCTTAATTTGCCTGTTTTAGGAGGCAGTGTTCAGAAATTTGCAAAAATAAAGTAGACTGGAAATAGAGCAGGCAATGTAAACTGAGAAAGGTTAGATGTTGAATCCTAGTTCTCAAAAGCTTTTTCCAGCTTTCGACCAAAAGGGGTCAAAATCTTGAGTTATTTTCAATAAATCAAAAATCCTGAAGAGTGTATTTGGTCGAAAGCTGGAAAAACTTTGAGATCCTAGATCTTTATTAAAAGCAACTAATCCACTATTCAATCTTTAGATTCATTCATTTTTCTTGATGAATCTTTCTTTTGTGTTTGGTTTCCTTAGGATCAGTAGCTCTCAACCAGGGATACCCATACTGGGGGTAAGCAGAGGTCTTCCAGGGAGTACATCAACTCATCTAGATATTTGCCTAGTTTTACAACAGGCTACATAAAAAGCACTAGCGAAGTCAGTACAAACTAAAATTTCATACTATGACTTTTTTTATATTGCTGTATATGCTTACACTGAAATGTAAATAAATTATTTATATTCCAGTTGATTTATTTTATGACTATATGGTAAAAATGAGACAGTAAGCAATATTTCAGTAATACTGTGCTGTGACACTTGTATTTTTATGTCTGATTTTGAAAGCAAGTAGTTTTTAAGTGAGGTAAAAGTTGGGTGTAGGGAATTGATTTTGGGTAGCGATCGATCTATCGGGGATCGATTTATCATGTCTAGTGTAGACGCGATAAAATCGATCCCCGATCGCTCTGCCGTCGATTCCGGAACTCCACCACAGCGAGAGGCGGAAGCGGAGTCGACGGGGGAGCGGCAGCGGTCGACTCGCCGCCGTCCTCACAGCCAGGTAAGTCGACCTAAAATACGCAACTTCAGCTACGCTATTCGCATAGCTGAAGTTGCATATCTTAGGTCGACACCTCCCTCCCCCCCCCCACCCCCCCGTAGTGTAGACCTAGCTTTGGGGTGAGGGACATTGCAAAGATTGTGGGCAGGAATTTATTTAGGGGTTATGAGTCTTGGTCCCAGGCTGGAGGTGGTGACAGCAGTTTTGGTCCAGCAGCAGCAGCTGGGGAGGCCGTCCATATTATGAAGAATTTCAGGAAATCCCTGCTATGCTCCAATACAAATTTGGAATTGTCCACTTTTCCCCAGAGGATGTATAGCATTTGTTCCTAGTGGTCAGATATATCTGACACTAAAATGATCACTAACCCCTCGGACCAGATATTAGGTTGTCACGGATACAGGACTTAAAATGCATCTTTATTTTATCCCTGCATATGATGAAGCTTTGAAGAATGTTCGTCTTGGATCTAAACAAGACATTTAAACTCAGGGGAATTTTTAAAGTCCTTACTCAAAGGGAAAGTGCTGGAGCTCAGCAATAGGCCTGCCACAGCTATAGTTTAATAGAACACACGGCTTACAGTACAATCAGTTCCTGATGAGACATATTGGAGGATCACAAAAGATTTTAGTGGAGGGCAATATTTATGCTAGTTACAATTGTATTGTGCAGGACATTACCTATAATTTGTTTCTTAAGAGTCCTGATGCAACTAATATCAACGTCCAGGTTTCTTTTCAAAACCTGGCTCTATTGAAATTGCTTGAAGAACACAAATCACACTTTTTTTTTTAAATAAACCCACTCACCACAACAATAAATTTGTTCATTCACTCCTCCTTCCCACTGCTGCTTTGAAGCACAGACTTAGAGCAATGCAGAAGTGACCATCAAAGGGTTAGAAGAAGCTAGGACTAGATTGCACCATGAAGCAGTTTTATAGCCACCATTGGGAAGCTCAGGTCACTTGTGACATGTTCAGATAAAGCCATATGCAAGTGACTCTTTGTCTCCCATTTCTAGGCTGAACAGAATGAGAAGCAGCCAGCACAATTTTCCTAAACAGACCTAGGAGACTGACAACTATGTCTAGTTTGTTAAGAAACAACCACGACCAAGAAGCCACACCACATGGCAAAGCCTTGTTGGATAGCAGATATCAGGAACTATTTAAGGAGTACAATGGAAGGACACTGGAGCAGTTGCAAGGCTGACCACAAGCCACAGAAGCTCTCAGAAGCTAACAGCATTAGAGCTCCCCTTGCTAGGCACCAGAGCTCTTCAGTGTAAACATACCCTTTTCTGAAGCAGAGAGCTGTAATACAAACCAGATGCTAGAGGGAATTTTCTTCCCCCTGTCTGCACTAAATTTAAATACTGAGCGCCTCCTCTGTTGCCAAAATTACCTATATCTTAAAGGGTCTCTGCACAACTCATCTCTCCTCTCCCACTCTCCCCCCCCAACTTACCCAAGCTTAACTGAGTACTGAGAGCCTATTAACACCCCACATCAACCTTCATTTATCTTTGTGGTGCAAGTGTGCTTCATGGAGGTCTTGAAGAGTAGCACCTAGGCCTCTGTAAATTAATTGGTGCTGAGAGCAGAGCTTGCTTCACACCTTCAAAACTTACTTTCATTGGCATGTCACTTGAATGCCAAGAAAGCCCCCGCAGGTAGAGATTGAGAAATGCACAGTAGAATAATCTAGCAGGGGAGGGAAGGTGAAAGATTCTTCTTCTTCCCCACTCCCTGAATGGTGGAATATGGTGCTTCTCCTGAGACACTGACTGCTCCAACTAGATAGATTAGATAGTTAGAGTGCTTATTAACTTATTGGGCAATTTACATGTGGTCTTATGCCCTAATGCAGAAGAAATATACAGGTCTCTGGTATAGCTGCACACCTGGTCATATCATCTGCCAAGAAGCTTTCCTACCGTTAACTAGAAAGGTTACCTTTAAGTTTCTAATTTTTTCTACTTCGAGGTACATCCCCTCTACCCCTATTACACATCAATTTTTGGAGGGAAAAAGACTGGAACGAAGTTCAGTTTGAGCCTGATACAGTTTCACCCAGGGAGAACAAAGAATTGAGCCTTGTTGGAAGAGTTTTGCTGTTAAAATAGACCAGGACGGATCCCCAAAGGGAAACTCTAGGTGTTTTTGACCAACAAGTCAACCTGGATACACTGTCAGAAACAGTTCAAGAGCCTTCCCAGATTAATTGACCCAGAGGTTACTCCAGCTGGTATCACACCATAGGATATGCTTTACAAGCAAATTACTGAGGATCCAAAAGTTGGCAGAATTCTAAAAGGAAACATGAACCTCTTAAAGGTCAGGAAAGAAAGACACCCTGTGATGGGGTTGACTCCCCACACTAGCCCTGCAAGAGCTGAATTAAGCCAGGTGAGCCCAATCAGCTAATTGGGCTGCAAGCAGGGAAGATTTAGGCTGGAGGAAGCTAATTAAGGACAGGCTCAGCTGTGCAGAAACAGGCAGGGCCTGTATAAAGCCAGGTAGTTGGCTGCAGAGGGAGGGCTGCTGCTGGGAAAGGCTGCAAGGAAGTAGGCTGCAGTCACTCCACGAATGGAAGGAGTTGGAGGCTGGCAAACCCAGAGAAGCCAGATATGTAGGAAGAAGCCCAGGGCAACAGCAGCAGGAGGTAGGACTGTGGCTGCTTGTTGTAGGGTCCCTGGGCTGGAACCCAGTGTAGAGGGTGAGCCTGGGTTCCCCTAACAGCCACTGGGGCTTGGCAAAGGTGTTTGAGGCACCAGACAGACAGGAGGTCTGAAAAGACTGAATTCCCCAGAAGAGGAGGACCTTAGTGATCTGGCCTGAGGGCCAAGCCATGAAAAGGAGACTGCAGTTCTTGGAGTGACCAGGGCAGCAGAGGGAGACATGACAGAAGAAGACGACGACAACACCCAAGGGAGAACACAAGCTGGCAGAGCTAATCCCCAGGACGGCCAGCAGGAGGCACCGCTAGCAGCGAATGGAGCTAGTGACATACCCACAAGAGTACTAGCTCTTAAGTGTAAGGGCTTGTTTACAAGATACGGTAATGCACCCTATGGGGTTATGATTTCCAAGTGCATTAACGTGCATTAAATTGGTCTGTGTAGACCCTGCTAGCTTGCTCTAACATATCATTGTTTGAAAAAGCACTACAGCAGTGTTTACGTGGACCTGTTAATGAGCACCACATTCATGCACTTTAGCAATCACACCCCTGTAGTGTGTATTGCTGCTCTGTATAGACAAGCCCTAAGGTTATCATTGCCCGCCTGTGGTTGCAGAAGCGTAGTGCTGTAACGGAACCGAACAAATCCAAAGTTTATGTTAAGTCAGCAGCTCTCCCCACAGCAAAGGTAGAACAGTACTCTTAGAAATTCATAGGCCTTACACACACACACACACACACACACACACACACACACACTCTCTCTCCATGGACCAAGCAAGACTGAAAATTATAATGCATTAGACTTTTAATTCACTAAGTTTATCCCTCTCCCATTCACCATGTGTGAAACCCCATCTTCAATTTAATCACCAATAGATCTTTCAATACTTTGCATATGCTTCCTGATCCCATTAGCAATTGGCCATCCTTCTCTACAGTTTATAAATTAAGTCACTAAGAACATTATGGGTAATATGAAATTTCAGAAAACTGCATGGTTTGCACATTTTCTTACATGTTCTTCTGTTAAACTCCTACTTTATCCCAGTCCTCATTGAAATTCATACCTCACTGCCAAACCCAAATCAGCCAATTTACTGATTTGAGAAAAATATAGGGGGAGACTTTCAAAGGCACAAATGGGAATTGGTTGCCTAACTTCCAGTGAAAGTTGGGTGCTTAACTGCCCTGTGTGCACCTTTAAAAACCTCCCTCCTAAACACCATGATTCTTCCTAGTCTGATATTTCTGGGCCATTGCTGAGAGTATAATTAGAATTAAGTAGGGCTGTCAAGCGATTAAAACAATTAATCACGATTAATCGCACTGTTAAACAATAATAGAATACCATTTAAATATTTTTGGATGTTTTCTATATTTTCAAATATATTGATTTCTACTACAACAGAATACAAAGTGTACAGTACTCATTTTATATTTATTTTTTATTACAAATATTTCCACTGTAAAAAAAACAAAGGAAATAGTCTTTTTCAATTCACCTAATACAAGTACTGTAGTGCAATCTCTTTATCATGAAAGTTGAACTTACAAATATAGAATTAGGTATAAAAAAAAAATCAAAGATAAAACAATGTAAAATTTTAGAGCCCGCAAGTCCACTCAATCCTACTACTTGTTCAGACAATCGCTCAGACAAACAAGCTTGTTTACATTTGCAGGAGATAATGCTGCCCGCTTCTTGTTTACAATGTCACCTGAAAGCAAGAACAGGTGTTCTCATGACACTGTTCTAGCAGGCGTCGCAAGTTATTTACATGCCAGATATGCTAAAGATTCATATGTCCCTTCCTGCTTCAATCACTATTCCAGAGGACAAGCGTCCATGCTGATGACAGATTCTGCTCGATAATGATCCAAAGCAGTGCAGACCAACGCATGTTCATTTTCATCATCTGAGTCAGATGCCATCAGCAGAAAGTCGATTTTCCTTTTTGGTGGTTCGGGTTCTGTAGTTTCCGCATCAGAGTGTTGCTCTTTTAAGACTTCTGAAAGCATGCGCCACCCCTTGTCCCTCTCAGATTTTGGAAGGCACTTCAGATTCTTAAACCTTGGGTCGAGTGCTGTAGTTATCTTTAGAAATGTCACATTGGTACATTCTTTGCGTTTTGTCAAATCTGCAGTGAAAGTGTTCTTAAAATGAACATGTGCTGGGTCATCATCCGAGACTGCTATAACATGAAATATACGGCAGAATGCGGGTAAAACAGAGCAGGAGGCATACAATTCTCCCCCAAGGAGTTCAGTCACAAATTTAATTAACGCATTTTTTTAAAAACGAGCATGGAAGCATGTCCTCTGGAATGGTGGCCGAAGCATTAAGGGGCATACTAATTATTAGCACAGTGGTTCCCAACCTTTTTCGTCTGGCAGGCGCCAGACGACGAGCCACAGAGGACAGTGGCGGCAGACGAGCATCCGCCGAAATGCCACCGACAAGCGGCAACATCAATAGGTGTTGCCGCCGAAATGCCGCCGACAAGCAGCGTCATCGAGAGGCATCGCTGCCGAAATGCCACCGAAAATCGGCGGCATTTCGGCGGCGACGCCTCTGGATGACGCTGCTTGTCAGCGGCATTTCGGCGGATGCTCGTCCGCCGACTAGTACGCGGGCGCACTTAGACGCCCCGGCGGGCGCCGGGGTGGGGACCCCTGGTTCAGTTAACTTCAGGCCTGGTCCACACTAACCCCCCACTTCGAACTAGGAAACGCAACTTCAGCTACGTTAATAACGTAGCTGAAGTCGAAGTACCTTAGTTCGAACTTACCGCGGGTCCAGACGTGGCAGGCAGGCTCCCCCGTCGACTCCGCATACTCCTCTCGTGGAGCAGGAGTACCGGCGTCGACGGCGAGCACTTCCAGGATCGACCCCAGAAGATCGATTGCTTACCGCCGGACCCGGAGGTAAGTATAGACGTACCCTCAGTGACTCACTAGAGATTATCAAATAACTCAAGTACTCAGGGAAACAACCAATGTCCTCTTTTGGACTGGAAACTGGATAAGACAGAAAACAAGAGGAGGAATAAATGGTCAATTTCCATTATGGCAAAAGATTAAACAGTAGGGAACTTTGGGCACACATTGCATGACACTGGTCCTTGTGTATTTATTCATGACCTGGAACAGGTGAACAGCATGGTGGCAACACTATTTAGTTTAGTAAAGCCTAGAAAATTCCTACTGAACTTCCTCAGTTAACAAAACTTGGTAATTAGGCAACACCATGACAAATGAAATTCACTGCTGATCAATGCATAGTGATGCACATCTGCAAGAAATTCTGAACTAGTCATACATCTTGTTGGATTCTAAATTAACTGTGGCCACTCAGGAAGAGAGATCTGGGTATCGGTATGGACAGCTTACCAATTCCTCTGCTTAACATGCAACAACCATCAGAAAGGCAGACAAGATGTCAGGACTCAAGAAATGGGTTGAAAAATATCACCAGCAATATTATAATGTAATTGTATAAAATCAAGGATCCACCCTCAGCTGGAGGAACTGTATTCAGTACTGAACCTCAAAGAAAAGAGCAGAAATCAAGCACTTCCACTAGCATATTCTTTGGGCCCATTGAGATACCAGCATTATAAACGCCTAGTAGTGTCATGGGGAAAGAGTATAATCATGTGGCATTTGTTCAGTATTTCAAGAGGGACAGTTTTATTATTAATTATTATTATTAAGTTCAGGCTCTTGTATTAACCCTGAGCAAACTGCAGCAATGGTTGACATTACAGTTTACAGTATTACTACTGCAGTGTTTCTAGACCATTATCCCATTTGCAGTATTTGCTAGGGAAGGTTTATACAGAATTTGATTTAGAAGGTCAGCTTTACATTAAGGGACTTGCAGTTGGGTTTATATTTGCTGTTTAAGGCAACACAAAGCAACTCCTCCCCTCCCCCCCTTTTCCAAAGAGAAGTTGTCAGGGTTCAAGCAACAGTTACTGAAATCCATGTTTTCTGTGGACATTCCGGTTGTATATTAACTACAGGTGGACTTGCTGCCAACCACAGAAGCCTCAAAGCCATCTAAGGGAGGTGCCCCCTTTCTCCCATACATCAAATAGAAATGTTTACTGAATAGGTCACTTTCCTTCACCTTGTGCACCACAACTTTACACGTTTTAAAAAGTTCTCGCACAAGTGCAGTTACCTCTGGGGTGGCAACATGCATTGCTCCTAAACATACATTACCACAGGATTGTCTTTTAATGAAATAATGCATGTATTACATTGCATTTAAAAAAAAGCCTTTGAACCATCAAGACCCACATTATTTGCCAGAACTGAGTAACAACATCTATGACCCATGTGCTTCCCTACTCTCTGATTTTTGTTTTATTCAGTGTTAGCGGTCATGTTCGTTATTGAGATTGTGAGCTCTTCAGGGACTGAGTGTTTTCTTTGAAGCAGCAAGCACACTTATGGGTACTATAAAAACATTTCATAGCACACAGCAACAACAATATTATATCTAACTGAAATGACATCTAAAATTCCTTCTTAATAAGCCTGTTCTATGTAAATAAAACTACAGACCTGTTCAAGATGGCTATAACCTAGCTTTCCATCCTAGATGAAGGATGAATAAGGCAACCCCAACCCACAAAGTGACTGTGGGGAGCAAAAAAGACCCAAATGAAATGGTGAATATTACAGCCTGAGAATCCAGAGAGACAGCCCAGCCTGTTCAAGTTGTTCAGTTGCCAGGGCCAGATTAATGCATCTCTGGGCCCTAGGCAAACATACCATTTCTGGGCCCCTATTTTTTCATGAACAAGCTGCCATACAATATACTCATCGCAGTCGGACTAGCCATACTTTGGATCTGCCAGAACGGGCTGCTCATCCTGCCACTGCTCTCCAAATCTGAGTGAGTGGCATTGTGATCTGGTGCATGGGATCACAATGCCACTCAAATTTAGCCTGGCCACCCCTGTTTCACGGTGAGCAGTGCCCTGCGCAGGATGAACACTCGTTTCCGGCTGCAGTGAGTGCACTGTATGGCTGGTGAGGGGCCTCTCCCACAAATTTGGGCCCTTGGCACATGCCTCATTCCTATGCATTAATCCAGCCCTGTTAGCTGCTACAAGTCATTGAATACAAGATGATGATAAAAAGGTACTGTCCAGTTTCTCCTCATGCTGTCTCTTATGAGACCTAAGCATCAGTGATTAAGAGTGATTAGGAACCTCGTCATCACAGAGAAGTCTCCCACCCTAAAAGGCCAAGGGGAAGATAGTATGCAATCACAGCTGTTCATTTAGCATCCATCTCTCAGGTTAAGGAACCACATGGGGCATCTGCTCAGGCACCTCCCAGGCTATAATTCATTGCACTGGGGGGAAGGGAGAGGGTTCCAAAGCTGCACCAAGATGTCCAAGAGGCACCTGCACTTCAGTGAACAGCTCAGCAGCCAAGAATATGAGCTGAGGGCACTTTCAAAAGAGGTTACAGCTAAACAGGGCTACGGAGCCTTTGGAGCTGCAGCCACCATTGTGGACAACACCACCGACAAGGACAAGGCACCTGGCAGGACTGACTGCTATTAAGAGAAAATATTTCGATTTCACCATCCAAACAGCATCTTCCCTATACAGCCTTGTGCAGGCAGGCAAAGTACATATCATCCGACTAATCAAGAGATGTGTTTGCAAACTGCTCCTATCTGCCTGCATCCAAACTGCATGAATCATTCAGAGAAATAAGGTGGGTAAGGTGATATCTTTTACTGGACCAACTACTACTGGTGAGAGAGACACGCTTCTGAGCCACACAGAGCTCTTCTGCGGGTCTGGGAAAGGTACTCCTAGCATCACAACGAAATGCAAGGTGGAACAGATTGTTTAGCATATGTAGATAGCACGTATTGTAAGGCACCCTTCAAAGTGAAGTGGCCTGTTGGAAGCCTCCTCAGCTGAGCAGCTGAAAACACTTTTCTTAGCTGGCAAACTGGAGGACCAGATTTACCATCGTTCCCACCTAATGCAGGGGAGGACAGTGGTGGCCCAATTGGATGGCAAGTCAAGCAGTGCAGTCTCAGTTGCAACCCTTCCCTTCTCCTCTCCCCCTGAGTCCGTCTAGTCCCAGGGAAGAAACCGGTCACCCGGTGGTTGCTCAGTCCTACAACACATTGCCATGTGAGCTTCCTAAAGATGCATGCATTATCTCAACATCCATTATGTTACATCAAGTGGCTATATTTAAAAAAGTCTACATGAGCCAACTCTCGATAAGGGGCTCCCTTTATAAATGTGAATGTGTACTATGGAAGTGGCCCCAAAACATGGTCAAATCGCTGTGGCACACTGGTGCTTTGAACTGTTTCAGGGGAATGGTGTATTTCTTTCCCGCTGAGGCAGAGAAAAGTCTGTTTGCAGAATAGTTCTCCTCTGAAGCCTGGGGTAAGTGCCACTTACGGTGGATGTTTTAGTTCCATGAATTGCTCAAAGCAAGATCAGTTTCTGTGGAGTGCAGAGAAAGGCTGCTAGACTTTATTCAACCCAACTGTGTGCTGCATTAGGAGGTTCTGAACACTTCCCAACTGCAGTTGGAAAAAAGCCTCTTGGCTCACAAGAACATAAGAATGGCCATACTGGGTCAGACCAAAGGTCCATCCAGCCCAGTATCCTGTCTACTGACAGTGACCAATGCCAGGTGTCCTAGAGGGAGTGAACCTAACAGGTAATGATCAAGTGATCTCTCTCCTGCCATCCATCTCCACCCTCTGACAAACAGAGGCTAGGGACACCATTCCTTACGCATCCTCGCTAATAGCCATGAATTTATCTAGCTCTCTTTTAAACTCTGTTATAGTCCTAACCTTCACAACCTCCTCAGGCAAGGAATTCCACAGGTTGACTGTGCACTGTGTGAAGAACCACCTCCTTTTATTTGTTTTAAACCTGCTGCCCATTAATTTCATTTGGTGGCCCCTAGTTCTTATATTATGGAACAAGTAAATAACTTTTCCTTATTCACTTTCTCCACACCACTCATGCTTTTATATACCTCTATCATATCTCCCCTTAGTCTCCTCTTTTCCAAGCTGAAAAGTCCTAGCCTCTTTAATCTCTCCTCATATGGGACCCGTTCCAAACCCCTAATCATTTTAGTTGCCCTTCTCTGAACCTTTTCTAATGCCAGTATATCTTTTTTGAGATGAGGAGACCACATCTGTACGCAGTATTCAAGATGTGGGTGTACCATGGATTTATATAAGGGCAATAAGATATTCTGTGTCTTATTCTCTATCCCTTTTCGAATGATTCCTAACATCCTGTTTGCTTTTTTGACTGCCGCTGCACACTGCGTGGACGTCTACAGAGAACTATCCACGATGACTCCAAGATCTTTTTCCTGACTTGTTGTAGCTAAATTAGCCCCCATCATATTGTATGTATAGTTGGGGTTATTTTTTCCAATGTGCAGTACTTTACATTTATCCACATTAAATTTCATTTGCCATTTTGTTGCCCAATCACTTAGTTTTGTGAGATCTTTTTGAAGTTCTTCACAGTCTGCTTTGGTCTTAACTATCTTGAGCAATTTAGTATCATCTGCAAACTTTGCCACCTCACTGTTTACCCCTTTCTCCAGATCATTTATGAATAAGTTGAATAGGATTGGTCCTAGGACTGACCCTTGGGGAACACCACTAGTTACCCCTCTCCATTCTGAAAATTTACCATTTATTTCTACCCTTTGTTTCCTGTCTTTTAACCAGTTCTCAATCCATGAAAGGATCTTCCCTCTCATCCCATGACAACTTAATTTATGTAAGAGCCTTTGGTGAGGGACCTTGTCAAAGGCTTTCTGGAAATCTAAGTACACTCTGTCCACTGGATCCCCCTTGTCCACATGTTTGTTGACCCCTTCAAAGAACTCTAATAGATTAGTAAGACATGATTTCCCTTTACAGAAACCATGTTGACTTTTGCCCAACAATTTATGTTCTTCTACGTGGGTGTCTGACAATTTTATTCTTTACTATTGTTTCAACTAGTTTGCCCGGTACTGACGTTAGACTTACCGGTCTGTAATTGCCGGGATCACCTCTAAAGCCCTTTTTCAATACTGGCATTACAATAGCTATCGTCCAGTCACTGGGTACAGAAGCCGATTTAAAAGGACAGGTTAAAAACTATAGTTAATAATGCCGCAATTTCATATTTGAGTTCTTTCAGAACTCTTGGGTGAATGCCATCTGGTCCCAGTGACTTGTTACTGTTAAGATTATCAATTAATTCTAAAACCTCCTCTAGTGACACTTCAATCTGTGACAATTCCTCAGATTTTTAATCTACAAAGGATGGCTCAGGTTTGGGAATCTCCCTAACATCCTCAGCTGTGAAGACTGAAGCAAAGAATTCATTTAGTTTCTCCGCAATGACTTTTATCATCTTTAAGTGCGCCTTTTGTATCTTGATTGTCCAGGGGCCCTACTGGTTGTTTAGCAGGCTTCCTGCTTCTGATGTACTTAAAAAAATTTTTTTGTTATTATCTTTTGAGTTTTTGGCTAGCTGCTCTTCAAACTCCTTTTTGGCTTTTCTTATTACATTTTTACACTTAGTTTGGCTCCAAGAGTCCCATTGGCAGGAGAATGAAGTGAACATTTAACTTCAGTTTCAGGGTCTGAAGAAGTGCCATTCCATTGGGATATTTCACATGATCTGTTGATGTGATATGATGTACCACATGCCATCCTGCCAAGTACAGATGACTGAGTCTGTTCCGTCTGCCAAACTCCAGTAAGTGGCAACTTTGCTAAAAGGGAATAAAGGCTCTATACTCTCACATACCAAAGGCATGGCAATCTTCCCCTTAAGATGGGAAGAAATTGTCCTCCAATACAAGCCTATAACTGCAAAGGAAGTCAGATGGTTAATGCCATCACACACAAACAGAATGATGTCAAGTTCCACTTCTGAGGGAACATCGAGAGATGGAAATCAGCAAGCAGTGTATATATTCATCAAGAGATTGGCAGAGGTGAATCACTGCTACTGATTGGGGTGGGAGGCAGCAAAGTTGCGAGCACACTGGATCTCTCTTCAGCAGTTGTACACCTTTAGAAACAGACCATCAAACCCGTGTGAAAGAGATGGGGGCACGGCACTAGTTCTTACAGACTACTTTGCCATACAGAGAGTCCAGTGCTGGAATAAAGAGATGACAGCAGTGCCAAGGAGGCACAAGCCAAAGTGAGAACTGACTGCAACACAGCTGGTGTCCAGGAGACCGAGAGCACCTTGAACTTACACTTTGTCTGCATCTTGGCAACCATGTGCCATGATGGCCTGCACTATTTGACAGGCCAATCAACAAAGATACACCTGAGGTCTCCGTTCCCTCATCATTAAACAGGCCCCAGTTCCCACTATTCAGGTTCCATAAAAGTATGTGCATTGAGAGTGAGATTCATTTTTTTTGGAACAGCAAATCGAACACAGCATGCAGGATACAGCTAGCTAGTAACCATGG
This sequence comes from Terrapene triunguis, assembly GCF_002925995.2. NCBI lineage: Eukaryota > Metazoa > Chordata > Testudines > Emydidae > Terrapene > Terrapene triunguis. The sequence goes on from NW_020664447.1 coordinate 34,943,559, forward strand.
CACAAGTTTCCTCTGTAATTATGCTGGCAGTACTGCTGCCCTCCCTCCTCCAGCAGAATCCTGGAACATTCCAAAGGCTTTGTTTCATTACCACACTAGTCAGTACAGCGATGAGGGTGGAGAAGGAAAGGAAAAACAGTGATTACAGTAGTAGCCACTACACTACATGCTTGTACCAGTCCCGGCACAGACAGTTCACCAGCATCTGAGAGTTCCCATGTGTTGTGCTGGGCTGTTACTAGTCCATCCAGGGGACGGGAAGGAGGAGAAATTCAGAATGGGATTTACCTAGATTTTCTTTGAACAAAGAGGGACCCTAGATTTGTTTGGGAGCAATGGTGACTTGCAACAAGCAAGATTATTTCTGAGGGAAAGAATTATCTACGCAAACAAAACTACAAACATACATTTAAATCCAGGAGGGCCAATGCCCATGTTGCAATCATCCCAACACACCAAACTTAAAATCTTCTTTATCATTTTCAACCCACCTCTTCAGGGATCAGGCCCTAACAAGCATCAGACCCAGGCTCTGTCAGACTAAGGTGGGAAAGCAAGTTCCAGAGAAGAGGTCCCCTCACTCAAAATGTCCTCCCTGCTAGCTGCTTCTTGTTCACTCCAAGAGTGCCTTCACAGGAACTCTGTCTCAGTAAGGAAGTGCTGATCTGGATTTTCCAGGTTGAGAGCTGGGTGCAGAGGAAAGGTTTGCAGTTAGGACAGGGGCTCTGGTTCAGACTGATCCCTAGATTAGAGACTTAACTCATTTAGGACTCCATTATAGGGCCTACTCAAACATCAGATAGCCACACAGAGAATATAAAAATTGCACTCTAGGACTATGAAACCAGTGGGTTGTTTTCCTTTATGTAACTTACATTTTAAACTTTTCAGAGTGGTAGCCGTGTTAGTCTATATCAGCAAAAAGAACAGGAGTACTTGTGGCACCTTAGAGACTAACAAATTTATTTGAGCATAAGCTTTCGTGGGCTAAAACCCACTTCATCGGTGCCACAAGTACTCCTCGTTATTTTAAACTTTGTTTCCACTGAATTTCGTAATAAATTAAACAAGTTCCCATCATCTTCATAACACTAGTGTTGTGGCATCAAGTGTCACTCAGTAGATCCTCCACGGGTTCACACTACACTTGCAAGACTGCTAGAGAAGCTCCTTCAACTAGAATCATGTTTGCTCGTCCCGAGTAGTTGTTTAATGCAGGTTCCCTTAATACCTTATATCCTGTCTTCCATGGATCAATGAGCCATAGCCATGTTTCCCTCTCTTAAAGGCTGAAACATGCTCTTAATCTTCAACTAATTACTAAATTGGCTCAATGTGTACAGTCGTACACATTCTACTATGTGATAAAAATGGTTCCATGTTCAGGCTACAATATAAATGGTGGGGTAGGTATGTGGAAGAAGAAAGATTTAGTGAAATTAGTGTTTCAATTTATTGCTTGGCTTAGCTCACTGTTTTATATTTCAGTTCTTTCGCTCCAGTGATCCGTGCAATTTTTACTATGCTGTTCTCCATCAGGTATCCATTTTCTGCCCTGCAACTTAAAGCCTTGCCTACTCTAGTCTTATTTTCCCCTCAAGTTTCCCCACCTGCAGCACTAACATAGACAAGGTGCTAGCATTTTAGCCACTGCATTCTCTAACTCTGCCCAGACCCAGACTAGATGACATGATGGTAGAAACACCGGTGCCTTGTCTACAGTAGAGAAGGCGCTGGTGGGAAATTTGGGGAAAGTGGTGTCTAGTTTAGACCAACCTCAAAGGATTTCTCTATGGAGGTTCACTAAACCAACCACCGCCTCTTTGGCCAACAAGGGCTGGATGGGACTTCCTTCGAAGTTCATCAATGCTGCTCCTTGAGTAGCCACAAGAATCACTGCAGAGTAAAGCACTCCTGCCCTACAGGACCACAACGAGATGCTATGTAGTACAAATAATGACATCTAACACAAAAGGCACCATACATGTAAGGCTGCTCAGAATCTTCACCCAACCATGTGGTTTTCAACACTCCTTAGTCCATAAGCATTCATATTCCCACACAGGCATATAAGCATATTCTAAATCATTCAGTAATGAACAGCAAGTCACAATACAGCTCATCTGTTTGAAAAGGAGCACCTCATTTAGAGACAACATCAACTTAATACACTATGGGTTCTGAACTTTGCTTTAACCTGCAGATTCTCCTTGGCAACAGTCACTAAGCAAAACATTGAGATACAGTTTACAGCCACAATTGGTAGCAGATAACAATTTGGAATATGTGCCATGCAAAATGTATTGCTGTTGGGTCTTGCTCACTTTGCATATCTCCCCAAACTCTCTAGATCTTCTGCTTGCTGTATTTCCTCATCAGTGTCATTCAGTTTTTTGTTCTTTACCCAAGTGCATTTCTATTGCAGAAATATCCATGTGTGGGTGTAACTAGAACAAAAAGAAAAACCAGCAAACCCTGGATTCCACCTTGTATTTAAAAAAAAGGAGAGAGACAAGAAATAGATAATCCAAATGACAGTGTGTTCAATTGATCAGTTATCTGATCCAGCTCCTATGTTTTGGCAGCTGCTTTCCTGACGTGGGAAACTAGCTGAATGAGGAAAAAACCTATCAAGGAAGGGAAAATTAAGAAGTCGATAACTAAGTTTTAGTTACCATTTGGAAGTCAAAGATGCGATGGTGTGTGGCGCTAAGAAGCTTTTTTGCCACTTGTTTAGGAAGACCTATAAATTCACCCCAAAGATAGAGGTCATCCTAAGCTTCTCACAATAAGAAATTAAGATTGCTTTATAGTGCTCCACAACATTCTTCATGGATTTGTTAAATACAGGAATTTGTGATGGTTTCCATAAGCCCATGTGGTTATGTGCTTCTCTTGGAATAACTTTATCTGGTATAGGTCTACTTCATTACACTGGATTTACACAGCTTTTCAAGTCGCTATAGCTGTGTCATGGGTTAGTAGTCAGAGCAGAGGAATGGAAGCCAGGAACTCCCATGTTGTCATCCTGGCGCCAATTCCTTAAGTTGATATAGGAAAAATGATGGTGTGCCAACCATTTTAAGTGTCTTACAAGATGTTGTAACGCTTTGGTTAGTTTACTTTAAAAAACAAACAGAACAAAACAAAACAGGCAGTTTTAATAGAACCGATAGTCACACAGACAGAGGAGGATTTCAAATATGTGCTAACGGCAGAAGCCATCTCCAGTTCCCCACTCCCTCAGTTCTGAAAGCTTGCTAACCTCTACTAACTAATAAGGCGGGGAAAAGCTGTCCCCATTGGCTCATACCTTTCAAAATGGGGGTCCAATGAAAGCAAAGCTACAATGAAGATAAAACACAAGAGGAGGATGTAGGCCTCACTGTAAAGTCAAACCTCTCTTTCAGCCCTTCTTGGTCCCCAAAACTGGGCCTCCACACCCAATGCCAGTTTTTAAAGTCAGTTGTTTCCTACCTCTGCTGGCTGTCTTTGTGCTACACTGTGTGTGTGTAATTGTTGCCAACCAACTCCCTAGGCAAAGCAGTTTAGATACAGTAAAGCACAATGGTTTGACTTTACAGTGAAGCCTACACCCTCCTCTTGTAGTTATGTGGAGTTTTTAGGGCCTGTAATACCCTTCTCCACACCTTGCCCACAGATACCACTGGACTTCCTCCACTGCTCTCCTGCCCCAGTGATACAGCTACTTCACAAGAGATCAGGCTGACTCTGATTATCCTTTATATTTTAAATTAGTCAGTTATGGGGTACTTTATCTTCATTGTAGCTTTGCCTTCATTAGACCTCCATTTCTCTGAGAGACAGACCATCCCTGTCAAATTGGTATTTCATTCTGCAGTTGTCTTAGAATAGAGTCTCAGCCAGCAATTCTTAAACCTACCTTTGAAACAGAGCTGGATAATGTGGATCAAGTTCATTCCCATTGTAAACTCACTGGCTTCAGTTCTTTCCTGGCATAAGTAGACTTCAGATTTACAGCTGGGACGAATTTGGTCCACAGCATTTTATTGCTCCTAGTAGCCTCCAGAAACATCCATTTTCTACTGTGCTGGTTACTTCCTCTAAGACAGGGGTGGCCAACCTGAGCCTGAGAAGGAGCCAGAATTTACCAATGTACATTGCCAAAGAGCCACAGTAATACGTCAGCAGCCTCCCAGCCCCTCCCCAGCCTCCCGCCTGCCGGCAGCCCCCAACAATCAGTGCCTACTCCTGCCGCAATCAGCTGCTTCACATGCACAGGATGCTATGGGGTGGATGGGGGAGGAGCAAGGGAATGGCAGGCTATGGGGAAGGGGCAGGGGCCTTGGGGGAAGGGGTGGAGTGGGGGCAGGGCTTGGTGCAGAGCAGGGCCTTGAGCAGTGAGCACCCCCCAACTCATTGGAAAATTAACATCTAGAGCCCCAGCCCCAGAATCAGTGCCTAGGTAAGGAGCTGCATATTAACCTCTGAAGAGACGCATGCGGCTCCGGAGCCACAGGTTGGCCACCCCTGCTCTAAAAGGACAGAGAAAGGAGCTGGTCTCTGCAGTAGAGCTGGTAGTATAGGGTATGGACTAATGGGAGCACCAACATGGAATTCACACATTGTTTCAGGGGCTCTAAGTGCTAATCTGTTTCCGGCTTTGGATGCCAACCCTGATTACGAGAGAAGAATGCAGTAAACAGAAACTTGTTGCATAATACGTGCACTTACTGCACAGGGAGTAGCAAAAAAGCATTTGTACATGCCAACCAGTCTATTATCCTCTGTTTGCCATCTCCTCTGGAAGAAAACTGCCATGTGAGAGAAGGGCAAATAAAGCCGTCACTCACAATTGCTCCCCACAAAGACTGTTTATTCTGTGGCATATTCCACTCTGGCTCAGGCCTAGGGACCTGCACTAGCCACCATCACATTAGAGGACAACACAAATAATAATGTGCAGATGCAAAGGTGCAAGAGTGAGAAAATAAGATAAGGGTAATTAAATCTCATACCTGGCAGGTTACTGGCTAGGTGCTTTGGGAGCAGGAGCCACAAGGGTCGTGGCTTTTCTCTAAAGCAACAGGCACGGATTGCATGCAACAAGGATAGCTAAGTAGAGGCCACTACCCAGGGCCGGTTCTAGGGGTGGGTGAACAGGGCAGTCGCCCTGGCGCCAACTTCCAGGGAGCGCAATACTGCTTGGCTTTTTCCCCCCTCCTTGCTCGGTATCCCATGCCGGGGTGCAATCCAGACTCATGAGGGATTGTGGCACCACCTGCCCTGCAACCTTGGGTGCCTCACGATGCTTTGTGGCTGTAGCACCCCACGCAAACAGCATGCAGGTTACAACCTCTCTGTGTATAGCTGCAGCGTGCCAGCAACACTCCAGTCACACTCGCTTCCACCTGCCTTGGTTACCACTTGCAGGGTGACCCCAACGCACTCCCACTCCCGGATTTTCCCCAAAAGCACATGTTCTGCACTGTCCAGCCTGCTCCTGGACAGTTCAGATATTATAGGTCCATTGCCCCTGTAAGGGGTCAATACACAACAGTTTGCTACCTTAATTGGAGCTACCAAACAATTCAGTTTAAATACAACACAGGATTAGTTTTGATTAAAGAATAAAACAAGTTTATTTAACTACACAGAGATATAGCTGTACTCACTTAAAATCTAAGGCATTGAAGTCAGAAATGGTTACAAGAGAAATAAAGATACAACGCTTCCTAGTAGCTAAGACTTAAACTAGACGTGGTTCAGGGTGAAATCCTTACATGTGCCCACCAACATAGCTGACCAAATTCACAAGTCAGGATCTGCCCCCAAAGTCCCAAGGGCTGGTTTCCTTTGTCTTCTCTGGCGTGAGTGTGAGTGAGTGAGATCTGCTTAACCAGGCCTGTATGGGTTTGAATATGTGCTACCAACATCATTCAGGGGGAATTTATAACTTTACATTTAATATTGCTACATACGTTTCACCATGATATTATTGACCAGTGAGTTTCTAGTGTAAGTGATAACTCACAAGGCATATTTTGTACAAAGATTATCATAGTAGCATGTACGGTATGAATACAGGGGTGTATTCGGTCTCAACTGGCCACAGGCGGGGAGGGTGAGGGGAGTGCATGCCAAAAATGGTTTCCTGTCATGCTAAGGCTGTACCTGCCACCACTTGAGACACGGCATCTGCCAGCCATACCAGAAGTCTGATCCAGTGCATCAAACCCTATGTTAATTCCTACAGTTACAGAAAGGGGTCATAAGTATTTTGTATGCCAGCACCCACCACAAGGTAGGCAAAGAAACTGCCTCAAACCAGCAGGATAGGACCCAGGTAACGTGTCCTCCCCCTTCCATTGTACTGTACAGCCTGCCACCCTGCTATTTGTAGTATCCAACACCAGTTCAGAGGGTTTTTTTCTTCCTATGCACTTAGCCAGCGATACAGCATTGTGTATGGAGGGTAAAATTTTCCTTCCTAAATAAAGCAGTCAGTTTGTGCCAGGAAGCCTGAGGCTTCACAGCACTAAGTACTGCGCAGTACCTAGCCTGCCTAATTACAATTGTTAATGCTCTGAGTTAGGATTTTAAGAGTGTGACTATCTCCATATCAGACCTTCTGCTGCAGGCCATTCCACATTTATGTATTGGCAGCAGTTGAACAAGGTCACCATTTCCACACGAGAGCATTTACTGGGCCATGAACTAGCCAGTCTATTTCTATAAAAAGGCAAGGTATTTTTAAACTCTTTAGAGTTTATTCCTTCCCTTCCCCCAGTAGGGTTGCCAGAGCCGTTAAGTCTCTGGATTTGGCCTGCAAGCTCCTGTCTTCAGCAGTTTTCTGAACTGCCCCTGCCTAGGAGATCTTAGTTGGAGAACTAGAGACACTCCAGGCTGCTTCTCTATTGTAAAGGTGGCTTTTGCTAGGATCTACCCAAGAAGACTGAGCCTTGAGCATGCTGCCCCAACGCACTTTTGGCTACAGACTTGGAGCTGTGTTCAGACTGTGTTCAGATATCTCCCCAGTCAAACAGGCCTGTGAGCAGTAACTAGGGAGCCATGGCCAGGCTGGGCCAAAGTTCCACCTGCCAAGGAACAAGGGGCTGCCATAGCAGTGCACCCAGCCAGGGGCTAGCCCACTTAGAGCATCCCCCAAATGCTGGCAGGAAACCAGCATAGCCCCCTCAAAGCCCACAGCAAGCATCAGCCAGCACCAGGGGCTACCAACCCAGCCAGAAAAGGAGCAACTGAGGAAGAGTCTTAAGGAATCAACCACCAGTTACCTAGACACCATCCCAGGCAGAAGCACGAGCCAGCCCAGAGCACAGTAATTCTGATATATCCACAGTTTATTCCATGCTGCAATCTTATTGTTCTTAAAATTATGGTATTCAGGACATTTGCTGCCATTTGTGTAAAGAAGGCAGTGCATATTCAAATTTAGGATATCAGATCATTTGCATAAAGCCTCCAGATTTTTGAACCTTCAGCCTTAACAAGTATGGAGGTTGCACGGATGCAATTGTTATGCTATGAGCCAATGTCCAACTTGGTACCCAAGTGTAGGTCTGAGCTCAGAAGATCACCAATGGGACTAGAAGGAGTTAGCAGAAGCTTCTTCATAGGCAACAGAAGCAATGCCTTTGCCCAGTCCTCCAGGGTTCGCAGCAGATGCAGTTATTGTGACACTCAGCTTTAACACTCTTTTCTAAAATGCAGGAGGCTGTGTTAGGACCACAAAAGGAGGCAGGATGCCAAATTCAAACTATAGGCCAGGTCTGTAGAGTACCCAGGGGAATGACATGGTCAGAGTTAAGATCACAATACTGCGTCCTGTGACAGTTACTTGAATATAGACAGTTTGCTGTAAATTACAGACCTGACAGCATTTGCATCCTGCTGAACCTTACTGGAATGGCCAGTGTGCAGTTCCTGGTTGAACAGTATTCAAGCCAGCCAAGGCTTCCCATTGCCTGCCTCCCATGCTTGAATTCAGATGTATTGCTTAGTGAAAGGTTGTTTAAACTTTGTTATATTCCTACCAATGGAACATTAAAGCAGAGTTTATTCTTCTCACATACAGAGTAACACGATTACTGGGCCCACCTGCAAAAATTCAGGCTTGAACAGAGGAAGAGAGATTTTTTCCCCCCAGGCAGTAGATGGTACAGCAGTAAAAACCAATTGCCATTAGAGTCCTGGGATGGGGTGCAGCCCTCCATCTCTCTTGGCTATATCAGGGTTAGATCCCAACTGCAATTTGTCTGTGGTTCCACATACCACTCTGCAGAATGAGCCCTTCCCCAGCTAAACTAAAGAAGGGAGAGGACTTCATTTTGGATATACAAAAGTTAAATCAAAAGTAAGATACAAGAGTTTCTGACAGATCTTAGGTTTAGCCAGTGAAAAAAAAAAAAACGAGACTGCCAATTTGAGAGGATCTTTATGGAGGTCTCCTGGCAAATTATCCAGAGTTGGGATCACACAGTACAAACCTAATCCATCTTTATAAGGCTTTTTTCTAGTTACAGAACTACCAAGTTGCACCAGTTCCACAGTCGATTTAATGCTATATAACAAGCCTATGAACAGTCCCAGAGGGGGGCGCTGTACCAGACACATACATCTGTAAGACTCTCTCAGAATTTCAGAAGTGCTTTACAAATGGCAATTAATTAAGCTTCAATCCACTTTTGAAGTGAGTAGGTACATATTTATGGCCAATACTCACCTAATATCTACCCTACTGGGTAGGGCTGCCAAGCATCCAGTTTTTGACTAGAATGCCCGGTCGAAAAGGGACCCTGGCGGTTCTGTCAGCCCCGCTGACCAGGCTGTTAAAAGTCCAGTCAGTGGCGCAGCGGGGCTAAGGTAGGCTTCCTGCCTGCCCTGGCTCGGCACGGCTCCTGGAAGCAGCAGGCATGTCCTTCTGGCTCCTAGGCGCAGGGGCAGCCAGGGAGGCTCCGTGCACTGCCCCCACCCCGAGCGCCAGCTCCGCAGCTCCCATTGGCTAGGAACTGCAGCCAATGAGAGCTGCAAGGGCGGTGCCTGCAGGCGCAGGCAGCGGGCAGAGCCCTCTGGCCCCTCCACCCAGGAGCCAGACATGCCGGCCACTTCCAGGAGCTGCCTGAGGCAAGCACCACCCAGAGCCTGCACCCCTCACCCCCTCCCATATCCCAGCCCTCTGCTCCCAGCCCTGAGCCCCCTCCCACACTCAAACTCCCTCCTGGAGCCCACACCCTGCACCCTCTCCTGCACCCCAACCCCCTGCCTAGAGCCCCCTCCCACACTACAAATCCCTCATTTCTGGCCCCACCCCAGAGCCCGCACCCCCAGCCAGAGCCCTCACCCCAGCCCCTTGCCCCAGCCTGGAGCTCCCTCCTGCACCGCAAATCCCTCATCCCCACCCCCACCCCAGAGCCCGCACTCCCAGCTGGAACCCTCACCCCCTCCCGCACCTCAACCCCTGCCCCAGTCCAGTGAAAATGAGTGAGCGAGCGACGGAGGGAGGGGGGAATGGAGTGAATGGTGGTGGCACCTTGGAGAAGGGGTAGGGCAGGGGTGTTTGGTTTTCTGCAATCAGAAAGTTGGCAACCCTACTGGGGTTGGGAGGCTTACTTGATATTGTGAGGCACTCAGATATTATGGTAATATCTGAAAAAGCCTAGAAATAAGAATGGTCCTCATTTTACAGATAAAGAAACCAAGGCACAGCAAGATTGTGATTTGCCCACGGTCACACAGGAAATTCATGGCAGAGCCAGGAATAAAATCAAGACCTCTTAGCTCTTTGCTTTAGACTCAAGACCATCCTTCCAAATCCACTTAAGAATGTTTATACAGAGGACATCCTTGGCTATGTATTGTACACAGAGTTCTAGGTGAAGGACTTTGTTGTGCACAAGAGCCGTTTCCTTGCATGCACTGTGTAAATTACATTCCCATCTCAGATTCCCATAATCTGATTGTAAACAAACTTCCTTATTTCAATCTTGTCTGTTACTGCCATACACAGAAGCAGGGTGAGGTTTAGATAGCTAGTGGCTGCCAGAATTCATTGCCAACAGGAGATTTCAGAATAAATACTTTTTAAAATGGCACAAGTGAAATAGCCTACAAAAGGAAGAAACTGAAGAAGATAACTGTTGATAATTTGTTAGCAGAAGTGCTGTTTTTGAGTACTTCTTTTCCACGATTGTCTCTGTTTATTAACGTAATCAGACCATGAGAGCCAGCAGCCCATCTAAGTGGAACAGCAAACTTCAACCCAAAGCATGGGGAAGCAGCGAAGACAACAGCAGATTACAGTGAGAGCAGGGATTTAGCTTCACAGCTCCCACTGATAATGGTGAGGAAAGGCAAGAGAAGAGAAGAGATCAGGAAGGAGAATTTGACATCAGAAAAAAACCTCATGGGTTAAATCAATTCAATAGCCCTAGATGAAAGAGATGAAAGATATTAAAGGGATGCTGTCCAAGAGTTTATGCTCAAACTAGAAATGTAAAAATAAATAAGATGTGGATTTGTAAGACCCAGTATGACTGGAAATGTTTGTGAGCTTTTTAGCTCCAGTGACAGTTTTGATTTAATTTATTCCCTGCAGCAATGGACTAGGATGGTCAGTGGTGGGGCACTAGTCCAAGACTATGGAGGTGCCTGTTAAATTCCCTGCTCCACCACAGACTTCCTGCATGACCATGGGCAAATCACTTAGTCTCTCTGTGCCTCAGTTCCCCACCTGTAACATAGGGATAATAGCACTTATTCACCTCACATTAAAGATTGTGAGGTGGTCCAATATTGTGGTAACAGGGCCACATCAGTACCTAAGACAGATGGAAACTCAAACACCTTGTGCTAGAGAAGAAGAATAAGGAACTGAAACTGATGGGGCTACTTTCATGGTTCAAGCTAAGTAAGATGCAAACAGGCACCAAAAATGGGGAAGCAAATTCCATTTGTAATAATCAATATAAAAGGCTGTAAGGAAAAAAGTTAAGGTAAATTTTGACAATGTCCTTTAAGGCCAGGTTGTTTCATGAACTAGTTTTGTCTCATGGATACTCTTTGGACTCGGCAGACCTACTCCCGTGTTGGGGCCCAATTGTATTCCAGAAACCCTCCTCGCTACCTTATGACAAGAATTGGTGTCAAAGGCAGTGCCTGTACAATAAATTTGTTTTACAGTCTGGGTCATACTCCATTCCACATAGTGTACCGGTGACATCAGGGCCTCTGAAGTAATAACGCAATCAACTCTGTGGGACTGTGATGTCAAAGGTGATTGTCTGTTACCTGGTTTCAAACAAAGTCGGACCATTTCCAGAGGCAAAAGCCAGTGCATGCATCAGGCCAACTCCCACCAGCAGTTTTTAAAATTCCTTCTTTCCTCCTCACTTTAAATGGCAGAGCCATGATTCAAATTGCATACATCTCTATTGCCCCGCACACATCAAGAGTGGAGTCTGTGAAAGCAGTGAAATAAGATTCCCCATAATCAAACTGAAGATTCTGTGGTGGGATATGTTTTTCCTTTCCCTGTCCTGAAGCCAGGCTGAATACCTTTTTCACTCCCTGATCCTGTATCACAGGCCAACACACACTAAAACAGACCAATTCAACCACTCGGCACATCTAGCCTGTGAACAGAGAAAGAGTTGGCAGCTAGATACACCAGTATTTTAATGTCAGATCCTTTATGTTCTGTACTCTCCCTCCACACCCATACACTTTCTTCCTCCCTCAGCCGGCATCGCTCTCTGCTTTTTGAGCTTCCCAAATGCCACTCCTCAGTCCCTCTACTACACAAGACAAGAGTTAGCTTGTCTGTAGCACAACATGCTTGATACAGGACGGTATGAGAATCACACAGATACCACCGTGATGGGAGCCATGTAAGCTCCTAGATAAATATGTGGGGGAAGTGAGAGAAGAGCAGGAAAAGCCTTTGGGTTAGTCACCTCACTGATCCTAAAAAGGAAGAGAGTCTTAAGACAAAGGCAAGGAGGGTTTGTCTGCTTGGAAACTCTGAGCCGTAGGCAGAAGGGTGAATCAGCAGAGAAAGGAGATCACCTCACCTCAGGCCCACTGGAAAAAAAAAATTAGGTTTTTTTTTGAGTAGGAAAAGCATACATTATATGGGGGGGGGGGGCGCGAGAGGTTCATATGACAACAAGAGAATTACTCCCACTGGGGGAGGAGGGGGGATTGTTTTTACCATGCAAAAACTAGGCATTATACCACCTTATACCCTGAAAATCAACCTCTAGCTGCCACTTGGCTTCATCTTACACTGTCTCCTCTGACTTTGACTCCTTGTGGCCTCATGCAAGTAAGAGTGTCATTTCTGACAGAGGAGTGCAGGAAACTGGCACATGGCATTTGTGAAGACGTGGAGCGTTGGGACAGGATGGGATTGTCCCCACACCAATGAGAGTCAAAATTAGTGACAAGAACTGCCTTGCCCATTGGTGCAACATACCGCTCCCTGTTTGTTCTATTGCCCTTCAAGCAAAGCAGGGAGCAGAGAGCCCAGCACTAAACAGGTATCCCCTTCCCTTTGGGGTGGGAAGGGAGAAATGAAGAATGGCCCACTGAGTCCCTCATCCACAGGTAGATGGATGTATGTAGGGGGTAAGGGTAGGGGAACAGTAGCTTTAATGCCTCCTTTGAGGTGAGAGAAGGGAGAACCCTCTTCTCTAGCAGACAGGATGGGAGTTGGGCATGAACCACTCCAGAATTTGCCAGACACAAGCTGGCAAAGCATGGTGCCAAGAGGTGTGGATCCTCGTGGTGGGTTCCTGAGGTGGCAAAGGCACCTTCCCACAACATGCCTGGAGGGGAGGTGTTCTGGGCTTCGCACCAGATGCTGACCAGCAGCCTCCCCCTTCTTAGCAGCAGTCTTGGATAGTAGTTGTCAGGTAGAAGTTTTTCCAAGCCCTGCATATATCGATGGTATTAGCCTTCAAGTATTATTACTACTGTAATTAATAGAATGCTTACAGTAACTACGGAGCGACTGGATTGGATTACAGCCAGTTAACAGCCTTAAAGAAACAAACCACTACAGAAGGAATAGGGGGAAATCGCTAAGGTTCTAAAATGGAAACCTCTCTTTTCAGATTTCAGAGCCTGTCAGTAGTTGGCAGGCTCAGAGCATTTGCAGAGACTGGCACAACAAGAAGTGCAATGTAATGTGTCACAAAATGATACATTGTTGCATGAAAATTACACTCTTGGTAGAGGCATAGTTGCATGAACAGGAGGGCTCCTATTCATACACTAGCTTTGTAATTTGGGAGGCCTGTACACCATTTGAACGATAAGGTCTGCTGTAGACAGGCGTGTGCATGTCAAGTTATCTACATGCCATCATGTTCATAACAGTTTGTTACAAGCATGTAACAGCACGTAATGATTTGTAAATGACAAACATTTTGGAAACTCTTAACACAAGCCTGCTAGTTCTGACTGATTAGCCAGAAGTGAACACTGACAGCATCCTGAGCCAAAGGCCATGTCATCTGAAACAGTGAAAATGCAATATTTTCCCTTGAGTAGCAACCTTTAATGATAATGCAAGGGCCTCAAGCATCAGTCATTAACCAAGAAGTTTCCAACCTGGTGTGGCTTAGTCTCAGTGGGTGCCTACTGCAGCCTCTGGCCCTGTTGATTCCATCTCTCCTTTTTCCCCTAAGGAGCATTCCTTGGAGGCAGAGTGCCAAGAGAAGGTTGGGCCAATGGGCTGCTCTGGGTCCAAGTCCTCTGGGTCCAAGAAGCAATGCTACCAGAGCTGGGAGATAAGACAGGCAGTTTCATGGAGCCACTCCATGCTGTACTGTGACCAAGCATTTTCTGTGGGGTGAGGTAGATCATGGTCTCACAGCTTTTCCTGCTCCAGCAACATACCTCCTCTGTCCTGTACCACTCAGGATGAGAGAGAGAGAAAATGGAGCTTTCCTATTTAATAGAAGGGGAAAGGAACACCCAATGTGCCAGAGCCACAGTAAAGGGGAAAAAATTCCAATTCCCAGAGGGCTCCCCAGTGCTGCCCAATATGCTTGGGAGGTACTCCATGTAAACATCTCCAGAGCCACCTCACTATTCATCACTTTCAAACCCCTTCTCAAAAAAACCTCTCCTTTGCCATGATGCCTACCCAAAAAACAAAAACAAAAAAACCACCACACAGCTTGATAACGGTTGGGCTGCTGGTGTGCAGAGACCACTGCCTATCATGCTGACCAGTACTGTCTCATTGTTTACTTGGACTGCCCTGTCTGTGTTCATCTGTTGTCTCTTGTCTTATACTTAGATTGTAAGCCCCCAGGGGCAGGGACTATCTTTTTGTTCTGTGTTTGTACAGCGCCAAGCACAATGGAGTAGTGATCTACGACCCAGGCCCACAGGTGCTATAACAACACAAACAAATAACATTGCTCCTCTGTGGGGCCTATTTACACCTGCACTCTCTCCATCCCCAATTGTCTCATATATGCTGTCAGCCTACCTCACCACTAAGATTTGAAGCACGTAAGCCCCCCTCACCACACAGTGATGCCTTGTTCTGTGTGGCCTACCTCTCCAAGTCACTTCCACTACCTGTTCTCAGCTCAAACGCAGGCAGGGAAAAGTTTGATCATGTCAGGAGTGCAGGCTGGTGATAAGGATTTCTGACCGGGAAAGCCAAGGAGTTGGGACTACAGCCCAGAGTGAATTCAGAGTTGGCTCCCCACAGCTGGAACCAGTTTTAGTCCTGGCTTGAGCTCCCCAGTGGCCTAACAAAGCCCTTGAGAAACAGCTAGTGTCCATGGGTTAGCCACCTTGAAACAGACTGGTTCTTATTAATGAAGCAATATATGAAGAAGACCCTCTTCCTTCCCTTTCTCACCCCAACCTCCAGGCAATTCAACTGACTGAACTTGTTGCTGGTGAAAGGTGCCAGACAAACAGTGCTAGAGAGATTGATGTTCTTGCTGTATCCACAGTGCAGGTACAGCACAGACAGCAGCCACTCACAAAACCACCACCATGATCTGGAGCAGGAGTGAAGCCAGTAGCTTGAAACATGTGCGCGCACACACACACACACACACACACACACACACACACACAGGCCTAGCTATTGTTCTCTTCTCCACAGAATATCAAAATCTCCCAAGCCAGGTAGGACATTGCTACTTCTTATATATATCTATCTCCCTGGCAAAAAAGGTACAGTCGGAGATACCTACTAGGGTATTAAGAAGCCAGATGAAAAAATAGACAGATGTTATTGGCTGCAATGAATATTACCCTAAGGAAATTAAGTATTTACCCATGCTTGGTATAAGTATTTTAAGAGAATATTTCTCGCTATACCATCATTAATCAATTGAAAGGGGACAGGGGCTTCTTAGGGGGTGGCGGTGGGATTCAATTTTGTTTTATATCTTTCTGAGGGGATAACAAATAAAAGTAGCAGAAGTTACTCACCGACTGCCTCTGTGCATTTGTTGGGACGTGCATTCACACCAATAAAGGTGCCACAGGTAACAGCACTGAGAATTTCAGGAAACCCTGTGTGACATATACATCACTTTCTATAGTGAAGAAGAGAGTGAACACTTTGGACATATAGACCATACCTGGATCTCTCTGCACGTCCCAGAAAACTTGAGAGGCTAGTTCACAGGTCTGTATTCAAGGGTTTAGCAACACAACTTACATTACAGCAGTAATTACAATAAACACACTTTACACCTCACTGAAGAGTAGCAAGAACCCTTGGTGCCTGATCCAAAGCTCATGGAGGCATTGGGTGTCTTTCTGTGGCTTTCAACAGGTCTTGGATCACCCCCCTCTGAGAGCTAAGCCTGATACTAAAAGAATCTGATAGCAATGTGTGTGTTCTCCGTGGAACCCACCTCACACAATAGTGAACCTGTTTATATGGCAAGTAGAATGAAAGTTCCTGAGCTGTTTTACCACACAGGTACCCTGCTTTGCCTGGATACAGATTACTCCAAAAGGGTTCCACCGTTAACTGGAATTAAGTAAGTGCAAAAGAGCAGCATGTGCCTATGCTATAGTGAAGGATGGGCCCACTGATCATCCCCAGCAATCAGTTCTGCCTATCTACCCTGATCATTTAGTACAGTTAGTTATTAAAGCAGAGATTATGTTTCCTAGCCCAGTGGGTTCTCAAACTGGAGGTCGGGACCCCTCAGGGGGTCGCGAGGTTATTACATCAGAGGTTGCGAGCTGTCAGCCTCCATCCCAAATCCCGCTTTGCCTGCAGCATTTATAATGGGGTTAAATATATAAACAAGTGTTTTTAATTTATATGGGGGGGGGGGTCGTACTCAGAGGCTTGCTGTGTGAACGGGGTCACCAGTACAGTAGTTTGAGAAACACTAGCCAGTTTCAGACTCTGCTGACTTGAGCTGCTTTTGAACCCATAATCACCAAGTTAGGCAAGTCAGCAAGGAGCTCGCAACACAGCACTTGCAGAGTAAGATCAATGCATGGGCCACCCCCACCCCATTTTATATTATAAAACTTTTTATTTCAGGGTGGTAGGTGACCATCATCATAGTAATGTGGAGTCACTACAAAGTTAAACAGACTTAGAATTATTGCTGATTCTGTTCGGAGTCAGCCCCCACTTCCACTGACCAATGAAGCCTTCCAAACTAGTTTGAATGATTTCCTTAAAGAAATCTCTTCTCCGCCCCCCACATCTTTTCATTAATCACATTGGTTTGTTTTTGTAGGGTTGCTCATAAAAAACGAGGCTGCTGGCTTTTAGAGCCCAGACACTTACATGAACCTCCCAGATCTGAGAAGACACAAGTTAACTAGAGTCTCACACCTCAATAGTAAAAGCAGCAAAGAATCCTGTGGCACCTTATAGACTAACAGACGTATAGGAGCATGAGCTTTCGTGGGTGAATACCCACTTCTTTGGATGCATGTGACCTCACACCTCAATAGTGTGCACTTAAAATGATACAAATGACCAGAACATGGTTTTGTAACTTGCCAGCATCTCCCATTCAGAACAGTGCCCCTTGGCTCCAATACAATGGAAGAGCAGGTTTTGGTGTCAGTTCCCACTCTTTAGAGTGGAATGCATTTCCAGGAGGCATTCTCTCTGTGTAGATGGATTCATAGCTGTAAGACTCAGCTGGGTAAATGACCATATGCCACACTATGTTTAGCCATACACCTTAGACTCACACCAATGGGAGTTGTACTTATGCATTGAGGAAGCCCTTTGAATGAGATTTCTGGGCCTGGTTTTCCAGCTCCCATTGACTTCAGCGGGAGTTGTGGATGATCAGTACCTCTAAAAGTCAGGCCCTAGGGGGATAGAAGACACCAACGTGCAATCAGAGAAGGCATCTCAGCCAGAATTCTGATTGCCCAACCCCAGCTATGCAGCAAGCTGTAGTCACTGGTTGGCTGCCGCCTCCCACCACGAAGGCAGCTGCATTTCAGTGTTTTTCAGCATGCTTGGCAATATTTCCAGGTAAGGGGGTGCAACACAATTGTAGGACCTGGGTTTGCAATCATAAAACCTTCTTGAATTCAGGTCTCAGTACTTCCAGGCATCTGTGTGTGTTTGGGACAGAGAGGGAAAGAACAGGAGATGGCAAGCAGGAGAAGAAGAAAAAATGAGGAAAGACATAAGGCAGACAGAAGACAAATTTGAGTCCATGCACCACTGAGGTGTGAGGCAGCGGTAACAGCCCTGGCAGGGCTTGCTTACAGTAGTCATAGCCCATCCAGTCACATGTCCATTACCAGTATGGCAGGAAAGATACAAGGATGGGAAATTAACATGGAAAAAAAAAGAGAAGTGCTGTTTTATTGCCTAATAGGGAGCTAAGAGGCTTGTCTGGCTCCAGGCCACACCACAAACATCCTATGGCTGGGTTCTGTTATAATGAAGGGGAAGAAAAAAAATAAGGCAGCAGCAGAGAAACAGGAAGCTAGCTAGCTCTTTGCTAATCTTATTAACGCTTGCGGTTTCACTCAGTTAATACAGTTTGTAGCTTAGAGTCCCAAGGATTCCCTTCCATTTCTCCCCACTCTGAACCCCCCATTCAAGAGATTCCCCATCATCACCAACAGGCTCCTTTCAGAATGAGTCAGTCAATCTTGCTTCAAAATGCAGTTGGAAGTAGCCCTGAGAAGGTTAACTGGACTTGACATTTAAGTGACGGCTACTCTCAGATCGGAGGCCCCAGGGTCAACAGTCAAGGCTCACAAATCATCCTCTCCCCATCTACATCTTCACAACTGATCAAGGCTCTGGATATCTGTCTCCAGCACTGAAATCCTAGAGGTGGGCATTCTTCATAAAAAAGTCACTCTCTCTTGCAAAGCTCACATTTGGCAATTTTTAGGGGAAAAAAAACACTCTTGCATTTTATATATTTATTTTACATGCATACACAAACTCAGGTCTTTTATTAATTGGGTACTTATTTCCCGATCTTGAGGTGGGAGAGGCCATGGTGGATTTTTTCCTAACATACCCACATGACAATGGATGCATTAGAAGTTCTTAAAGAACTACAGTGGAGTTCTCTCCCCCTCTCAAAAAAAAAAAAAATCGGTGCTTGGCCCTTATGAGATAACTTATTTAAAATCGGCAACACAACCAGTGGGCCTATGGGCCAGAGACAACTCAGCCTTTTCGTGGCTCTGACAGGCGCCTTAGGCAACACCTTCATGAAGTCTTCCCAAGGTAGAGTCTCCATCCTTTTCTCCAGTCTAATTTCAGACAAAGCAAGCTGCCTCATACCAATGCAACCAAACCCCAGAGAACATCCTAAGCGTTAGACACAACAATGATAAATCACAGGCACAGGACTTCACAGATAATGCTACAAAATAAAATTAGCTGCAATGTAGTGACAAGCTCGCAAGCCTTAAGTAAAGCTGTGTTAGCTTTTGCCATCTCTGTCACCAAAGCTTGTGCCACCAACTGGGAGGACTCCAGGCCATTTTAATAGGTGAATTCCAAAGATATTGCAATGAGCAGTACACAATCCCACATCCTCATTGGTGAAGATGGCTTACAACCGCCAGTACATAAAACGTATTACATGTGAGGCTTTGGAATTATATATCACATGCAGTGAGGCACTAGTTCAATAGCAAAGTGCCTAGGACAAAAATAGCTGCACCCCCACCCTCCAGGATACAGTACATTACTGCATTTGTATTATGCTGATCTAATGGTCAAAACATTAAAAAAAAATCTTGTGTGCTCTAATTAAGACACAATAGATGTCATTTTAATCTGAGCCTACTGCTCTTCCAATCCTAGCTATTTTAATAATACTGTTAGACCCATAATCCCAAACCTGTAATCTAGCTACATTTAATTTCTGTATCAGGAAAAGGCCATCTCAAAACATGAAATTTTTTTAAAGAGACCAATTCTCACTAGACAGCCTAAAAGAAAGTGTTTATACAACTTTCTGGACAGTTTCTATTCAAATTTCACCACTTATTGGGCTAGCAGTAAGCACAAAATACACACCAAGTTACACTCTGAAAATCAGTAATGAGGTTAGGGAGGCTGGTTAATGGTATCACCTTTGCCTTGTGTAGTTATGTACAGTAAGATAGTGATAACCGAATCACAGACCCAAGAATTTAAACTGGTTGCCTGCAACAGTCAAGGAATTCCCCAGAACCATACATTCACACCGCTGGGCTAATAGCTTGCTTCCTTTTGGGTGTTTTCCCCCATCCTGTAGACGATTAGGAGGATGGATCTCAGAGTAAGTGGACAGATGGTTTGATCCAGTACATTAAATCTTGTGATTTTAAATTGCAGTCCACACTTCTGTAACATCCCTCACAAATCTGCACAGACCATTTTCCTGTCCATCCCCACCTCCTCCTCAGTTCTTCCACTAACATGCTGCTGTGTGGATGAACAAGTCACTACAAAGCCCAGATGCCTCACTCATCTCACAATATGAAGCGGTTACAACGAATAATAATGTTCTTGGTAAAAATACAGAACAAAACAAAAAAAGCCCTGATCAGAGGGAGAGAGAGAGTGAGCGAGCCACCTCCCACTGCTCTACAATGAATTGCCTTACAAAGCCAAAAAGAACAGGAGTACTTGTGGCACCTGAGAGACTAACAAATTTGTTAGTCTCTCAGGTGCCACAAGTACTCCTGTTCTTTTTGCGGATACAGACTAACACGGCTGCTACTCTGAAACCTTACAAAGCCAGTGATTTATCCATCCTCTGCAGAAACACTTCAGAGACGCTTTTGAGTTAATGTCTTTAAAAGAACTAATACATTATAAGGTGGGTTATGTAATACAGGAGAGTCTCATCTTACGCTGGGATTATGTTCCGCTGTCAGCGCGTAAAGCGAAAATCGCGCATAGTCAAAATTACATTGAGTGTAATGGCGGGCGGAATCGCCCGCACTACAGGTACAGTATTTAAATAATTGTTTGGTTTTTGCTGACCGCGCAAAGCTGAATTCGCGCATGTTAAATGCGCGTAAGATAAGACTCGCCTGTATATTTTATTGGACCGACTTCTGTGGGTAGGTCCATTGGACTGAATGGAACGGAGAGTCAGGCAGACAGCACCCATTCCACAGCTTTCTGGCCATACAAACTACCATTTATGTTCATAACTATCTTTACATACGGCACATGACACACTGCTTGCTAGACTCCGAGGATTACCAGTTACTGGGATGGTGCCATTTCTAAACAGATAATTTCAGTGATTTATAGATACTGTATTTAGTCAATATTTACCTATAAACAGGACGTGTTCAGCACAGCTTAGCTATTGCTGTCACTGTTCCACTAATTCCAAAAATCTTAATGCTTTAGATTTCTCAGCAAGAAGTGCGTTTTATTGCAGTTTCCTAGTAAGCAGTCCTGTGTGATAACAGGCCTGGAGAAAACAAGCAACGTTATTTTTTTTAAATAAAAATTAAGTGTTTGAATCATTTACATTGAATCAATATTTTAAAATAATGTTACTGTAATCCCTTAACAGACAAAAAAACAACTTCTGTTGCTTTTAATTTCTGTTCACTCATTACAAATGGATTCTTCACCCTACTCTGCATCATATTGTCAAGATGGCAGCCGTCTGGTCAGAAAGGGAGCACAGTATCGTCATTAGCATACCAGGCTGGGAATCAGGAGATTTTTCTTCTCTCGGTTCTGCAACCTTGGACCAGTCGCTTACAAACAGCGACCAGTGTCTGAAATTAGAGTGAACCATTTGAAAAAACATGAGCCGGATTTTCAGAGGTGACCAATGCTCAGCATCTCTAAGACTCAGATCTATGGTATTTCAGATGGAGGCACCGCAAAAGTCACTGGCCTCACAAACGTTTTAGCTTGAACTGCCACTGCATCCTCAGGGGCTAGTGTTCTCACTGGGGGTTGGTTGTCTTCAGCTGTGGACTTTGCTTTCATCACCAGTCAGACGAAGCCCAAGCTTGCTGATCTGCAGGGAGCTCACCTATTCACTCAGGGCCTGATCCAGCCCTCACTGAAGTCAGTGGGCGTCTCTTCATTGACCTATGGGAGCTGGATCAAGGCCTCGGATTTTTCTGATCAAGAGGTGGAAATTTCTTGTGGACTGTGAAGTTCTATTTCACGGCGGCTTTTACAACTGGAATAACAAATTGGCTAGTATTTCAAAACTAGTAAATGCCCACAGGAAGGCAATAATTGGCACATTTTACAAGACTACATAGATTTCCCAACAACCTGCAGTGATGAGAACATTTTGAGAGTGATCTTCTGACAGTGGCTTTCAAAAAGTTTCACTGGATAACAACGAGAAGTAGTAGTAGTATCAGTCTGCTAGGACTTAGCAAGTGTTTTTTGGAAGCCCATTTACTGTATTTTCTTGAGAATAATTGGGAAGAGTATAATAGATGGTAGTTTCTTCTAACTGAAAGATTTCACCAAGAGTCGTCCGACATTGCAAGGGAAAGAGATTTAATCCCCACAAGAGACCCCTGCTGTTGTACAAATGGGCCCTGCAGTAGCTTATTAAAAGTCAGATTGAGCAGAATTAGTTCTGTTCATTATTTTCCACCCCTTAAGTGAATATCGCTGCTGAGATGAGCTCTTGAAAGCCTCTTAAAAACCTTTCTGAAAACATGACAGCCCAAAAAGCCTCTTACAGAAAAGCTATGCAGCTGGAAAAGCTGTTTTTTCCAAGCAGTAGCAGTGCCCCCTCCATTCTAAATTGACAACTTCCTGCTCCTCACCTAGCAAGCTCCTGCAGGGAGTTAGTTACTTAATGGAGTCTGAAATGAGAGGATACAAAGAAAGATGTGAGGGAGCGGAGGCATCTTCCAGCTATCAGGTTAAAAACGCCTATCATCATTCATAAGAACTTCTAGAGGCTTTTCCTCCACAGATCTCAAAGTGATTTATAGGAGACAGTAATCCCAATTTTACTACTCACCTGTGAAGAACACTGCATCAATCTCATTGTACAGAAGGAGAAATACAAGCACACGGAACGTGTGAAAACTACCTGAAAACTAACTTTGTATAAATATCTCCTTGCACATTGGGTGCAGATCTGCTGAGCATTCAGAGTCAGTTACTAAAAATCAGCAGATCTAAATTCTTACTCTGCATTAGTTCTGCTGAGCCAGCGCAGCAAAGAGAGATTCTAGTCCTTTTGTGTGTCAACAGAACTGTTTACAACTGTGCAAATCCACTGAAGACAATGGGATTGCACAGTTACCACCCAGGGCCTAGTTTGTCCTATACAGCAGTGGTTCTCAACCAGGGGTATGTGTACCCCTGGGGGTACGTAAAGGTCTTCCAGGGGGTACATCAACTCATCTAGATATTTGCCTAGTTTTACAACAGGCTACATAAAAAGCAGTCAGTACAAACTAAAATTTCATAAAATGGACTTGTTTATATTGCTCTGTATACTATACACTGAAAAGTAAGTACAATATTATATTCCAATTGATTTATTTTATAATTATATGGTAAAAAATGATAAAGCAAGCAATTTTTCAGTAATAGCA
Organism: Terrapene triunguis; assembly: GCF_002925995.2. Classification (NCBI taxonomy): domain Eukaryota; kingdom Metazoa; phylum Chordata; order Testudines; family Emydidae; genus Terrapene; species Terrapene triunguis. Next base: position 34,966,608 of record NW_020664447.1, read on the forward strand.
TCCCATGACACTTTTGTATTTTTATGTCTGATTTTGTAAGTAAGTAGTTTTTAAGTGAGGTGAAACTTGGGGGGGTACACAAGACAAATCTGACTCCTGAAAGGGGTACAGTAGTCTGAAAAGGTTGAGACCCACTGCTATAGAGCAGTGCTGAGAATGGCTACCTGGGGGTAGGTATGTCTATTCTCAAATGTTGAAGCAGATTCCCTCAGTTTTACACAGCTTCAGAGTAGCCCTTCTGCTTGGAAGTGTTAAGATGGAAGCATCTCTTCCTTCATACCATCAAAAAGGGTGCTATCAGCACTATTCACATAATGGAAAGGAAACACTGAAACAGTGACAGTAAGTTCTAAAAGCTGATTATACAAACAGAATTATTTATAAAAACATCATATTATATACATACATATACACACACAATATATATACATACATACACAAAAAGCTCAGAAACAGTTGGTGTGCACTCATGCACTATACAGGCTCTTCTCTGAATCTACAATCTTTTCTCTCCAGTCTTGGCTTGCTATAAAAGCAACAGCAGCTATTGTGGTTGTGAAAAAAAACCTCTGAAATGTGAACCAAGCATATCTGGTCCAGACATGAGTCTGCAAAGCAGGTGTGAACTGCCCTCTTCACCTCACTGGGCTGAGAACTTAGATGCCCAGTGATTATTATTTAATGTCAACACTGTGAACTATTTCATTCCTTGTGTAAGGCCTTGTCTACACTGCCACTTACAGTGCTGAAACTTTCTTCACTCAAGGGTGTGAAAAAACACCACCCTGAGCAATGCAAGTTTCAGCGCTGTAAAGTGGCAGTGTAGATAGTGCTCCCAGCGCTGGTAGCTATTCCCCTCTCGGAGGTGGTTTTATTATAGCAGGTCTCCCAGCGCTGGAGCCACGACTACACAGCCACATTAAAGTGCTGCCGTGCTGTGTAGAAAGGAAATCACATCTGCATAGTTTACTGTGAGTCTCGTTTTGGGTACATCTACACAGCAGCTGGAAGGTGTAATTCCCAGCTTGGCTCAACATACCCATGCTAGCTCTGCTCAAGCTAGCGCACTAAAAATAGCAGTGTGGCTGCAGCAGCATGGGGAATGGCTCAGGCTAGCTGCCTGAAATACATAGTCAGGGAGTCAGATGGGATTTACGCAAGTGGCTAGCCTGTGCCACCATGGCCACAGTGCTATTTTTAGCACTCTAGCTCTGCTCCCAGCTGTTACTCTTCGGTGCCACAATTGAGCGATACTTGGGAAATACCACCACTTCCCCCTTAATAAAGAAGGAGCCAAGCCCAAAGAGTGCAAGGGCATATTCAGGCCCCACTGAGGGGGCACCAGGCAGCACACAAGATCACATTTTGAACATCTGCACATTCTACACAATCTAGTGATTCACATAGACAGCTTATTTTGTGGGCAGAGCATGGGAGAATACCACTTCTCCCCCACCATCTGACCCCGCATATACACGTGCACAACCAGAATGGTGTCTCACTATGAGTTTATGATCCTACATCCCTCTGCAGAAGAGAATCTCTTTGGTCATGTAGCATTTGGAGGAAAGGATCCATGCCACAACCCCATCCCCCAAAGAGAGAAACACGCAGACATCCACATCCCTTCTATCACAACAGGAGGAGGAGGAATGACATGCAATATTCCAAATTCATTGGTCCAGGCTCAGTTTCAATAGACTATAGCAGGGGTCGGCAACCTTTCAGAAGTGGTGTGCCGAGTCTTCATTTATTCACTCTAATTTAAAGTTTCATGTGCCGGTAATACATTTTAAAGTTTTTAGAAGGTCTCTTTCTACAAGTCTATAATATATAACTAAACTATTGTTGTATGTAAAGTAAATAAGGTTTTTAAAATGTTTAAGAAGCTTCATTTAAAAATTAAATTAAAATGCAGAGCCCCCTGGACCGGTGGCCAGGACCCGGGCAGCGTGAGTGCCACTGAAAATCAGCTCGCATGCCGCCTTCGGCACGCGTGCCATAGGTTGCCTACCCCTGGAATATAGTTTAGAGAGACTATTATAGATACACTAATTCCTTAGACCATTTCCCCTCGTGCCACTCATTTCTCCTGTGCGTAACCCACGTTTATAGTGTAGCTCTTTGTCCCCTTCTAGTGGTTGGCCCACGTAGCTGTTTGAGTGTGCTACATCCTTGATCTAAAAGACTAAAAGATTTTTGCTCAGGCAGCAGAGTCACATGCTTTTAGATCTAGAGGCATGGGATCAATCCCTGCTGCTGACAACCAAGTCAGGGTATTACACGATTTATGAAATCACTTAATATTTACCCCAATGAAGCACAAGTAACAAATATAATATACCTCTCCCATCAGAGAAGTATCTATTAGCAAAACTGATCACCTTGCTCTGCAAAGGAAATTGCTAGGCTCCACTAGGCCACTTTAGATCTTACCAACTTTAGTATCCTAATTAATTCCTGGGTGAGAATTAAACTTTATGGCATAGTCAGACAATTCTTTTAAATTAGTCAGGAGTAAAATAAAGAAACTACTGCTAGTTGGTCCTTCAGATAAGCAATCTAGCATTCTCACACTGTGGCCTGGGAATTAAAATTTCCCTCTTTCCTCCCTGTTGACATATAAGCTCACCTACCATGAACTCTGTTCTCAAATAAGCACTCTTGTTTGTATGCTTTAGGTCTCATGCCTTTTATCCTCTCCATGCATCCTTTTCAAGCTATGAAACCAATGGCAGGAGCTCCATAGCTATCATTTCTAATTAACTCATCAGTCTCCAATGGAAATCTTTCTGAACCCACAATTTCAGTTAACTATGAATTAAAGTATTGGGGGTGGGGGCCGCAGGGAAACAAAGAGTCCTCTTATTGGTACACACAGTCACAGTTACTCCCAAATTCATGAAGGGAGCCAAACACAATTTTTAAAACTCCGGATATACTCCCACCAGCCTCCAACACCTATGTCTAGGGCCCTACCAAATTCACAGCCATGAAAAATGCGTCACGGACCGTGAAATCTGGTCTCCCACCATGAAATCTGGTCTTTTGTGTGCTGTAACCCTATACTATAGAGATTTCAAGGGAGAGACCAGCGTTTCTGAAATTGGGGGTCCTGACCCAAAAAGGGATGGGGGGGTCCACAAGGTTATTTTAGAGGGGTTGTGGTATTGCCACCCTTACTTCTGCACTGCTGCCTTCAGAGCGGCGGCTGTTGGCTGGGCACCCAGCTCTGAAAGCAGCGCCCCGCCAGCAACAGCACAGAAGTAAGGTTGGCAATACCATACAATGCCACTCTTACTTCTGTGCTGCTGCCTTCAGAGCTGGGTGGCTGGAGAGTGGCAGCTGCTGACTGAGGGCCCATCTCTGCCGGTAGCACCGCAGAAGTAAGGGTGGCAATACCATACCATGCCACTCTTACTTCTGCACTGCTCCTGGCAGCAGCGCTGCCTTCAGAGCTGGGCTCCCGGCCAGCAGCCGCCGCTCTCCAGCTGCCCAGCTCTGAAGGCAGTGCCACCACCAGCAACAGCGCAGAAGTAAGGGTAGCAGTACCATAAACCCCCCTACAATAACCTTGTGACCCCCCACCTCCCACAACTCCTTTTTGGGTCAGGACCCCTACAATTACAACAGCATGAAATTTCAGATTTAAAAATAGCTGAAATCACAAAATTTACAATTTTTAAAATCCTTTGACCGTGAAATTGACCAAAATAGACAGTGAATTTGGTAGGGCCCTACCTATGTCCACTATATGCGACAAGAAAGTAGTTCCATTTTCTATTCAGAATTGGCAAGATGTGATACAAACTGCAAGCGTAAAATTAACGAGTGATTCACTCTAGTGACTTGACAGTTGTAGGAGGTGCCCTGCCATGCTGCTTTAAAAAAAAAAAAAGAAAAAGAAAAGAAAGAGTTCTATTTTATTGTCTGATGAAGTGACTAAAAGGGAACTGTTTCAGGGATTAGGATTCCAGAGTGATCTAATACAGGATGCCTTTGGCTTAAAAAGAGAAAAAGAAGCAGCTAGGACTCCTCCTAAACTCCCCCCCACCCCCAGTTTAAAAAAGGGATGAATGTTACCATTTTTGGACATAAGTTCTGCACAAGCCCAACCCTAAACCACACCATTCAAATGAGAAGTGAGCTATCATCCCGCTTGTGATCACATGGAATTGGGGACCATTCAAAAAGGAAGAATAAGGTGGTGGGAATGCAAGAGGTAATTTACTAACAACAGATTGCTGGTCAGTCAGTCAATCTGATCTCCTAAATAGTTGTAGTGCTCCTGTTTCCTTGTGTAGGTGGGAGGCAGGTCTAGCGTACAGGGGTCATCTCCAGCTGAAGGAGCGTGCACCCTGGGGAACAAGCTAAATTTTACATTCACATTCTGATTTCCTCCTTAATCAGCGTCTGCTGCCCCCAAAGAGAGCGTTCCTTTGTGTGCCATTGTTCTCTGGGGGCAACGCAGACGCGTGGAGAGCTTTGCAATGGGAGTGACACTTCGTAGCAGACACACATGTACCTGCATGGCCCTCCCTTCTCCCAGGGCACCAGCAGCCGCCCAAATCATCTCCAACAGCGTCCTGAGGAGCAGTTCGGCGGCCCCTAATAGCACGCACAGCAGGACAAGCCAAATGCAGTCCCATCACTATTTAAGAAAACCAGAAAGTAAGGAGTGTTGCCTGGTAAATTGCATTGCGAAATGTGAGGGGACTGAGCTAGGGCTCCCGTCTGCATGGCTCCTGGCGCTGACAGGGAAAACATCTGTTGCTTTAGGGGGGAAAAGGAACTTCTGCGCTGCTACATTGGGCAATAAAACGGCTCCATTTCTTTGCCTATCCACCGCCCCTCACAGGTCGCACTACTTCAGCGCCCACCCTCCTCCCACACACACAGGTAGGAAAGACAACAGCCTAATGTGTGTCTGTTACACGTTGTTTCTTTAAATCACACAAGCCCTCCAGACGCGTTTAGAACACAATCTCCAAACGCTGTTTCCACGGGGATCTGTGAGCCACCAGATAACACCTTGGTTTAAACTCGGTTAAAATCACTGTTGTAGATCGAATTAAAAGACAGGCGTGGGGCGTGCTATTTGCTACACGATTCGAGCTCTGCATCTCAACAGGTCCTGTGCAAAGCTGGGCAGGCGAGTACAGCTCCAGGGTCCATTGCAACCTCTGACCATATGGGAAAAATCAGAGGGAGGAGGAAATAGGCGGCTTTGCATATACAAATCCATAATTAGGTTGATGTTGCAGCTCGTCCCACCCCCAACCCCCTTCTTCAGACGAGGCTCCATTATTTAATTAAATAAAACGAGAGGGTGATGCAGGGATCCGGCTCTCAACAGGAAACCTGACCAGCTATCAATCAAACCAGCTCTCTGCCCTGGACCCTCAGCAAACGTGGAAAATACCCCCAGCGTTAAACAGGGAGGGGACTGAACATGCGAAGGTAGCCACACAGACCCCCAATACACAACTAGTCTCCAGCAAATCCAAGGAAACCTTTCCCCCACCCCCATCCTGCTAAATGCCTGTAACACAACACTCCTCTCTAATGGAGCTACTGCAGCCTCTACTAATGTCACCCCACCCCCTGCTCCAGGATCTTTACTAGGATGCTTGGTGGGGTGGGAGAGAAAGGGGTGAGGTGAGGGTGAAAGTGGGGGGGGGGATTTACCTTTCTCTGCTGTTTTTCCCAGGCTGGATCCAAAAGCATGTCCCTGTCCCAGTCCTCCTCCGGCTGCATGTAGTCATTGGTTTGCGGAGAGTCATAATGATCCATGGTTGTGCGTGTGTCCTTTGGTCTGCTTTTGGTTTTCCTCCCCTGCTGCTACCACAGCTCGCGCGCCCAGGCGGTCTCGAGAGCTCCGTGCTGAAGCACAGCTACAGCGGAGCACAGGCAGAGAGAGAGAGAGGAGGTGGCGGCGCGCGGCAGCTCCACTTACACCAGAGCGCAACCTAGTCTTTGCACACACAGAAGGGAAGGGGGCGGTGGGGGGAAGAGCCCTGCCTCCTAGATAATTTCATTGGCTAGGCGGAGTTGCCAAAAGTTCATTTTCCAAGGCTACCATCGCTCTCATTGAGGCCCCCTTGTGTCAGTCAGGGCTTTCAGCAGTTGATATAGGTTGATTTAAGGCTGCCCTCCCACCTCCTTCCCTTTACTCATGTGACATCTGAGTTTAATCTGCTCAGTTTGGTGACGTCTCCCCTTACCTTGGGGGTTTATAGTAACATCAGAAGCTACTGAACAGACAGAATATACATTCTTAAACCCAGTGAGATACCTGCTGTGCAATGCAAAAAATGCAACAACAAAGTATGTCTGCTTATTGTGTTTGACCGAGGGACAAGGTGGGTAAGATAATATCTTTTATTGAACCAACTTTTGTTATATTACCTCACCCGCCTTATCTCTATAATATCCTGGGACCAACACTTCATACTATTATATTTGATGTATTATCCCCTCATTCCTGTTTTACTAAACAAGCTTCTACATTATTCAGGTCGGTGTTAAAGAAACATTGTCAGATTAACCATGTACAATATTCAAACAAATAGTCCTTACCTGGATTACTAGAAAAACACCTTATTAAAAACTGAAAAAATGTTAAACATCTCATTGACTTGTCAGTAGGAATGCACTTTATTTAAGCCAGAATCCTGCAAATCCTTATATACATATACTTAACATGTCTGTAGTCTCGTTGAGTTTAATGGGACAAATGGAAAGTTAAGCATGTGTATGAATTTGCAGAATAGGAGCCTTACTCTGTGCATATCTGTCAAATTGGACAGTCAGTTACAATGTTTCCAGTTATTTCATTTCCTGATTCCACTAGCACTGTGCTACAATGTTTGGGTTGCAAACTTTATAGGGAAAAGTTTATTGGTTAAAAATCAAATTATATTGAAAGTTTGAAGAGGAGAGTAAAACACATATTAAGCCAGAGGGAGACAAAGAAACATTTGACATAAAAAGTTAAAGCTACAATAATTTTTTGGCTCGGATGCTCCAAATCCTTATGCACATGCTTAACTTTATGCATGCCAATCACCTCATTGAGTTCAGTGGGACTAGTCGCATACTAAGTTAAGCCCATGTGTGTTCCAGAACTGGGGCCTTAAACTATAGAGTGTGGTACACATTTTCTTCAGCGTTTGCAAAAACATTCCCTGAGTAATTCTGAGTAAATTCCTTCAGAGTAAGTCTGGCAACTTTCCAAACCAAAATTAAAGCACTCATGGACATGCTTAAAGGTTAGTGCATACGTAAGTGTTTTGCTGAACGGGAGCTATGGCTCTGATCCTATAATAGGGTCTGCCTAGATAAACCCCTGCATCTTCACAGAACCCCGGGAAGTCAATAGAGCTCTATATGGGCACAAGGATCAACCAAAAGGTGGAATAGGGTGAGATCATTGCCCCCTTGGCTGGCTGGAGCCCAGAAAGAACATAATGGTATTTCTATATATGATCGTTAACAGAGATTTTCATTTAACCACAAGTGTTTGAAGGCCTATGTTTTTGGAGCTGGAGGACCAGGATTCCATCTTGGCTCTACAGTTATATGTTGTTTTATTATGGAGCGGCAATAGCTCCTCCATAGCTAATGTTGCAACCACACTCCCATTATATTATTGTAAATAAAATAAACCAAAGTTCTCAAGCTTTCAAATTTGTAGGGTTAAATTTCATTAACAACTGGAGCATTTTCTGATAATTTTGCTTAAAGTAATTAATGAAAAGCCTGAAATTTGTTTTTTTTTTAAACATTTTTTTACAAAGTGTTCAATGTTTCTTGGTGTCCTTCTCTCTAACAAAATCACACTACACTCAAAATCCAACAAAATCACACTACACTAGAATTCTTTACACCTGAATAGATTTGGAACTTGGATCATCCAGCAAGAGGCAGTTTTTCAAAGACAGGCATAGTAAAATATTTAAGAAGCTGCTGCTGTTTGAGAACTTGACATGATTCTCTGTCAATGAAGCTGATGAAGAAAAAACATGGCAACAGCAAATATTTTCCGCAAGAGTCTCCAAGCCAGCCATGGCTACTTTGCAAAACTGAAAGGAAATTCCCAGTTCTTGTTAAAATAGCTCCCCCGCAGGCATTACACACCAAAATACAATCCCTTGGCCTATGGAGAGTGTACACAAGTCCAGTTTTCAGATTGCTTAAGGAATAGAGAGTATGTGACATATGAACAGTTATATAGAACTCATATGATAGAGCTCAGAGCAGACAGCTAATTAGAAATGGAGGAGAGCCAGCTCTGATCTACTAGAGACCATGGTGATTCTCAAACAAATTCATTCAGATCTCTGTATAAAGGCCAACTGTAAAATGGGTGATAATAATACTCACCTATTTTTGTAAAGTGCTTTGAAATCTAAAATGAAAAAGCACTAGGTAATTGTAAAGTATGTTATGAGCCATATTTTTCAAATGAGATAAGTATGGCACAGGGTATTGAAATTATCTGCCAGATATGAGGTGTTGCCATTTCTGGATGGAACGCAGCAATTCTTTAAAAGCAACATTATAAATCCACCTAGGAAAGGGAGTGAAAATGAATATTATATCTAACAGAAGCTGCAGGCAGAATTTTTAGGGAGACAGAATGTGATTACCTAAATTGGAATCTGTCCAGGATTCTGGCACTAACACTGCTACTCATGAATTAAAAACACTGTGGGATCTTTAGTGCCTACAAGCGGGCAGGACATCAATGTGACATCTCTTCTGAAGTGATCTGGATCACTGTTTCAGTACTGACTCAGAGAGAAGAGTGCCACCTATTGAATCACCAGCACTGCTAAAGCAGAGGAAGCAGGGTCTAATGCTCAGAGCATATGGTCATGTATACACTATGGGGACTCTAGAAACAGCTGTGGCCCTGTAGCTACGATGGCATAATCCCACAGTGTAGATGCAGTTTACAGTGACAAAAGGGGTTGTTTCTGTTGCTGTAGGAACACCACCTCCTGAGCAATGGTATCTAGGTCAACGGACGCATTCTTCCATTAACTACACTGGGGATTAAGTCAGAATAGCCACAGCACTCAGTGGTGTGGATTTTTCACACCCCATAACGCTATAGCTGTCAACCTTAATTTTAAGTGTAGACCAGGCCTATGACTAGGGGTTTGGGATTTTTTTTCCCTGGCCCAACCACTGACTCAGTGTGTGATTGTGGGTGAGTCGCTTAACCTCTCCATGCTTTTTGTTTTCTCCGCTGTCAAATGGGGATAATACTTCTTATTGGTCTCCCACAGATACTGTGAGGCTTAACTTATTGTTTGTCAAACAATTTGAGATCCTCAACAATGAAAAGTTACTACGGAAGTGCAAAGTATTATCCTTAAGTCTTATTATTAAAAATACTTTACATTTGTTCAAGAGTAGTCCGGCTGGTCAGCTGGCATGATACATGCACTACATGCAATGCTATGGGAGCTTTGAGGTATAGAAGAGAGTAAGATGGCTTGGGGTTTGCACAGCCACTTGGTGGTGGGCTTAAATTGGAAGCTGTTGAATAAAGAAAGCTAATTAACCACACACTTGTGTCCACATACCAAATTTTGGGTTTTAAATTTTAAGCTTCAAGTGATAAATATTGATTCAAGTCAACTGACATATTGAAGTCAATGGTACTACTCACTGCCTTAAAGTTAGCCACATACTTAAGAGTTTTGCTGTATTGGAGCCAGAGTGCTCAGAACCTTGCAGGATTGAACCCTTAATCCCATGGTCATGATCATCTTCCAAATTAGGTAATGACTCTTTGCCTTTTTAAAATTCTCTCTGAAGTTTGAATTGGCTATAGTCCTCTTCACCGCTTGTCTTAAACTGCTGTGCAGAGTATATTAGATATAAGGTCTTTGGGCCTCGTCTTTTTATCAGCACTGCAAGGCACCTTGCACATTTTTGGACATTATAAACCCATAAATAATAATTATAGAGTTGTTCTGTACTATTTAACAGTTGTCATGTTCCACCCCCAGAATCAGCTGCATTTCAGTGGAGGATAAAATCACCTTTGTATTTGTGGTGCATAAAATCCAAGATTTTCAGACGTGACTCGTGATTTGTGGTGCCTCGGTTTTTGGGTGCCCAACTAGAGGCACATTAAAGGGGCCTGATGTTTAGAGGCTGTGTACTTAGCACTTTCCAAATCAAGCCCCCCTCAAGGTGCCTCAAGCTGGACAACCCAGAACCAAGGCACCCAAAATTATTAGGCATTTTTAAAAATCTTGACCAAAGTGCTTCAGAAATGAAAGGTGTTATAAAGTGTCAGGTGATATTGTAGAGAGATTGATGAGCTCAGTAGGAAGGAAGATGATGGTGATGACTGTTCTTTGAGGCTCTACAGTGCAAAATGGGAGGTTAAATTGGGAAAAATGGGGGAATCATAAGAACTTCAACAGAGAAGGCCCCAAAAATAAATTCAATTTATAAATAGATTTACATTTATTTTCCATAAACATTTGATGAACGTTTGGTAACATACAGTTCTGCTCTCTCAGCTGTAGGTCATTTTGGATCACTTATCTTTGAGACTCTGTATGTCTTTGGGATATCACAGGATGGATTAAAGACAATAAAAATGCCATGCAATATTCACCTTTTAATTGTTCCTCTCATCAGCTCAGGATTTCCAACCTTAGGATGTTTGACTCACCGAGACCTGGGGAAACAAAACAAAACAGGTTCTAAAAAATTCCTTGAGACGAGATGAATACAGTGTTTTCAGACAAACAGCCTTGCTTTGAATTTGAATATCCTCTTTTTATTTCCTTCCCACATTTAATGGCCCAGTACCTCCCAGATGGTGTAGTTGTACCACATACCTCCCAGATGTTGCCGAGAGCCCTCATCTCCTGCTGAAATTAATGAGTTGAGAGCACTCCACATCTTCCAAGAGGTGCTCACCACCTCATAGGTTTGATCCCCAAAACTTGCAGTTAATATCCCAGACATTTAATCTTCTGGATGCTGTCTGCTCTCTGTGAACACAGAGTTAGTTGGTGCAGAGGGTCACAGAGTATATGTTCCCCATTCTCATTATGTTGCTTGGTTCTTTTTAACTGGTGCACAGTGTACCTAGATGTCACTGTGATGTGGTGCCTTACACTGATTTTTGTAGTAGTACAAGTATCAGAGGGGTAGCCGTGTTAGTCTGGATCTGTAAAAAGCAACAGAGAGTCCTGTGGCACCTTTAAGACTAACAGATGTATTGGAGCATAAGCTTTCATGGGTGAATACCCACTTCGTCAGACGCATGTAATGGAAATTTCCAGAGGCAGGTATAAATATGCAAGCAAGAATCAGTCTGGAGATAACGAGGTTAGTTCAATCAGGGAGGGTGAGGTCCTCTGCTAGCAGTTGAGGTGTGAACACCAAGGGAGGAGAAACTGCTTTTGTAGCTGGCTAGCCATTCACAGTCTTCGTTTAATCCTGATCTGATGGTGTCAAATTTGCAAATGAACTGAAGCTCAGCAGTTTCTCTTTGGAGTCTGGTCCTGAAGTTTTTTTGCTGTAAGATGGCTACCTTTACTTCTGCTATTGTGTGGCCAGGGAGGTTGAAGTAGTTCTCCTACAGGTTTTTGTATATTGCCATTCCTGATATCTGACTTGTGTCCATTTATCCTTTTACGTAGTGACTGTCCAGTTTGTACATGATGGCATATATAACATTGGTGGATGTGCAGGTGAATGAACCGGTGATGTTCATATGATATGATATGATAAGGGGGGATATGATAGAGGTATATAAAATCGTGAGTGATGTGGAGAAAGTGGATAAGGAAAAGTTATTTACTTATTCCCATAATACAAGAACTAGGGGTCATCAAATGAAATTAATAGGCAGCAGGTTTAAAACAAATAAAAGGAAGTTCTTCTTCACACAGCGCACAGTCAACTTGTGGAACTCCTTACCTGAGGAGGTTGTGAAGGCTAGGACTATAACAGAGTTTAAAAGAGAACTGGATAAATTCATGGTGGTTAAGTCCATAATGGCTATTAGCCAGGATGGGTAAGGAATGGTGTCCCTAACCTCTGTCTGTCAGAGGGTGGAGATGGATGGCAGGAGAGAGATCACTTGATCATTGCCTGTTAGGTTCACTCCCTCTGGGGCACCTGGCATTGGCCACTGTCGGTAGACAGGATACTGGGCAAGATGGACCTTTGGTCTGACCCGGTACGGCCTTTCTTATGTTCTTATGTTGTAGCTGATCTGGTTAGGTCCTGTGATGGTGTTGCCGGTGTAGATATGTGGGCAGAGTTGGCATCGAGGTTTGTTGCATGGATTGGTTCCTGAGTTAGAGTTGTTATGGTGCAGTGTGTGGTTGCTGGTGAGAATATGCTTAAGGTTGGCGGGTTGTCTGTGGGCGAGGACTGGCCTGCCTCCCAAGGTCTGTGAAAGCAAGGAATCATTGTCCAGGATGGGTTGTAGATCACTGATGATGCGTTGGAAGTATTACAAGTATTTGAATTATTAATAAAATAATATATCTGAGATCCCATCCATTTAATCCATTGCTGCAATAGCTGGAGATGGATTACCTGACCTAATATAAGAGGGAATTATGACTAAAGTAGCCCAGATCCAGCAAAATAGTTGAGGCCTAAAATACCAGTATCCTCTCTGCAGATTCTTGCTTTCAGGCCCCCCACCCACAATTCCTTGACATTCATGCCTCAAACAGGCTCTCCCCCCAGAACCCTGATAGACCTTTTGATTTTGTACTCCTAGCCCCTCGGACAGATACTTGATTTCTCAATGACTCAGTGCTGTCATGCTTCCTTAGACTGCCAGGTCCTTATGTGACAAATCCTGTCTGATCTAACCCTGCTCATAGATGACCTCTCCCATCTCTGTTTCTATCTTCTACCTTGGTACAATACTGTAACAGCAGAATCTGCCCTTCTAGTGTCCTGGGACCAGTCAGCTCTGTTTGGAGGCAGAACCTCTTTTAGGACAGGTGTTTGGGCCTGGTAGAGGGGATTATCAGTTTGGGCTAGGAAAGGGTCAGCTGATTCCTATAAAGGGCTGAAAGATCTTAACTGAAGGGGGGCTATGGGAAGTAAGTAGTCATTTGTGGTTGGGTCCTGGAGTTGCAGGAGGGGGGAATGATGCAAGGGGAAAGGCCTGGAGGCCCCTGCAGCCTGCCTTGGTCAGGGGAATAGCTTTGTTTGTATCACTTTGTAACTGTGCACTGAAGGAAGGGCCTGAACAGAGCTGGGGGGTGGTGTTTGATCCTTATTGGCAGAGGCATGGGAACTATGGTGTGGAGAGTGCTGCAGCACCCCCAGGTATTGTGTGGGGTCCTGGCCACTGGCCCCGCATGCAGGGTCCTGCATGTGTGGTCCCCAGCTGCTGCTGGACCCCCGCCTGGGACTCTGGGACTCTGCCCCCTGGTCCCGCACACAGGATCCTGGCTGCCACAGGACCCACCCCCCGGGGCTCTGCTCCCACCCACAGCTGTGGTCCCAGCCTCAACCCCTCTGTCACATCCTGCCCTCCCACTCCTCAGAGCCATGGCCCAGTCTTGGCCCCAGCTTTGGGGAGAGGGGGCATGGATGGGGAAAGGGGGGGTGCCAGGTAAAAAGTTTGGGGACCAGTGGCTTTTGGGATCCCCCACTGTAAAAATGGGTTCCAGCAGCCCTACAAACACTTTCAATGAGCATGCAGAGAAGAGGACTTGTAGGCTGTGGTTTTTGACTGCAGACATCTTCCTATTGTGGCAGATGATAAATGGCAGATGAGAGCTCAGTCTCAACCACCCCAAGTAGTAATCCAGGGTGATCCAATCAGAGGGGATCACTCAAAGAGGCTGACATGAGAGAGAGCTTTATTCTGTTTTCATTTGTGCTCCCGGCCCTATTGTCTCAGCACATAAGACAGACATAACCGCCATCGACTTCCATGGGAGTTACTCCCATCCTGCAGGCTGTGAAAGCTTCTCAGGCCAGTGAAGTGAGTGTTTTTTTTCTTTTTTTCGGTGCTGTGGGCAGAGCCCTCTCATGAGAAGGGCTGGGACACACCCTGTTCTTTGGGCTGCAACAGACAAAAGAAGGAAGCTAAGCCAAGGGCATATGGGTATTTTTGGGAATTGCTTGCTGCAAATTCTGCTTGTGCTCCGAATACTAGCAATGAGTAGCTCACTCCCCTGGGGAGCCACCCATAAGGGGCCCGCCCAGGGGCATTCAGATTTTTTTGTAAGGATGCCTGTCTGCTTGGCAGGTGAGCTTTGTTGATCCAGGAGGACATTCAAAGGCCTATTCAAATAGCACTTGCCTTTTGTCCTAAGGCTTTAGAGCAAATCTCACAAGCTTGTATGCCTCAGGGGCATATAGGAAGAAGAGCTCTGTGTAACTTGAAAGGTTGTCTCACCAACAGAAGTTGGTCCAATAAAAGATATTACCTCACCCACCTTGTCTCTCCGGTGCATAAAAGCAGCTTGGGAGATAATACTTTATATTTATTCAGATATATACAATATTGAAAACAACACAGGATCCTTCATCTCAAAGGAGCCCAGAGCACTTTGCAAAGTAGGTATACACAGCACCACTGACCTACAACTATTTTCAGGGTAGAGGTAGCAGCACCCTCTATAAGAGTGGAGGGAGGGGGAAATTTTGGCCACAGACACAGGTCAAAAGCCTCTGCTCACAAAAAAATGTAGTTAATGCCAGCAACCAGATGGAAGCCTAGTTTCTAAGGGCTCATCCAAATACCTTTACTGCAATAAACTGCACTGAGCTCCCTGTTGGAAGAATAAAGGGTTTAACTGACCCTCCCTAGATTTACTGGGTATTTAAGGGTCCAATTGTTCTGTCCACAGTAAATTAGGAACAGGGCCTTGTCTGCACAGGGAATTTCAGCCACTGGTGTAACTGCAACAGTGAAGACCCTATTGTAGGCAGGCAGCTGCTATAGGCATGATTTACACCTGTAAAAATTTACCCCTACTTGAACCTGGCAAGCTGCACTAGGGTTGCAGTCATTCACCCTGTCTACACTAGGAGTTTCTACTGGTGCAGCTACAACGGTGGCTGGTCACTGAAATCCCCAATGTAGACAACGCCTAAGACAATTGAAATCAGTGAAGTCACAGTGGTGTAAAACTAGTTTAAGTTAGCACTGGACCAGGCCCTGAAGGCCAGACTGATCATTGCCCTGCACTGTACATAGGCATTTACGCCACTGCCAAGTGGATGTAAACATAGGACTTACTTGGCATTGCTGTAGATGACTCCATAAAGGGCAGGGCAACAGTAAATCACCCCTAAGGGCGTGGCTACACTCGAAACTTCAAAGCACTGCCACGGGAGCGGTCCCACAGTAGCGCTTTGAGATTAGTTTACGTGCTCCCAGCGCTGGGGCACTGTTTACACTGGCGTTTACAGTGCTGTAACTTGCTGCGCTCAGGGGTGTGTTTTTTCACACCCCCGAGCGAGAAAGTTGCAGCGCTGTAAAGCGCCAGTGTAGCCATAGCCTAAGGGTATAAAAACCAGAGGGCTAGACCTCTAAGCCATCGCCTGCAGCTTGTACATTTATAAACCCTTGACCCATTGCTGATAGACTCCCATGGGAATGTTCCTTGTCAGCGGAAGACTGCTTTTGGGGGCAGAGGTAGCTCAAGGATGAGGGCAGGAGGGAACGTGAAGTGGGAGGAGAAATGGAGAGAGCTGCAGGAGGCCACCCAGTAAGTCCCAGGGGAAATAAAAATGAAGAAAATAATCACTCGAGTCAAAACGATTTACAATCATCTTTACTAAATATAGTTGAAACATCTGATAACAATGTTTTACTTGTGCTACCAAATGAATAATTCTGGGAGCAGGAATATTCTGATCCTCCTGTAAATACAGCACTGCCGTTTATTTTCCAAGTAGAATTTATCACAGATAGCTCCTTCTGCCTTTAGAGTATTGTTTGTTTGTTAATACTGAATTTATAATTAACTGTTACGATTAGTAATTATCCATTCTGTTTCTATAATTACTTTAATCTGGAATGATCACAGAGCACTTTACAAACGTTGTTTACAAAATTCACTTTACCTCCCCACTGAAATGCAGTCACCTTTCAGGTGGAAGGTGGCAGCTGTTTAACTATGCACAGGAACACCACACAGCAGTGCAAGACAGGAAGTGCAGAACACTGTATCCAACTGAAACTACAGGGTTAATGTTAGAGAGAGAGGCAGAATGTAATTATCCACATAGGAATTTGACCAGATTACTGGGGCCAGCACCCCACTGAAAAATAAGAGATCTTTAATGACTAGTGATCAGGACCTTGTTTTTATGTCAGACCTGACAGATATTGCCTCCAATAGTGCAGCATCCTATAACAGCACTCTGGGACAGGTTTGTTTCCCAGTTTCTCTCTGAACCAGCAGAGGTTACCAAGACTGACTCTGCCCCTTAGATGGGTGAGGGACTCTGCTGCCTCATTCAGCAGCAACCCTCCTAGCTGCTTATGGAGCAATTATGACAGACTTAAGAGGCAAGTTTTGCCAAGTCTACTTGGAAGGATGGCAATGGCAACATGGGGGGGGAGGCAAAGTAGGGGGGTTATTCAGTCTTTAACAGAGATGTTCTTCCCAAAGACCCCCCCCCCCAACTCACACACAGACGATCTTCGCTTGTGAGAGAAATATCAAACTTTCAGATCTGACACTGCTCACCCCTTCTTAAAAATCCTTCCCTTGTCTCTGATGTTCTCTCTAATTTACAGGCGTTATGTTTCTCAGCACGACGATTGCAAAACTAGCCCTCTCCCATCACCTCTCGCACAACACTATCCTCTACTCTTTGCAATTGGGGTTTCACCCTGGCCATAGCATGGGAGTAGGTCTTTCCATGCATGTAGTTAAACTCTTTATTTCCACTGAGGAAGTCTCCTTCTTCATCGTACTCCTAGACCTCAGTGGACCACTGCTTCATATGCCAGTGTCCTGTCACAGTTCCTCCTCCTCTTTATGAAACTCACGTTGGTTGGTCTCATCTACACTACAGACATAACCATGCTGACGTGCTCATCTGTTATGATTACAGCTTTAGTTCATCCACAAAGTTACAATTTCCCCTGCACAGCAGTGTGTCAACATCACTTGTTTGTCCAAACTTAGCAGGCTGTACAACTGTGTTTGCATTAGGGCACTCTGCAAAATCTGGGCAGCTGTCCCATACTGTCTCAATTGTTGGTACCAGTGGCAGAGGATTATGGGTGATTTTCACACACTGCAATGGATTTCAGCATGTTCTCCTTCACAGCAAGTTAGGCCCTGTCCATCTACACAGCAGAATCACGCTAGAACCTACATCCAGCCTGACTATTGTTTGCTTATGAACAGAGTCTAAACACAACACAAGCAAGTTGTTAGAATCTCTCACCTCAACTCTCTGTCCCTTTTCAACTCTCATATGAAATACAATCTTATACTATAAACCTTGTAGATTTCCCCCCCCCCATGTATTATTAAATTCTGTAAAGTGGTTGGGGACATAGGGCCAGATTCTGTCTTGTGCCAAGATCTGTTTTTGCACAAGGGTGATGTCAGGGAGCCAGTTAAAGATCCCTGATTATCTGGACTGATCTGCATCAACCTCGACCTCAGCACATGGGGCTGCACCAACATACCCCAAATGGTTATATTCTCCAAGGGACTTTACTCTGGTCAATGATTGCCAGAATTCGCCCTGCGCTGGCCATATCCCCATGAGAATTGCAAGGAGCTGATTTTGCTGGCACCACACCACTGAAATACAGGCAGCTCTGGGATGGAAGGCAGCAGCTGGTTAACAACATGCAGAAACGCTACATAACAGGTTAGTGACAGCAACAAG
Source organism: Terrapene triunguis (assembly GCF_002925995.2). Taxonomy (NCBI): domain Eukaryota; kingdom Metazoa; phylum Chordata; order Testudines; family Emydidae; genus Terrapene; species Terrapene triunguis. The sequence goes on from NW_020664447.1 coordinate 34,984,494, forward strand.
GTCAGAAAAGCATATGCAGCGACAAGGGGAATTTAGGGAGGGAATGGGGCCAGGGCAATGAGGTTGGCAATGTGAAAAGGGTCATGACTTTGTCATGTCACAATAAGCATAATAGGTCAGGGCCCTGATTTTATGCATCAGAAGTTAGACATAATTCAGGGTACATCCACACACCAGCTGGGAGCGTGCATCCCAGTGCAGGGCAACAGATATGCTATGCTAAAAATAGCAGTGTGGCCACAGCAGTACAGGGTCGCAGGCTAGTCACCTGACTCAGGGGGTCAGGTAAGATTGTACTCTGGGGCTAGCCCAAGTCATCACCTGTGTTGCCTCAGCCACACTGCTATTTTTAGTTCGCTAGCTCGAGCAGAGTTAGTGTGTCTGTCTATCCATGCCGGGAAGTGCGCTCCTAGATGCTGTCTAGACATAAAGTAATAGTGGAGATGGAGGAATTACAGAACTCACAGCCATATTTCTGCAGTATGTTTATCTGGACATAAGTTGCATAAAATCCTTTTGCTAATGTAAAGGAGGATGCTATTTTCTGTTGCTATACAGCCAATGTGAGAATAGGGGTCAATATTCAAAATGCAGTGAGATACTTTCCTCCTGGTTTTGACTATCAGATGTGCCTCACAGTCACCCCCATCTCCACACTTCCTTAGCATAAACTGTTCATTTCAGTGGTGACATTTGTCACAGTGACATCTGACCAGCAGCTGTGAGATGTACAGACAATCAGTGAAGGCCAGGCCAGCAGACAGACAGGTCACAGAAAGCTGAGAACAAACAGACCCACCTGACTCAAACTAAACCCCAGCAGCCCACCCCCAAACTCATTGGACAATCAGGACATTATCTCCCTTGAAAATATTTGATTTTTACCTGTTACCCACAACCTTCAGGGGATTAATCATGTTTCTGCCCCTTGTGATGTCAGGCCATCCTACCCAGCAATAGATCAGCTGTGAGGGCACATAGAACAGGTGAGCATGAGCTAGCTTTTGGATTTTGGCTCTCTCCCCCCATGAGGTTGGTCTTGCACACCCTACAGCCTGACCCACCTCTGTCTCCACATACTGAAGCTGCATTGCTGTGCAGGAGGGGATGGTGTCATCAGCTCACAATACAATGTTTTAATGTAGGGACACAACTGCAATGGAGGGTGCCAAGTTACATAAATCGGGTCTGTCTCCAAACTCAGACTCACCCGCTGAAGCAGAACGAAACCCATGGGGCAGCCTCAGATCATCCATGCTCCATTAAGTCTGCCTCATTGATGTAGAGCAGTGGTTCCCAAACTTTAACAACCTGTGAACCCCTTTCACTAAAATGTCAAGTCTCGCGAACCCCCTCCTAAAAATGAATCTCCTTTACCTGAGTATAAATTATAAAAGCAGTGATCTTGGAAATATAAAATTTGTTTTTATGACATGCTTATTACACACTATTTATTATTAATTATTATTCATCATTACAGTATTTTATTACATTATGGAAACGGCAACACTCTTCCAAGATCTCACTTTCCTTTCGTAGCTTGTATCATTTTGAATAAGCCTGTTATAAGACAAGGCTCCTATGTTTCATCAAGGAGTATCAGATGTGAAACAGCATGAAGGTATTTAAGAAGACAACTTGAAGAGTTCCTCCTACACAAGCATTCAGGTCTTGAGCAGTCCAGGCAAACAACGCATGTTACAACAAAGCTTAAACTTATTGTTTTTAAAATTATTATGAAGAACACTAGCTGCCTATTTAATTTTAAAAACAGCAAAAAATATCCACTTCCCTTTCCATTTCTTATAAGGAGTCTTGAAGTTTAAATCTCAGTGTGATAGATATGCTTGCTTTGATCTGCTTAGCTCTTGGAAGTCCAGGGGCTCTGGGCTGCTGGCCCTATGGGGTCCCTATGGACAGCTCTGTTCGCCATTAGGGAATTTTTTCCCGAGAACCCCTTGTAACATTTCGTGAACCCCCAGGGGTTCACGAACCCCAGTTTGGGAACCACTGATGTAGAGTTAACGGAGCCCAGACCCATCAATCCTTCTCAGGGCTTGTCTATACTCCACCTCCACCATGCCATAGTGCTGTCTACAGCGGGAGTTCGGTTGGCGGAACTGCCTCACTCAGGGGTGTGGATTTTGTACTGAGGACCAGGGCTCAATCTATTAGAACTGGTGGTTTTGGGGCTGTGCAATCTACCCCTCAATCACCCTCAGTTCTCACACTAATTCATGGGAGGGGATCAAATGTCACTTGGCAGCTGCTCACTGCCTAGGCCACACACACAGTCCCAACTCCTTCACATACACCTGGCCCAGGGCAAGGTATTCTCCCGCCCTCTCTCTCTCCTCCCCGGAGGCAGGGAGCTGTCTCCGAGCTCTCTCTTTTGGCTCCTGTATTGGGAGTTCATCTTTGGTAGGGATCTCTCTCTTTTTCTGGGTGGCAGATAACTTGACTGCACAGAGGGGGTCAACTCTGGATTCCCTGTGCAAACAATACTGTATTAAAAAAGCCATTGGCTGGTAATTTTGTGTTCCCCTGCTATTATTTTGTGTTCAGATACACATTCTCTGCCCAGCTCATTCTTCTTCTTGTTTGTCCTGTGGTAATGCTTAGGAGTTCAGTTATGGAGCAGTGACTGTGCTAGGTGCTGTACATTCACAGAACAAAGCGTCTCTGCCTCAACAACCTTACAGCCCACTCGTCTGTCCGAGCCTGCAGTGGGCAATCAGAACGCTGTGCCTGTGGCAGCACCATCCGCAGCCACACAATGTTTGTGGTGTGACACATGCAGCATGGTGACATAATTTACATCAGAAGATGAGCTACAAGTGAATAAACCCTGGCTGAAAACACAAATAACTTCTGTAAGCAGAGGGGGAAATGTGGCAAAAAAAACAACAAAAACACCCCAGAGTCAGATTTATCACTAGAACTGTGGGAGGGTTTCTCCTTGCCCTGGTCATGTGCTATGTACCTGCGGTTTTGCAGGCAATGTGGGAGGTTGGCAGGTTTCAAACCACGAGCGTCATCTCTTTGCTCCATTGTGTGCCTTGCCTCTGTCAAGTTTTCTGAACAATGTTTAGCCGCTTTTTTGTGCTTCCTCTGATGATACAATAAAAGCTGCTTTGAAAGTACTAAAGTAGAGGGGTATGTGTAAGGAAACACAGACTATGGTCTGTGCAAATTGGAGAGGTGATGCAACAGGAAAGGTGAGCGCTCAGTACCTCACAGTCATGAAATCTCTGGAATAGTCAAAGCTGAGGCAGTGACAGAATTTTGAAGATTTTTGTTGCCTCTCCGAGCACTCCGGCTGCCTTGGCTCAATCGCTGCAGCTGCACGTGCCGTCTTCAGGATTTACAGCAAGCACCTGTCAGTAGAAGCGGTGGTACCCAGCCATTGCTATGCCTGCTTGTTGCCTAAGGGCAGAGTTCTCTACACTACTCTGGGCCCCAGCAGAAAGCCATGCTGGACGTTTGCAGTGACACTGGCTTAAGTTAAAGAGAGAAAGGGGGAACTGAAGACCATCCAGAAACCACGCCACACATGAATAAACTTGTAATAGTTTGGCTCTTTGGTGGCTGTTGGGAGTTTGTTGCTCTCAGAGTCCTGCCACACATGAAGAAAACAACATAGGGGAAAGCCCTGAGTGTTCTGCAATTCTGCAGCTGTGGCATTTGCTGAGGCTTCAGGCCTTGCTTCAGAACTGTGATCCTGAGTCTATGACCACATACACTGGCTGTTAGTTAAGGCTGTAGAGCAGACTCATTAATCTCTCTCTCTAAGTGGTCTCGGTGCCACTACCCGGGACAGAACACCCCACCCAGAAGGTGTGTGGGTTACATAAAATAAGGGTTGTGAAGCCTTACAAACAAGAACCAAGCATAACTGATGCACACCATCTTCCAGGCTCCGCAGAGAGCCCAACATATTGACTCTTAGTGGTGCTACCTGCCTTGTTCATCTCGCTGAAAACTGTTACCTTTTAAATATAGTGCTAATGATGGCAGTTCAATTATTAACAATTGTTTTAGCAGTAACATCGAGCTGAAGAGACCAATTTGCAGTTCCACCAAGGAGTGGCATAAAGGGGCTTTAAAAGGTCTGGAAATGGGCCCCAGGAAATTCTTAAGGGGGCTTCCCTGCTGTGGTACAGCTGCTGGAGCTCTCCCAGCAGCCTGGACCAGGGGGGTTTGGCAGGGGAAGAGGAGTATGGCCAGCGTCCTTAATTCAGAGCTGCCCCCTACCCAGCTGTTAAAACCTTTAGTTTCCCCTGACGCCATCTATGACTCACTTATGTGTTGCTGATACAGGAATCTGAAACATACTGGAAAATGTGGGAGCAGCATAAAATAAATTGAATTTAATATAAAAAGTAACATGGGGCTACTGCACTGACTATTTTTTACATTGAATTCCGCGGCGCATCCATTGTAAATCTAAATGGAATCGCCACAGAGTCCTCAGCCTGCCGAGCAAGAGTGTGGGAGAAGTTAGGTCCAGTTTGCCATGGAGTACATGGGCCTTGCCTGTAGGAATGGATAAAATGACAGATGGTCCAGAGAGGTTAAAAAGTGTGCCCCCCCCCCCCCCCCCCCCAAGCAAGGTTTGAGAAAGTCCGTGAGTGGAGGAAGGAAGCGGGCTAACTTGCAGCCCACTGTACTGTTTCCTGCGGACCTTTGCAGGGATGCAGAATAGCAGGGCACAGATCTCCAATCACTCCCTGCCCCTGCCTTATCTAGTCTGCCCACACCCCACCTCTGCCTGGCCCAGCCTGCTCTGGGGCTCCTGCTGGCAGAGCTAGCTCAGCACCTGCACATAGGAGTTTCCTGTGGTGGGAATACTGCCTGTGGGGAGGCCTACCTGCTCTGTACCCTTTCACAGCTGCCTAGCTGAGGTAAAAGGGCCACAGGAAAATGATTAACTGGGCCATTGGGGTCAAATTCAGAGCTGATGTAAGTTGGGTACTACTGCAAATCCTCCAGTGGTATCACACCCACTGACTCCAGGTTTGGATTTGATCCTCCAGGTCTCACTTTACCCTATCTATAAAAATGGGCATTATTATTTATTATCTGTATTACTGGACCAGAACCCCTTTGTGCTAGGTGCTGTACAAACACAGAGACGGGAGGACAGTTCCCACACCACCTAAGGCTATCATTGCCGACAGATGGGATTTGAAAAGCCAAAGCAAAGAAAGGGTGTCTGTTCCCCTTTAAGCCAAAGCAGGCAGGGCTGCAAGGAGATGCATTCCAGGAATGGCTGCTCCCTGCCAGGCTCTGGGTTTTCCTTCCCGTTACACACTAAGGAGGAATGTGCAGAGCTGCTTGCCGGTTGCTGCCACCCACCGCTGCCTGGGGGGCTGCAGCTAACTTCGAAATGCCGTGCAAAGAGGCCAGAGGTTTTCATAGCCATCTAAGGTAAGGCTGGCTCCCGCTAGGCCGGCCCACCCCCCTGCAGTATGGAGATGGGACGGGGAAAGGTGAAAGCCTGACTGCCTTATATGGACAAACTTGCATACTTGAGGCCATGTGGGAAAGTGACATCATGCAGCTAGATAAGGAGGGAAAAGGGGGTCCCACTGGAGTCCCCATAAAGAGGCATCAGCCTATTGGTACAAGTTTCACAAGACTCCTTCTCTCTCCCTCGGAACTGTAATTGTTGGCACTGTGCCAGTCAGTCACACACATTCAGGGACTCAACTCTCTCCTAATTTACATGGGTGCAGCTCCTGTTGACTGCAATCAGAGTGGCACCTGAGTAACTGAGGGCAGAACTGGGCCCCGGCTTGTACCTTTGGTTTTTCTCCCCCCCTCACTCTTCCCCAGCCAGCTTCTAACTTTAGAGTGGGTTTGTGCTTGCTGTTCTAGACAATGAGTTGAATGCATGGTGAAAGGTATCAGGGGAAAGATATGAATGGTATTGAAAGATGCAGGGCCAATTCAACTGGCTGCTCCAGGCACCTGTGCTATTTAAACAGATAAGAGATAGTTCCTCCCCAGGAACTATGCAAGCAGAACCCACACAACCCTGCCCCCCCTACACCCACACACACACACCCCTCCTTTTCCCCTTCTGGAAAATGAAACCAATCCTTCAATCACCCCTGCACCCTCCTCTCCTGAAAAATGTGATTCATCTTTCCAACAGTTCCTGGAATAATGAACCTCCCATCCCCTTTACAGAACACAAGTAGTTTGGGGTTAAGGGCTCACACTTTTAGTTGATCAAAATCCTATTCATAGATTCCAAGGCCAGAAAGGACAATTGTGATCATCTAGTCTGACCTCCTGTATAACACAGGCCACAGAACTTCCCCACAATAATGCCCAGAGCAGAGCTTTTTTAGAAAAATGTCCAATCTTGATTAAAAATTGCCAGTGATGGAGAATCCACCAGGACCCAAGGGAAATTGTTCCAATGGTTAATTACTTTCACTGTTAACAAAATGTACACCTTATTTCCAGTCTGAATTTGCCTAGTTTCAACTTCCAGCCCTTGGCTTATGTTAGACCTTTCTCTGATAGATTGAAGAGCTCATTATTAAAAAATTGGTTCCTCATGTAGACACTTACAGACTGTAATCAAGTCACCCGTTAACCTTTTCTTTGTTAAGCTAAATAGATGGAGCTCTTTGAGCCTTTCAGTATAAGGAGTATTTTCTAATACTTTAGTCATTCTCATGGCTCTTCTCTGAACCCTCTCCAATTAATCAACATCCTTCTTGAATAGTGGCATCAGAACTGGACACAGTATGCCAGTCGCAGTCATACCAGTGCCAAATATAGCGATAAAATAACCTCTCTGCTCCTACTCAAGATCCTCCTGTTTATGCATCCCAGGATTACGAGTTCTTTAGCCACAGCATCACATTGGGAGCTCATGTTCAGCTGATTATCCACCATGACTCCCAAATCTCATTCAGAGTCCCTGCTTCCCAAGATAGAGTCCCCCATCATGTAAGTATGGCCTATGTTCTTTGTTCCTAGATGTACACATTTACATTCAGCCATATTAAAACACATATTGTTTGCTTGCACCCAGTTTACTGAGTGGTTGAGATCACTCTGGATCAATGACTTGTCCTCTTCAATATTTGCCACTCCCCCAATTTTTGGGTCATCTACAAACTTGATCAGTGATGACTTTACGTTTTCTTCCAGATCACTGATTAAAATGCTAAATAGTGTAGGGCCAAGAACTGATCACTGTGGGTACGTCTACACAGGGATAAAAGACCCACAGCCTGGCCATGGCTGGCCCAGGTCAGTTGACTCGGGCTCACAGGGCTATAAATTCCTGTGTAGACATTCGGTCTCAGGCTGGAGCCAGAGCCCTGGGACCTCCACCCTCTCAGGGTCCCTCCCAGAGTTCAGGCTGTAGCCTGAGTCCGAACAGCAACACAGCGATTTTTCAGCCCTGTAGCCAGAGCCCTGCAAATCCAAGTTGGCTGACCCGGGCCAGCCGTGGTTTTTTTTATTCCTGTGTAGACATAGCCTGAGGGACCTCACTGGAAACACACCTGCTTGATGATGATTACCCAATTACATTTGCATATTGAGATCTATCCGTTAACCAGTTTTTAATCTATTTAATGTGTGCCATGTTAATTTTATGTTCTATTTTTTTAGCCAAAGTGTTGTGTGGTAAGTACATTACTGTGAGAGAGCGAGGGAGTGAGGGAGCTGCCCAGCAGGAGACTTGAAGCCTGGCGCAGGCTTGCTATATGGGCCAACCAGAGATACCTAGCGCAGCAAAAAAACCTTAAGCAGCTGATTCCTTATAAGAGAACTGAAGCCGTTCTGGGGAGCAGGGAAAGGGGGCTGATTCTGAGAAGCCGCAAGAGAATCAGCTTGGGCAGGACAGCCGCAAGCAGATAAGAGAGATTCTGTGAAGGAACCTTTTTCACTTGCCCAGGCTCTGAGGTAAGAGCCATGCCCTGGGACAGATTTCTGGGACTCCATGAATGATTGGGGCAATTCTTTTTTTTAAAGTGTGTTTTGGGAGCCACCCCAGAAAGAAGCCCAAATAGGCTGTTTGTTGGTGAGACAAGCTTTCATTAAAGTTTCTTGGACTCTTATTAAAGAAAACCGCCTCCCCAGATCCTTCCAGCAGGGGAGGTAGAGAGGTCAGGTGGGGGAAGAGACAGGACACCCTTCCCTGACCCTCCTCCAGTTATGTCAACTCTATTACCTTCAGCAACCAAACTTGTGATCTCACCCAAAAAAGTTATCAAGTTACTTTGACAGGATGTTTCATGTTTAACCATAGTACATCCCTGATGACTTCCCAGTGCTGCTGCACAGACAGTGGAGTGATATTGATAAGTAGTTCAATTACTTTCAGAAGTTGATTTAGAAAAGTTTGCATCTGGGTTTAGCTGGTTCTATTTCTTCTCTGTCCTTCAGGCCTCACTTCAATCCTGTTACAGAGATGACTGGGCCTTATGACCAAGGCAGAAATGTTCTATACTGAGGTGAAGGTGGAGGGAAGGCGAGGCGAGGCAAGGCAAGGTTTGCTTCTCAAACCTGGCCTCTCATTCATGGGCTGGCAGAGGCTGGGAAAGTGGTGCATTCCAATTTGGGGAATGAGAGTCTTGCACCCCTCAGTGGCTCCTACTCCTGCAGCTGATTAAAGAGATTGAGGTCTCAGGGTTGTTAATGGATATAGAAAGGCATTACCTCCCAATGGGTCTTTGAGGGTCTATGGGAAGTGAATTGGAGGTCTCGGTCCAGTGCCCAGAGAACAACAGGACCACATGAGAAAAAAAACATCATTACATTTGGCAGTATTTGGTATAGGAACCACAGGCTAGGACTGACTGCCCATTGAGAGTGAGCTTCCTTATCCTCCATAGAGGTGGTCCCTCCAGGCCAAGGTTGGGGCACGTTTGCAGGGCCGCATAAGGAAGCTTGGATGGCTGCTGCCCACATTGTATAATGGGGTCTTTGTGCATGTTCATGAATATGGATACGTTGAATGCACAGTTAGAGCTGGGGGGAAGTGCAGGCCTGGAATAGGTACCAAACAGCTCTCGAACGGCAACAATGTTCAGTCACTACAAACCTCACCTGCATGTGAGCCAGTGCCTGAGAGGAAAAGGCTCTGCATCTTGTTACCAATCACTGAAACCACCCAATCCCTCTTCTGGGGATTTCATTTCTTTCCTCCAAGCATCCTTCCAGAATTCACCACAGGTGCACGGATCTCTCCTTCCACTTCACCCATAATATGTCCTCAGAGAGTAGGTACCAACCAGCTTCCTCGCCATCTTCTTCCAATTGAGGTTCAGGTGGAGTCCTAATGTGAGCCATGTCTCTGAGTTCTTCTAATAAAACACAAAGATTTACCACCGTGATGGCTGTAAAAGCCTCTGTTGCATCATCCAATCACGGTCCATTTGCCATCTCCCATTTTCTAAAGAAAGCTCTGCTGCATTCTAGGCTCTGTAATCTAGGGCTAGCAGGTGGCAGATCTATAATCTGCCCCTCCCTCTTTTTACAGATAATGAAATCTCCTCCCCGTCCCAGAGCATGTCCTGTAGGCTTCTGCCCTCCACTTGCTCTGCTGTCTGTGTTCATACTACAGCAGCAAGCAGGAGAAGGGGGAAGAGATCTATTCCTGAGCAAGTATACCTGCTCCTGTGGATGGGGTAGCTTTAAGTGATCCACACACCCAAACCCAGAGCAAGGAGAGCTCCGTAGGCACCAGGGGGCTGTTATACACAGAGGGGCAGAGTAAGGAGCCTGGCTCGGGGCGGGGGGCTTAGGAAAGCACAGATCACCCGGCCACTAGAAAGAGAAAATAACCTTGCATGGTCCATGCATGAACAAACTTGCTTTATTGGCATTAACACACTAAAACTACTAAACTGCGCTGAGATTTATGAACATAGGAACTGCCATATCACATCAGACTATTGCTCCATCTAGGTCACTATCCTGCTCCTGACTTGTGAGAACAGCTAATGCTGGCTGCTTCTGAGAAAGGCAGAGCAGCCCCCCTCCATTGTGCTGTGCCAGATGTCAGGTCCTTCTGACCCGTCTTCCTTCCTGATTACCACGGTGATCATCTTATCCCCTGAAGTGTGAGCTTTGATTACTGTCATCACAACAGAGCTGGCTCTAAGTCTGGTGAAATTCACAGATAGTACCCCAGGTAGATTTTCATCACCTGCATATCTGACGTGGGGAAAGGAAGGGTATCCAATCTGACCCATACATGTTATGGGGTTGATGGTATGAGAAGTTTTAGCAGCTGTGATGGGTGTGGCTGGGGTCCTTGTCCCAGGCAGAGAGGTTTTGGCTACTGAGTTTGTGCACTGGGACCCTCTTTTCTGCCCAAATTGCAGAGAGAGTCCTGGAAAGGGAGAGGTGTGTGTGAAAGTGGCAAGGTTTTTGATCCTTGTTTTTCCTCACCCTTGCAATTGTTACTCCCTATGCATTGTGGGAATGAGAGAATGGTGGCATGTCCAGTGCAACGCCACTATTTCTTCCAGGGATGTGCTAAGGAGGTACTCTTACCATCTGCATCTACATATGTCCACACTCAGCTGAGGTCATTTCTGAAGCCAGGGAGCTGGGGCTCCTCTCTCTCTCCTTCCAGTTCAGCCATTTGGTGATGTGGAATTCCAGTGCCTCTTGTGATCAGCTCATCCTCCAGGAAACCGTGGTTCTGAGCAAGCACCCACATTCCAGAATCATTCTACAAGTCAGTACAATGTATCTTTCCAAAGAAAACAGAGAGAGGATGGAGAGGGGCTGCCGCAAGGATGATGAACTTCCCACTAGGATGTGCTATTGGGTCCGTGCACTGTCCTTTTTTCTTATCATTTTTTTCTGCCTTTAACATCTAATCTCTCTAGGCATTTTTACTGCACTTGTTCCTGTGGTATCTGAGCTCCCTGGTTGGGAATTTTTCACTTAAACTTTTTTCCATCAGAAAATGCTGATCTGTCAAAAACAAAACTTTAAAAAAAAAATGCTAATCTGAATACTGTCAAATACCTGCTATGTGATCACATTGCTTTGACATCACTACTTGCAAGTCTGCAATCTGGTTCAGAAGAAAGAGAAATGAGAGGGTTTGAACTTTTTTTTTTTTTTTAAGTCTCCTATGAGATGGTGTTTCAGGAGGCTCAGCCAACACAGGAACTCAGCTGATTCTCAGGCTTTTCAATGGGTGCAGGGCTGGCTCCAGGGTTTTTGCCACCCCAAGCGGCGCAAAAAAAAAAAAAACAAGAAGTCCCTCGCTCCGAGCGGGAGTGAGGGACAGTCTGCCGAATTGCCGCCGAATAGCTGGACGTGCCGCCCCTCTCCGGAGTGGCCGCCCCAAGCACCTGCTCGGCAAGCTGGTGCCTGGAGCCGGCCCTGAATGGGTGACAACATTATTTCATAGTAACTTTTCTTTTCCCAGAGCAGCGCCCATATAGAAAAGGAAACCTTGTGGTGTGGGTTTTTGTTTTTTTTTCTTTATCTTAAATTGACTATCTCATCTGTAAGTTAAGTAACTTCTAGAGGGAGAAAATTTAAGAGTGCTGCTGTTTGTGAAAGCCTAATTGGAAGTATTTTTTATTTGTGAACAGTCCTTTTCTATCCTGAATAGAAACAAATGAAAACATTGCAATTGCCTAACACACTCCGACCTGCATTCTAGAATGTGTGTGACCAACTCAGGGATGGAGCCAGAAATCATAGAATCATAGAATATCAGGGTTGGAAGAGACCTCAGGAGGTCATCTAATCCAACCCCCGGCTCAAAGCTCAAATCAACAACTTGCTTTCAGGGAAGTAGTGCTAGTCTTCTCATTGATACACTTCCATCTACAGCCCACAAAGCATATTTTAATCTTCCCATATGTTTCCTGAAGTTCTGCATGTACTTAGTGCTCTATATTAAAAAAACAATAACGGTGAGCATTTATTGCTGATTAAAACCCTAGGTGAATTTATATGCTAATTGCCAGTGCATAAATTGTCTCCTAGCGAGATTCTAATTCAGCCCTCTTAACTACAGAGATTGTGCACTGCTGGCTAAGGGCTCTAGTTGGGAATGGTTAAATCATGACCTTATGACACCCTTCTAAGACTGCTTTTTATTCTTTCACTCTCAGCAGATGCTATAGTTAAAGTTGTGAAACATTTTCCATTATTATCCCCCATTTTCACATGCTCGTAACTGTTTGAAACATTCATCGTTGGGACTAAAATTTTCTATCCTTGGGGTAGGTCCAGACTACCCGCCGTATTGGCGGGTAGCGATCGATTTATCGGGGATCTATATATTGCGTCTCGTTAAGATGCGATATATCGATCCCCGAACGCGCTCCCCGTCGACTCTGGAACTCCACCGGAGAGAGTGGCGGTAGCGGAGTCGACGGGAGAGTCGCGGCCGTCGATCCCGCGCCGTGAGGACCCAAGGTAAATCGATCTAAGATACTTCGACTTCAGCTACGCTATTCACGTAGCTGAAGTTGTGCATCTTAGATCGACCCCCCCCCCAGTGTAGACCAGCCCTTGCTCTCTAGTCCAAGTTGTTTGTTTGTTTTTAAAGCTTGAGCTAAATTCCCATTGTTTTATTCTTGAGTTATGGGGTAGTATGAAAAAATACATAGTTCATACTATAGAAGATCACACATTTTTGCTGTTGTTGCTTTAAACAAGATTCCTGTTTGAACTGTGAAACTTGCACAGGCATACTGCTTACTGAGGACTAGCGCCTTGCTTAGTTCAATGTGGAAAATTAAAATTAAAAATAAAAAAGGTCTAGGCAATTGACATGTTTGGTAGCATGCTCAGAAGGCATCTGCTAATAAATGTGGATAACCTAGTGAATATCCCCCTTTGTGACACCATAATGCACATGCTTTCTGAGCAGGGGCTTGGTCAGGGATCCAAGAAGCCCCTGGGATACTCTGTGTGGGTCTCATGGAACTACACAGACAAACCCCCTAACATTTTTTTTTTTTAAAGAGCAACAAAAGCAGCCTTAAAGGGCCACCATTAACTCAAAGAAATCACACTGGACTGGGACACAAATTGTATGTCTGTCCATACAACTTGTACCTGCTGTTGTTACTTGTCATACCTGAGATCGCTATAGCTGAAGATTAGAGAACAAGTCCCCTCCACACAAACACATTTCCTCCATTTGTTTACCTTGTACATAAGGCAGCACTGTGTGTCTGGTCAGTTTTCCAGTTTTCCCATTGTTTGTGTGGGTCTTTCAAACAGCACATGGGAAGCAAAAAAGGCAAATTCATCTCTACACCAGAAAAAGGAAGGTAAAATTACATCTCACATAGGCAAGGGCTTCTGAGGGCTAATTTGGACCCCAGTGCAGGTTTGACCAGCTCCGAGGGCTGCCATAATCTACAGACCTGTTGCAGTAGCCTCTATGGGCCACTGTGAGGGAGCAGGTCTACTCTAGTTATGCCCCTGCTTGCCTTGCATCACCCCCTACCAAGGTGCTGCAGAGCCAGCTCTGTGCCTGCTGAGGGTCTCTGTTTCCCCAAGGGGAATTCACCAGGATGACCACACAGCCCTTTGGCTTAGCTGGTGCAAAGTGGCTGCAGTGGAGGGGTGAATTCTTCCTTCAGTGTTTTGCTGCGAGATCTGCTTTTGCAGCGCAGTCACATCCTATCCCTCGGGCACTGCATGGGAGTGACATCTATGTGCATCACAGCCTTTGCGTTCAAATTAATTAAAAAAGAGCAATTAAAAGAAGAGTCTGGGCCCAATCCAATGCCCACTGAAGTTAATGGCAAAACTACCACAGACTTTAATAGGAACAAGAGCTGGCCTGCCTTTTATTTGTCCCCATAATAAAGGAACAGCACAGGCACCTTCAACTCCCACTGGAATTATACCAGCACCCTCTCTCACTGCCTGTTTATCTGAACTGTTCACTTACCTTTTTCATACCTTAGCATTTATATTTATAAAACGAACCCTATTCAACATGTTTCAGGGAGTGCATTCAGAATCTATTGCACACTACGTAGATCTATTCTAGAAATCAGCCCTACTTCCCAAATCTTCCTCCCCAGTCCCAGGTAAAAGAGATGAGCTTTCCGGAGCTGTACAAGGCCTAACAGACTCTGGTTCTGCCAGATCAATGATGGGAGTGAATTAGAGACAAGGGACTTCTGCTGAGAGAGCCCTGCCTCCATCCTTTTAAACCAAGGGAGTGTTAGCTGGCCTCAGTTCTGCCATTGCTCTGCTTCCAAGTGGTCTTTGAGAACAGCCCCTAGCAGAGCATGTAAATAATACTCTTCTAGTTATACAGCGCCTTTCCTTCCAAAGGATCCTGCGGGAGAGGGAAGGGGGTGTTGGAATTCAAGTTTGTTCTGGGGAGCTGGCCTCCCAGGGGGCATTTTTAGCTTCAGATAAGCCTTTGATGGAATCCCTGATTTAAGGGGAAGCCCGTCCATCAGGTGGGTGGGTGTCTGTTCCTCCCATTTCTCCCTCAGTGGGTAAGGTAAATGTTTGCCCTACACTTTCCACCCACATGAATGAGGCTTACCATATAGCACCGCTCACTCTCTTCCTCTCTGAGGAGCAAGGGCAGGAAAGGCTTGACAAAAGGTATTAGCCCCCATGGGGGAGTGCTGGAGACAAAGAGGAGGTATTACTGCATGGGCTGGTGGGAGGCAGGACCCAGTTGATTAGCACACATAGGGTGATCTGCTAGTTAAGAGCTCTGAAGGTAAAACCTTGATTCTTTTATTAACTTGGCTTTGGTTTTCTTGAAAAGCTCAAATCCTGGATTTAAAAAGCAAAAAGGACTTTGAATATGTCCCTAGTTTTGTTTATGTTTAGTATCCATTATGTATCATGGCATATTTTTTCTGCAAGCAAAGAGGAAAGCTTGTTAGCCCTTTAAAGTGCATTTATGGTCAGAAAAGTGCCTGTGTTCAAATGGCACCTTTGCTCCCTGTGTGAATATGACTGCTATCTGTTGACTGTAATGGCTGGGGTAAGTTTTAACTATATTTTAATCACACTAGTGCTGCCAAGCCACTCCAGCTGGGTTCTATTTTGTTTCCTGCATCAACAACATAATTGCTAAATAAGTTCCAGTTACAGGCCCAAATTCTGCCCTCAGTTCAGTTAACTCAGACCTGGTCAGTATTTGCTCTAGAGCACTTCTGGAAATGTTGTTAGTGGTATAGTTCAGTAGTGGGGAGCTCTTCCCTCTATGTAGGGTTGCCAGGTGTCCGGTTTTTGACCGGAACACCCAGGGCCATTAAAAGTCTGGTTGGTGCAGGGCTGGCAGGCTCCCTGCAGCTCCCTGGAAGTGGGTGGTA
>NW_020664447.1:34999820-35025318 GCF_002925995.2 Terrapene triunguis
AGGTCAGTACTGAATCATATCACAGCCTGGTGTTCAGGGACTCTTTGCCATCTTGCAGGTGAAATGTGTACAACAAAAGTCCTGGCCCCTTGTCGCCATTGAGGATCCCATGAAAATTTTTAACAGTGTAGGGAGCTTAGCCCTAGTGCCATAGTCTAATTCAAACTTGCAGAATTGTCTTTCTAACTTCCCTCTGTAGTGTCTATTGGAAGCTGAATGCTTCTCTTGCTTCCCTAAACATATGCAGTGTTGTTGTGCACGGAGCTACTAGAGGTGGCTGAACTTCACTGATAACAGAAGTAATTGCTGCACATACGGTTAGTACAGGACTTTGGCCTTTGGAGTTTGTTGTGGGTCACCCACCTGGGAGATATGCATGGGAAAGATTCTTTCAGATTTCTTGCTTCCTTTAAGCAGGGGAAGGGAGGAGGTTGTAATCCTGCAGCAATGTTCCTCATCAATTTTATTCTTTCCTCCAAAAATTTCATCCCCAGCTGTCACTGAAACAAGCTGAAAATCATATCAAAACAAAACAGTGAACGGCCTTGGGGTCAAAGTAATTTGCAAACAGTCATCAGGTTTTGTTCTCAGAGGGCCTGATCTTTAGAAAGAATGACGGGTGCTATGGTTAAAAGTATTAGACTAGGAGTCAGGAGACCCAGGTTCAGTTCCTAACTCTGCCACAGACTCCTTGTGCAAATCACTTAATGCTCTTTGCTGCAGTTCTTAGGGTTGCTACATTAGAGGTACAAAAAAATCAAGATCTCCACAATGATCCTGAGCCCATAAAACTGGACAGCTGGTAGCATGTCCTGAGCACCCAGAATAGCTACCAAAAAAAAAAGATGATCCTGGGAAAACCTGGACAAATGGCAACCCTAAGTTGTACCCATTTTATCGAACCCATTGTCTTAAATTCAGTTTAAATGGTGTTTAGTAAAACAATATCTAATAGCTTAAATATCTATAATACCTATCATTCTGAAGAATCCCAAATTACTTTGCCAACTACACATGCACCACACACCCCCTTCTGCACCCTACATTGTAATGAGCTCATTTGTGGGCTGGAACATGGCCATTGTTTAAAAGTGCCCAGCAACGCTACCTAACAGGCTAACACAGAAAGTGAAGAAGACGGAGTCTAGTTGAAAACTGCAGGAAGAGAGGAAGAATGTAATTACCAAATTTGTAATAATGTTCTCCCTCCAAAGATTGTAAGAGAGTATTTGTCCCAGGTAATCTGTTATTAAAGATGCTGGGTTGTTTTATGTGGAATTGCAAGCTATTGTTTTAAGAGTGGGGGGATTTCTGGGTCCCACTTGCAGGCTACAGCGCTCTGTAGCAAAACATGCAGCAGCCAGCCAGTCTGAAATGAGCCAGCTTAATGCAATGTGGGGTGATTTGTGCCTCATTCCCTTAGGGACATCTTGTTTTGTCTCTCTCTGTTTGTGGGTTTTTATGTTTTATCATTCTGAATTCTAAGAAATAAAGAAGTTCTACGTTCCAACCTTCCTGCAAGAATATTTGTATTTTTGATCTAATTACTGTGAATATACTAAGAACATAACATTATAGGAAAGCCCAGCAAAGTTCTGGCCATGAGAGGGGCTGCAACTCCCATTGACCTACAGAGTCCCACTGACTTGGGAGTTGTGGGTGCTCAGCATGTCTTTATATTACAATAGCTCATAAAGGCCCCAATCAAAATCAGGTCCTCCTGGTGCTAGGTGCTGTATAAACACATAGCACAAGACGGTTCCTGCATCAAAGAGCTTACAATCTATAGAGATAAAACAAAGGCAGCATTATTATCTGCATTTTACAAATGGAGAACGGCGAGGGTTGCCAGGCATCCAGTTTTCGACTGGAATGCCCGGTGAAAAAGGGACCCCGGCGGCTCTGGTCAGCACTGCTGACCAGGCCATTAAAAGTTTGGTTGGCCTCCCCCAGTGGGGCAGGCAGGGTGCCTGCATGGCTCCTAGGAAGCTGTGAGCATCTTCCTCTGGCTCCTAGGTGCAGGGGTGGCCACGAGGGCTGCACGCACTGCCCCCGCCCCGAGTGCCAGCTCCACAGCTCCCATTGGCTGGGAACTGCGGCCAATGGGAGCTGTGGGGGCAATGCCTGCAGGCAGGGGCAGCGCATGGAGATGCCTGGCTGCCCCTCCATCTAGGAGCCAGAGAAACATGTCGCTGCTTCCCAGGAGCCGCCTGAGGTGAGCGCCGCCTGGAGCCCACACCCTAAACTTCCTCCTGCGCCCCAACCCCCTGCCCCAGCCCTAAGTTCTCTCCTGCACTCTAAACCTCTTGGCCCCAGCCCGGAGCCCCCTTCTGCCTCCCAACCCGCACCCCAAGCCAGAGCCCTCATCCCCTCTTGCACATCAAACCCCTGCCCCAACCCAGTGAAAATGAGCGAGTGAGTGGGGGGTGAGGGGAGAGTGAGTGACGGAAGGAGGAGGGATGGAGTGAGCGGGGGTGGCGCCTCAGAAAAAGGGTAGGGCATGGGTGTTCGGTTTTCTGCGAATAGAAAGTTGGCAACCAGAGGTCTGACCCTGCTTTGCTTAAGAGAGCTGTCACGATTACAGTCCCTACCTGCCAACTGCCTTGTTTTGGTCAAAGACTGCACTGGGTTTTTAACCCCGTCTTTGGTATCTGCAACCCCAGCCATAGAAAGAAAGAATAATTTGGCCTCCTGCCATTAAGGCTGTGAAGAGGGAGCAGGAGTTTCTGTGAAACTCAGACACCAATGGGAAGGCTGTGACGGATGGCAGGGTGAAGGTGGGGCTGAAACTGAAGACAGAGAAAGAGGAGGGACGTATTCAGTGTGACCAACTCTTGTGAATTTATTGCGAGTTTTGTGGTATTTTGTAGGGTTTTTTTTAGAAAGCCCCAGCTCCTGGAACCCTAGGATTATGTGAGAATCCCAACTTTCATTTAAAAAAAAAGTTGCTAGCCCTCATGGCTGTGGCAAAAAACTTGAAAACGTGGTCTGACTGCTCCCTAAAGGCTCATATGGACAAATATAAAGAAACCAGAATGTATTATTTTATTTTATTTTTAAATCTTCATGATGTCTCAGGGCTGGACTCAACTTTTGCGAATGCCTGGGGTTGGCAATGCTGCTTACACTGGTGTGAGACCAAAGGCTAAAGAGCCTGGGGGCTGCTCCTGAGTGTGACACAGCAAAGCCTCAGCGTCTCACACCGGCCTCATAGCTTAATAGACCAGTGCGTCTCACCCCCCTGCCTGCTGACTGCACTCAGCGCTAATTAGATGGGGAGGGTGGCAGGCAGCCAGCCAGCAGGTAGCCTCCTGCTCCCTCCGCCCAGCAGCAAGATGCTGGCTGGGAGCTGCACAGCAGGAGAATAAACTGCCTTGGCTTCCCCCTGCATGCTATTGAGGGAAAGCACAGGAGGGAGGGGACAAACAGAAAGGGGGCACCAGTGGGGGTGAGTTAGAAAGGAGTTGGAGAGACGGAGAGGCAAAAATGAAGTGAGGGAGAGGGATAAGGAGGATTTCAGTAACCAGAGGCACTGGGGGCCAAGCTGGGGGAGAGAGCTGGGACCTGTAGGTGAGAATCCCCTCCAACATCCACCTCAGCAGAAAAAAGAAGGTGAAATTCCTATGTCCTCCCAGGGAGTGAGAAAGGGAAGGAGCCCCACCCATCCTCCCCCTTGGGTAGGGAGACAGGAAGGTGCCTCTTGACAGTTACCTGGGTTTTTACATTCTCAGATTGTTCTGAAAAATTCACCCTGGGAGCTGAAATTGCCCGGGGTCTGGGGGGGCGGAGGGATAGGAGGGGGAGCAAAGGGAGCTACTGAGACTTAGGGTCAGGGAGCCAGCTCCTGATGCCCAGCCCTGGGCACCGATGCCCCCTACCCTGCTAGGTGCTGGTGCCGTTTCATCTCCCATCCCACCCTGGGGGCTGGCGCATGTGCTTCTGCCCCTCCCCCTGGGGACCTGTGGTGGCTGGAAGACAGGACCAGGCTAGGCCAGAGAGTCCTACCTGCTCCCCAGAGGCCAGTCCAATATTGTGCACCACAGTAGCTGCTCAAGTCCCTCTAGGTCGCACTCTGGTCTCTGCATCTTCCCCTCCCTTCCCCCATATGCAGAACATAGTGGGTCCCACGCTCTCCTCCAGAAGATATTGTGGGGGTGGAGACATAAATCCACCCCCCAATATTTCCATTGCAGGGCTGCTATCAGCCCCCTGCTCTCCCTGTATCTGTCACAGTCAGTCTCTGGCGGAAGGTGGTGTTTTGGGAATGTTTGAGGAAAATCATTCCAGGTGCTTGTGTTAGGTGATGGGACAAAATACACTTTTCCCAACTGTACAGAATATGTCTAGCCATACTTTGAAAAGGAAGGCTACAAGAGCAACAGCTGGTGTTTAGAACTCAGCAAGGACGGCGTTAACGCTGAGGACTGGCATCGTTCCTTGGTTTGCAGGGGAAACATGTTCTTTTAAAATAAAGGTATTAGTGGCTGAGCAAACTGTGTGGGTGTCTGCTCAGACACATGAAGCCCTTTTGATTTCACTGCATATTCTCTCCCCCTGTTTTAATAGGCACGGGAACTGCTGCTCTCAGGAAAACTTGCATGAGGGAAATTGCAAATAACTCATTGGAACGCATGCAGCAAAATCTTACCCCTTCAAAACTCAATTGAATGTCAAAGACAGGTCAAAATTGTGTGTGTGATCAAGACCAGAAATGCCGTAAGGGTAGGGTCTCTAAAGAATTTTTGCTGCATTCTTCTATAGTCTATAAATGCCAAGCATTCATATAGTTTTTAAATGTACATTGTATTGATTTCAGTACAATTATATAGAACCATACACGTGAATAACACAAGGTATGGCCAACCAATGGCCACATTACAAAGCAATCTCCTGGACTTCTACACCCCTGGCTCCCCATGTCTAGCCATCTAATGCATCGTAACTCTTACTTGCACATCTCTGGCTTCCTTTAGACAAGAGAGAAATTCTTTCCATAGCACATGAAATTCTTCACTTTGATCATGAATCTGACAGATAAGCGGCTCGTGTGAAGCAATCCCTGCCGTGTCAACATTCCAATCTTCAGAAGTGGGACGCGAGCTTTTCCGCCTTATAAGGATCAGTCTCTTCGCACGTACAAAGGGAATTGCAAAGTACAAAACTTGTTAGTTCCATGTATTGCTGAAAATGTATCCAGCAAATATCATCTCAGTCAGCTGGTGGCTTATATGATAACTGTTCCTATAATATTGTTTTTACACTGGGCCAAAATTACTTTACTTCAGTTCAAAAGAAATGTCTCTCTTTTTCTTTTGTCAAGTTACTGTCATCACAACATACACTGAGGGCACTGCTGAACAGTTAACCCAGCCTTGCAGAAAAGGTCTCCAACCTAACAGCAGCAGTTATGAAGGAAGGAACTTGTCTGCCTCTAGAACTCGTTCACCTCAGTGAAGTCTGAACTCCAGGGCTTAAGTGGGTCCATTTAAATGGTACAAGGTTAAGATTTATGCTAATAATCAGTGCTTAAAGTGTGTCAGCAGGGGGGAAGGGTGTGTGGTGGCACACAAGGGGTGACAGACGCAGAGGGGAAAAAATAAAAATTGAGCTGGGTCTTTCAGGAGTGCACTTTAAGCACTACCTTACCAATGCTGCTTCTCCAAGATTATAATAGACACCCCGCTTTTTGTGGACCACTTTAAGCACTGCTGTTAATAACAGGATGAAGAGGCATTCCTGGAGTTGTCTGTTTGTATGATTTTATTCTTGCAGCCTGTCAAGGAGTGCCTAGAGCAAAGAGTACATGCTATAGGAGAGTAAAAACTGAAATAAATGCATTAAATAAATAAGCACAGGCATGTAAAATGAACCAAGGAAATTAAATGCACCCTCCTTAATGCAAGGGGGAAGATTGTGCAATTAAATTACCCAAAGTCAAGAAATATGTTTAACAGCAACACTGAGTGAACCATGTCCACATATATGCTATGCTTTGTCCACATCCTGCTTTTCTGCTTAAATGTGTTGCTTATATATTGCTGTTTATGTAATAAAACATAAACTGAGCACTATACAGAATGTGCAAAGTGGCTCAGGAATCTCGTGATTTTTAACTGTGCACCCTTAACATTTTTTCATCTAGAGATCAGAAAATAAATCCTTGTTCCATCCTTAGAAAAATACCTGCCCTGAAAACAACGGGGGGAAAGGCTCATCTGTTTGGCCTATTAGCATGGTTACAAGAACAAGCCATCTTTGATAGATTAGCTTTTGTTTTTTCTGCCATATATTTATAATACACTCTCCTTATTTTATTTTCCTAGGTTTACTATTTCTCCCAAGCAACAGTTTTCTCTACCCAGCGTCTACAAAGGTAAAGCCATTGCAGCTACAGATGTCCCCATGATCAAAGCTTGAAACAAGAGTTCTCAGCTCCAGGGTGTACTCTGGCCTCCTACGAAGAGAGGCCAGCAAAACCCAGCCACCTCCCTCAAAGCTCTTACTCGTCTGTTTTCCTTTTAAACCACCGGCTACCATTTTCTAGAGAGACCTGCAGCTCATGCATTGGTCCCAGCCCATACGGGTGGATTAACGCAGGGGCTTTAGGGGCTGCAGTCCATGGCCTCGGGCTAAGGGAGCCCCCGCAAACATAAAGCCATAATTATATACAATTACAGTGGTCACAAACCCGTCGATTGCGATCGCCTGGTCGATCCTGGAGCTTCTGCCGGTCGATTGCAATCTCTGGGACGTTAAAAGTCCAGTGGCACAGCAGGGCTCAGACAGGCTGCCTGTCTGCCGTGGTCCCACTCCGCGTCCGGAAGCGGCCAGCTGCTGGCACGTCTCTGCGGCCCCTGGGGAGGGTGAAGGCGGCTCTGTGCACTGCTCCTGCCCCCAGCACTGTCCCCGCAGCTCCCATTGGCCGGGAACCAGTCAGAGCCTGCACCTCACACTCCCTTCTGCACCCCAACCCTCTGCCCCAGGTCAGAATCCCCTCCTGCACCAAACTCCCTCCCAGAGCCCGCACCCCTCACCCTCTCCTGCACCCCAACACTTGCCCCAGCCTGGAGCCCCCTCTGCACCGTAACTCCCTCCCCGAAAGAAACTAATATAACAGCTGTTCTGAGGTAAGAAGTAGGCTATTTTGAATTAACTTAACTATAGTTTACATGTTTTAAGACTGAAATGTAACCACAGAAATGCTTTATGTTAATTAAAAGACAAGTTTAGTATAGCATTAATAGCTTCGATGCCATAATAGTGATAATTTTGTTTTAAATTAGGAAAAAGACTTGTATACAGGGGCCCCACAAAATCTAACAGTCCTGGGCCCACAGGAGAGTTAATCCGGCCCTGCCAGCCCACATATACGTGGTATCAGTACATTTAAGATAGTGCAGTGAAAATAGGATCTGAGTTCCCCCGCTTTCTCTGGATCATCTCACTGGCCAAAGTTGGGCCATTCTAACTCTTCAAGCAGTGGTACAGTAAAGAAGGCTGAGCTGACGAATATTTATTGCTTAAACTATATGGATCAATCCGGTTGTAGAAGCAGGATGGACTAAATGACCTATTAGATCTTTTCCATCTCTAACGTATGCGGTAGCTCACCAGTCAGGCCTGGGAATAGGCCTTTTGATATCCAGACAAGCTACCCAGGAGGAGGAGGAAGGGAAAGGCAGAGATGGAGTGCTGTGAAAAAGTCTTCAGTACGCTTTGCCCTTTGATCAGCACTGTGCATTACCAAAGAGCCCTTGTCTCTACATCCCACTAGCAACTATTCTTCAAAGGGTGCTAAAGAATCAGTGTCAACATTGGTAAACAGGAGCCTGTTATGTGAACGCAATGGAATCTCTAGCACTACTCTTTTCCCTTATGCATGGTCACTGGGGATTGACAAGACGCACACATGGTCCCTTTACACCATGTTGGAACCTTTGACCCTCCACCCCACTAAAAAGAAAGCTAATCAAGCTCTAGTTCAGCTTGAGGGATAACTTACCACCTCATAGTTCCTGCTAGTCTTCCTTGCACCACCCAAAAAAGCACTAAACTCTGACAGCTATTGCAGCATAATAAACCAGAGCCGAGAGGCTGCATCTCACACGTCTCTGTTTATAGTGCCTTTCATCCCAAAGCAACTTACAAACTATACAAATGTTTATATTTCTAAAAGCCCACGACTCTGGAGTTTGTAGTTGTTATGGCAGGTAGAAGAAAACTCTCTCAATGGCATAAAAATACAATAATTTTCTCTGATGCGATCAATTGGACATAGAGTGAGTGTTTCCCCACTGATGCTCCAGCTCATATAGCCGCTTCTATCTCTAGTCCTCTGGAAATCGTGGTAACTTGCAAATATGATGAACTGGGAGGTGTGTGTATGTGCCACTGAGTCAGTAGACATGCTTATGAAGTTCTAGTAGACCTCACCAGATTGCCCCAGTGACTCAGCAGTAAAATACTCCCAAAACGTTTTGGAACCACCCTGGATCCAGTAGTCCCAGAGTATGGCAATAGACAGGAGAACACAAAGATCCTGATTTCAGAGTATCATCTCTATGCTGATCACTGTATTTTAACAACCCCTATTTCCAGTCCCATCCAAAACTCAGATCCAGAGTATAGCCAAAGGCATAAGATGAGTAAGGAACTACTTGAGATAGTCCCATAGGTGCCCCCCATGCTATGAGATCTCACGTTAACACAAAAGAAACACTGTCAGTGTAAACACTGGTTATACAGAAATTACTTCATCTACCACTGGAGTGCAGCCTGCTCTGGGGTGGAAGATGGCAGCTGTCTGACAGTGACACTCCATCACAGCAATGCTAAGTAGTCATAAACCTGGTTTAACTGGTTTTATTTTGCAAATGAAATTGCCTATGTGTAAGCCCCTTCGTTTTCAGTTTAAACCGATTTTTACTGAAAAATTCCTAGGTTTTACAAAAAGTATTATTCAGGTTTTTTTTTATTTTCACCCTACTTTTGTTTCATTCAAATATATAAAAAATAACTTGTTTTATTAGGAAAAAATAATACATTGCATGAGATATGTATTACAATAATACATTAGTCTGTGTGTAGATGCAAAGCTGCCTGTTGAAGTAAGGCTATGTATTAGTCTATACACACAATAAACAAGCAGGCATGCACGCAAGCTCTGAAGTGCGTGCACATCTGAACGTACTGATGAATCTCATGCCCACCGCGTACACATTTCAAGCTGTTAGCAGAGAACCGTTTAAAGATTTGACCACTAAAATGGGAAGAAAATGAAAATCTGTATCAGTGTACATTTCAGAACACTGGGAAGTATTCAAAAGTTAAAAAAAAAAAAAAACAGAAACAGGAGAAAAGGATGAAGTTGAGTGTATGTGCTGCAAATGGTACGGCCCAATTATAAAATGTAAATATTTGTAGGCTAATAGTTCTAAGTCTACAACAGTCAACTGTTTATTCAAATGAAAAAGTTTTATTTGGGGATTAGAGATATCTTGTTTTCTTAAACTCAGAGGTGGCATTGTGCTTTTAGTTCTGCAGCAAACCATACTGATGAACAGAATTCAAAGCATTAATCTACTGAATACTTTTTTCCTCTGGCTTTCTGGCCACCAAAATAAACCCCGATATTTACCCAGAAAAATCATTAATATTTTTTGCACTGATTTTCATCTATTTTTGTTGTGGTGGTAATAAACACTGAAATTCCCAGGAAAAATTAAATCAAATAAAAACTGAAAACGAAGGGCCATACCTGTGTGCATTTTTGGCCATCTCCATTCCTGGTAAACTGGTAATATGTGTAAATGTTATAAACAATTTAATTACACTAGACAATACACAGCGTCTGTTACCAATTGTACTTCCAAGATGAAACCAACCCACTGCAAAGCTCAAAATCTGCTCGCACTTAGCAAAGGGTGGATATTTTAAAAACCACTTAAAACCCAGAAGCTGGGGAGGGGGAGAGGTTTTTTTTTTCAAATATATATTTTCCTTCTGTTGCCCCTGCTGTCCAGTGGCTGGAATACCTTCATGCGCAGGCGTGCATATTCTGCATGGGGGGCATGACCCCAGCAAGGGACTCTCCTACTTCCATATTGTACAATATGGAAGCCGAGCCCCATAGGCTCTTGCTACCATTACAACAATTCTTCACCTTCTACATTTATCCTTCATGAAAGGCTCGAGGATAACCAAAACCTTCTGGTAACCAAATCTTATTCACAAATGGAAAGGCACAGTATTGGTATTGGCCCCAAGCACTGCAGCATGCTAGACCATTTCTACAAAGTGCAGTGTCCAGCTGAGGACAGCTCAGCATGGTCCATTTTAGCTCACCTGGCTGAGATTCTACAATATTTACCAATGATGAAGGTCTAGGGTCAAAAATCTCTGCTGCGATAATGTAGAGACTGTGGCGGGGGCAAGTCCATTAACTGGGTAGAGGAATGGGCTAATTAGAGAGTTCGACTGGAATGTCCCACTCAACAGATACAGCAGAGATTGATGCCAGGGACTTGAGGAAGGTTATTTTTAACTAAACCACAACAGAGAAGGAACCACAATATTGTTCTTGACTCAGATCTATTTAAAGGAATAACCATCACTATGGCAACAGGGAACATTGCCAGAGAGAGATAAGAAATGAAGTTCATGAGAGGTACCTGAGGAGTTTTCAATATGATAAAATTGTCAGCACCTCAATATCGCTGTAGCACCTTTCATCCAGGAGGATCCCAAACCACTTTATAACCTCATTTATCTGAGGGTCATTTGACCCAGCACTGAAGTGCTGCCACCTCTGGTAGGATGTAGCAGGCGTTTAACACTGCACAGAACACTGCAACGTTTGGGATGGAAAATGAGGCAGAATACACCATGCAATTGAAACTACAAGGAGAATTTAGGTAAGTGAAATAATGAAGTCTCCCGAACTGGTATTAGAATCATAGGACTGGAAGGGACTTCGACAGCTCATCTAGTCCAGTCCCCTGCACTCAAGGCAGGACTAAGTATTATCTAGACCATCCCTGACAGGTGTTTGTCCAACCTGCTCTTAAAAATCCCCAATGATGGAGATTCAACAACCTCCCTAGGCAATTTATTCCAGTGCTTAACCACCCTGACAGTTAGGAAGTTTTTCCTAATGTCTAACCTAAACCGCCCGTGCTGCAAATTAAGCCCATTGCTTCTTGTCCTATCCTCAAAGATTAAGAACAACAATTTTTCTCCCTCCTCCTTTTAACAACCTTTTATGTACTTGAAAACTGTTATCATGTCCCCTCTCAGTCTTCTCGTCTCCAGACTAAACAAATCCAATTTTTTCAATCTTCCCTTCCACATAGATCATGTTTTCTAGACCTTTAATCATTTTTATTGCTCTTCTCTGGACTTTCTCCAATTTGTCCTCATCTTTCCTGAAATGTGGCGCCCAGAACTGGATACGATACTCCAGTTGAGGCTTAATCAGCACAGAGTAGAGCAAAAGAATTGCTTCTCATGTCTTGCTTACAATAATCCTGGTAATACATCCCAGAATGATGTTTGCTTTTTTTGCAACAGTGTTATACTGTGTGTTGACTCATATTTAGCTTGTGATCCATGATCCACTATGACCCCCAGATCCCTTTCCGCAGTACTCCTTCCTAGGCAGTCATTTCCCATTTTGTATGTGTGCAACTGATTGTTCCTCCCTAAGTGGAGTACTTTGCATTTGTCCTTATTGAATTTCTTCCTATTTGCTTCAGACCATTTCTCCAGTTTGTCCAGATCAATTTGAATTTTACTCCTACCCTCCAAAGCACTTGCAACCCCTCCCAGCTTGGTATTGTCCGCAAACTTTATAAGTGTACTCTCTATGCCATTATCTAAATCATTGATGAAGACATTGAACAGAACCGGACTGAGAACCTATCCCTCTGGGACCCCACTTGTTATGCCCTTCCAGCAGGAGTGTAAACCACTGATAACTACTCTCTAGGAACAATTTTCCAACCAGTTATGCACCCACCTTATAGTAGCTGCATCTAGGTTGTATTTCCCTAGTTTGTTTATGAGAAGGTCATGTGAGACTTACTAAAGTCAAGATATACCACATCTACCACGTCCCCCCTATCCACAAGGCTTGTTGCCCTGTCAAAGAAAGCTATCAGGTTGGTTTGACACAATTTGTTCTTGACAAATCCATGCTGACTGTTACTTATCACCTCATTATCTTCTAGGTGTTTGCAAATTGATTGCTTAATTATTTGCTCCATTATCTTTCCAGGTACAGAAATTAAGCTGACTGGTCTGTAATTCCCCGGGTTGTCCTTATTTCCCTTTTTATAGATGGGCACTATATTTGCCCTTTTCCAGTCTTCTGGAATCTCTCCCGTCTTCCATGACTTTTCAAAGATAATTGCTAATGGCTCAGATATCTCCTCAGTCAGCATCTTGAGTATTCTAGGATGCATTTCATCAGGCCCTGGTGATTTGAAGATATCTAACTTGTCTAAGTAATTTGACTTGTTCTTTCCCTATTTTAGACTCTGATCCTATCTCATTTTCACTGGCATTCACTATGTTAGACGTCCAATCGCCACCAACCTTCTTGGTGAAAACCGAAACAAAAGTCATTAAGCACCTCTGCCATTTCCACATTTTCTGTTATTGTCTTTCCCCCCCCCCTCATTGAGTAACAGGCCTACTCTGTCCTTGGTCTTCCTCTTGCTTCTAATGTATTTGTAGAATGTTTTCTTGTTATCCTTTATGTCCCTAGCTAGTTTGATCTCATTTTGTGCCTTGGCCTTTCTAATTTTGTCCCTACATACTTGTGTTATTTGTTTATATTCATCCTTTGTAATTTGACCAAGTTTCCACTTTTTGTAGGACTCTTTTTTTGAGTTTTAGATCACTGAAGATCTCCTGGTTAAGCCAGGGTGATCTCTTGCCATACTTCCTATCATTCGTACGCAGTGGGATAGTTTGCTCTTGTGCCCTTAATAATGTCTCTTTGAAAAACTGCCAACAGTCTTCTATTGTTTTTCCCCTTAGGGTATGTCTACACTACGAGAGTATTTCGATTTTACTTAAATCGAATATGTGGAATCGATATTACAAAGTCGAACGTGTGTATCCACACTAAGGACAGTAATTTGACTTTGTGAGTCCACACTAACGGGGCAAGCATCGACATTGGAAGCGGTGCACTGTGGGCAGCTATCCCACAGTTCCCGCAGTCCTCGCTGCCCATTGGAATTCTGGGTCGAGCCCCCAATGCCTGCTGGGGAAAAAAATGTGTCAAGGGTGGTTTTGGGTAACTGTCGTCATCCAACCGTCACTCCCGCCCTCCCTCCCTGAAAGCGCCGGCGGGCAATCAGTTCGCGCACTTTTCTGGTGAGTGACAGCGCGGACGCCACAGCACTGCGAGCATGGAGCCCGCTGCGACCATCGCTGCAGTTATGGCCGTTGTCAACACCTCGCACCTTATCGTCCACCTTTTCCAGAGGCAGATGCTGAGAAATCGGGCGAGGAGGCTACGGCAGCGCGGTGAGGACATGAAGTCTGAGAGTGGCACAGACCTCTCACAAAGCACGGGACCCCGCGCCGTGAACATCATGGTGGCAATGGGTCATGTTGATGCTGTGGAACGGCGATTCTGGGCCCGGGAAACAAGCACGGACTGATGGGACCGCATAGTGCTGCAGGTCTGGGATGAATCACAGTGGCTGCGAAACTTTCGGATGCGGAAGGGAACTTTCCTGGAACTTTGTGAGTTGCTGTCCCCTGCCCTGAAGCGCAAGGACACCCGGATGCGAGCAGCCCTGACTGTCCAGAAGCGAGTGGCCATAGCCCTCTGGAAGCTTGCAACGCCAGACAGCTACCGGTCAGTTGCGAACCACTTTGGCGTGGGCAAATCTACCGTGGGGGTTGTTGTGATGCAAGTAGCCAACGCAGTCGTTGAGCTACTGCTGTCAAAGGTAGTGACCCTTGGAAACATGCAGGTCATCATAGATGGCTTCGCCGCGATGGGATTCCCAAACTGCGGTGGGGCTATAGATGGAACTCACATCCCTATCCTGGGACCGGACCACCAGGCCAGCCAGTACATTAACCGAAAGGGCTACTTTTCAATGGTGCTGCAAGGACTGGTGGACCATAGGGGCCGTTTTACAAACATCAACGTCGGATGGCCGGGCAAGGTTCATGACGCTCGTGTTTTCAGGAACTCTGGTCTGTTTAGACGGCTGCAGGAAGGTATTTACTTCCCGGACCACAAAATAACTGTTGGGGATGTGGAGATGCCTATAGTGATCCTCGGGGACCCAGCCTACCCGCTAATGCCCTGGCTCATGAAGCCCTATACAGGCGCCCTGGACACTGAACTCTTCAACTACCGTCTGAGCAAGTGCAGAATGGTGGTGGAGTGTGCTTTTGGACGTCTCAAGGGGAGATGGAGAAGCTTACTGACTCGCTCTGATCTCAGCGAAACCAATATCCCCATTGTTATTGCAGCTTGCTGTGTGCTCCACAATCTCTGTGAGAGCAAGGGGGAGACCTTTATGGCGGGGTGGGAGGTTGAGGCAAATAGCCTGGCTGCTGATTACGCCCAGCCAGACAGCCGTGCGATTAGAAGAGCCCAGCGGGACGCGCTATGCATCCGGGAGGCTTTGAAAGCTAGGTTCCTCAGTGAGCAGGGTAACTTGTGACTATTAAGTTTCTTTAAAGAGAAGCTGAACCTGCCCCCACTTCTTTACCCGGTTAATGCTGACTATCCTCTCCAGCTACATACCCCGTTCACACCATCCCCCCCTTCCAACACACGTTTAAAAATAAAATAAATGGAAGTTTGTTAATGAACCCCGTTTTCTTTATTACGGGTTTCGCGGTAAAGTGTTGAAACTGGGACGCAGACTGTGGTGGGGAGCGGGCGTAGTGATGGAAAGAACGCTTCTAAACTCGAGGAATGACAGGCTCCTGCTCCTAGAGCGGTCCGCAATGGTGGACTGGTTGTTTCAACGGAGCCTGCCACCCCTCCTTTTCGGGACTCTGTGTGTGGGGGCTATGTGACTTTGTGGCGGGGGAGGACGGTTACAGATCCCCTGCTGTGTGGCTCTGTGATCCAGGATAAGGACCGCTGCATAAAATCTCTAACCGCCCTCCCCCGCCACAAAGTCACATAGCCCCCCCCCAACACAGAACATGAAAACCACCTCCCAGACTGACCAGGGTGCCTAGTGACTGCAATGTGTGTGTGACCTGCTGCTGAACCTGCCCCCGTGTCTGTACCATGGTAAAGATGACTGTCCTCTCCAATTACCAACCCCCTTCCACCCTTCAAACACACTCTCCTCTAAAAGAACATGATGCAAACAGTAATTAACAGAAACGTATTTTTTATTAGCAACTACACAGTTAGGGGATGAAACTGGGACGGGGGCTTGGGTGAGGCGGGAAGGAAAGGACTTATCAAATTTTTGGGAATGAGAGCCTTCTGGTACTTGAGCAGTCTGCAGGGGTGGAGTGACAGTTTTCACGGCCCCTGCCGCCCCTCCTTCTTGGGACTTTGTGGCGGGGGAAGGCGGTTAGAGAGAGACTTCAGCGGGGCTCTGTCCTCCTGCCTCTGGTCCTGCAGAACATCCACAAGGCGCCGGAGCGTGTCCATTTGCTCCCTCATTAGTCCAAGCAGCGTTTGAGTCGCCTGCTGGTCTTCCTGCCTCCACCTCTCCTCCCATTCAATGTGTGATCGATGGTATTGCGACATGTTCTCCCTCCACTGGGTCTGCTGGGCTGCCTCGGCTCGGGAGCAGCCCATAAGTTCTGAGAACATGTCGTCCCGTGTCCTTTTCTTTCTCCGCCTAATCTGCGCCAGCCTCTGGGAGGGGGATGCCAGGGTAGGTCGGGAGACAGTCGCAGCTGTGGGATGGGAAAAAGGGAGTGAATTCCTCAAAAAGATAATTTTTTGTGAACAATGAACATAGTCTTTCTCTGTGAACAAGACCATGCACAGCACCTATCACATGTGCATTCAGGACAAGGGTCGAATTTTTGGCCTTCGCATTCAGTGCCTGGGGTCTTGCAGTGGAGATCAGACAAATGGGGCAGGACAGCGGAATTCGGGTAAAAGGCTGACATGGTAAGCCGTAGACTTTTGGCTGCTTAAAACTTAAATTATAGCAGTGCCCTCCTTTCACGTTCAAAGCAATGCTCCTAGCGTTGGCCAGTTCCTGCTGCCGGCAATCCAGCAAGCATGAACTCTGCCCCTGTCCCACCCCCTCGCAGCTGTCCCCGGGAAAGATCCCTGTATGCTGCCCCTCTCCCGCCTCCACCGCGTGGCTGTAAACCGCCGGTTACAGTTCTGTAAAGGAACAGGCAAGCAGTCCCAATAGTAACATTCCCCTAATTCTAAGCAGGTCACCATGAGCGACATCACTATGCTGAGAATTTCTGAGACAGAGAAAGAACGCATGCTGCGTGAAAGCCAGCAAAAACCAGGGCCGTATGCCGCCATGCTCTGCAAGGCAATGATCCCAGAGTACTTGATGATAGCCTGGCGCGGAAAAGTTTCCTACCACGGAGGACACAATAAGGCCACTCTCCCCAGGAACCTCATGCAAAGGCTTTCCAATTACCTCCAGGAGAGCTTTGTGGAGATGTCCCATGAGGATTTCAGCTCTATCCCCAGACATATAGACCTTATTTTCCAGTAGCTGCACTGGCAAGGACTAAAATGTAGAGCGCCTAGGGCAAACTAATCATGATAAACCAGACATTGTTAGATTCTTTTGCAGTAGTTGCATTGCCAAGGACTTAAACGTGAAGCGCCTAGGGCAAACTAATCATGAAAAACCCATTGTTAATATTCCTGTTCTGTTCAAAATAAATGTTTACATGTTTAAAACACTTACCGACTGATCCTTCCCCCGATTCAAGTTAACGCCTGGGGACGGTTGGTAGGGGATCTCTGTGAGAGTGATGAAGAGATCCTGGCTGTCGGGGAAATCAGCGTTGTAAGCGCTGTCGACTGCCTCGTCCTCCTCATCTCCTTCCTCATCTTCCCCGTCCGCTAACATCTCCGAGGAAGCGGCCGTCGACAATATCCCATCCTCAGAGTCCACGGTCAGTGGTGGGGTAGTGGTGGCGGCCGCACCTAGAATGGAATGCAGTGCCTCGTAGAAACGGCATGTCTGGGGCTGGGATCCGGAGCGTCCGTTTGCCTCTTTGGTCTTCTGGTACCCTTGTCTCAGCTCCTTGATTTTCACGCGGCACTGCGTTGCATCCCGGCTGTATCCTCTCTCTGTCATGGCTTTTGAGATCTTCTCGTAGATCTTTGCATTCTGTCTTTTCGATCGCAGCTCCGAAAGCACGGACTCATCGCCCCACACAGCGATCAGATCCAAGACTTCCCGATCAGTCCATGCTGGGGCCCTCTTTCTATTCTGCGATTGCATGGTCACCTCTGCTGGAGAGTTCTGCATCGTTGCCAGTGCTGATGAGCTCGCCACGATGTCCAAACAGGAAATGAGATTCAAATTGCCCAGACAGGAAAAGGAATTCAAATTTTCCCGGGGCTTTTCCTGTGTGGCTGGTCAGAGCATCCGAGCTCGGACTGCTGTCCGTCAACAGAGTGGTGCACTGTGGGATAGCTCCCGGAGCTATTAGCATCGATTTCCATCCACACCTACCCTAATTCGACATGGCCATGTCGAATTTAGTGCTACTCCCCTCGTTGGGGAGGAGTACAGAAATCGAATTTAAGAGACCTCTATGTCGAACTAAATAGCTTCGTTGTGTGGACGGGTGCAGGGTTAATTCGATTTAACGCTGCTAAATTCGACATAACCTCCTAGTGTAGACCAGGCCTTAGACTTGCTTCCCATGGGATTTTACCTACCAACTCCCTGAGTTTGCTAAAGTCTGCCTTCTTGAAATCCACTGTCTTTATTGTGCTGTTCTCCCTCCTACCATTCCTTAGAATCATGAACTCTACCATTTCATGATCACTTTTACCCAAGTTGCCTTCCACTTTCAAAGGACCTAGCTTTCTCAAAGACAATCACTCTCTACACCCAACCATAATAAACATCAGCCCTTTACACACAAGCACACCCCACCCTACCAAGAAAGTGAGAACACATCTCTGCCTAGTTCTTCCAATTGGTTTATTGAAAAATAATTCACCCTTTTGCATATACAGATTTATATGGCCATCAGCATTTCCTCATGATTTCAGGGCATCACCATCAACAGCAGACTTCTCCCACCTTATTGCTAGGGAGGCAGAAGTCCATGCTCTTGGACAGGTCCATTCAGATTTTTCTTGGACAGATTTTTGTGACCAGTTTCCATGTTCAGTATTATATGACTGACTCCAGCACTGGCTAGGTCACATAGACTCATAGACTTTAAGGTCAGAAGGGACCATTATGGTCATCTAGTCTGACCTCCCGCATGATGCAGGCCACAAAAGCTGACCCACCCAATTTCCCTTATCTCAGCTGTTGAAGTCTCCAGATCGTGATT
This sequence comes from Terrapene triunguis, assembly GCF_002925995.2. Lineage (NCBI taxonomy): Eukaryota > Metazoa > Chordata > Testudines > Emydidae > Terrapene > Terrapene triunguis. The sequence goes on from NW_020664447.1 coordinate 35,018,331, forward strand.
TAAAGACTTCAAGTCGCAGAGAATCCTCCAGCTTGCGACCTCTGCCCTATGCTGCGGAGGAAGGCAAAAAACCTCCAGGGCCTCTGCCAATCTACCCTGGAGGAAAATTCCTTCCCGACCCCAAATATGGCGATCAGTAGAACCCCGAGCATACAGGCAAGATTCTCCAGCCGGACCCACATTTTACCAGCGATGGCACGTTATTGCCTAATTGACTAAAATCACGTTATCCCATCAAACCATTCCCTCCATAAACTTATCTAGCCTAATCTTGAAGCATCTTCTTCACAGCACTTTAACAAACAGCCCAAATGCACAGCTGCTTCCTATCTGTCCTTGTTGAGTGCTTCTTTGGTGTAATTCCAACCATGATCAAATGTGCAGCCAAAAGCAAAATTGGAGGGGTAAAAAATATATAGGAGGTGAACCCAACTGTAAAGTGACCTGGAGAAGTTAGAGCAGCGGGGCTGCAGCCAATGAGATGGGATCTGACACCGGTAAAGGAAACAGAAAGGAGCATTACAGATACAAAATTAACGGAGGTACCCGGCAGCTGTAGCCTTCACATTAAAGTGAGTTTATTTTTATCTTGTCTTCATAACGCTATCTTAATATTTATTTTAATGCAAACAAAGCTCTATAGCTACTGCAGGGAAGGCAAGGACTTGGCAGGTTAAGAAGGGCACTAGGGCCCATGAGAGGATCTCTGTCTTAAGGAGTAGTCGAAAATATGAAAGTTTTAGTGTGGAAGTGTGATATAATTCATTAATGCTTGTGAAGCACTTGGGCTGAGCGATAATATTTCCTCAGGGTGGTGGAAAACACACCTGGAGGTCAACATTTTCAAGCTTGAGGCCTTGATGTTAAGCACTTAAATCTATATCACGGTAGCTGGGTCAGTCTCCTGATCTGCAGAAGTGATGGAGACCTGTGTCTCTGCCTGAAGACAGTGGAATCTGTGGGAGCTCGGCGCTTCTGAACAGCAGGCTGGTTATTTAGGTCCTTAACATTAGGCAGTCAAATTTGAAACTTTGGGCCTCCCTGTGGATATGGAGAACTGCCCCACAAGGCCCCTGGAGTGCATTCCATATCACAAAGCCTGAAGCAACTGAGCTGAAATGACCAAACTCGGCTCACTAAAGGCACCGAACCAGACAGAGACTTGCATTACCCTTCCCAGAGGTTCAATAGGTCACTGCTTCATCCTGTGAGTTACTCTACATTTTAGGGCAGTGAGGGAATTGTTTACATTGGCCACTTGTAAGAGTCCCTGGGGAAAAAAAGGCTTATGGCACTTCTGTTCTTTAACACTGAAAAAAAACAAACCCCAAACATGTCTAGACTGCTCCATGCATGTGGCTTTCTTCCAGGCTTCTCCCACCTGGAGCAATAAACAGATTGGAAACTCTCCAGTCAGGGGTTTTCAACACCCATTTAAAACCACTTTTGCCCCATGCACACTGGTTGGTATCAACCAGCAAAGTCCTATTATGAGGTAACGTCAGGTGTGGAAAATTATTTTAGGACAGGGCAAAGTTCACCAAGAGCCTCAGTCTTTTCCCCACTTCCTTCCGAGGGTTATAGACAATCTCATGGGTAGTTGTCCATAGACTAAGCTCCTCCAGCACAGCAGGCACTGCAGTGGGGTTCCACTTGTTGAACAGTGTGTCCTATAGTGAGATGGCCACCAAGATTCCAGTGAGGTTCTAGCCGAGGTAGTATAGGGGCCAAAGGCCTGCAGTCCTCTAGTCTCACAGCAGCTGCACCCTGAGGAACCTGTGTTGAGGATCAGTGTGAGGCTGGGGGCGTGGCAAATGAAAAGTTTTTTTGGGTTTCTGTAGTGAATTTAAAAGTAGTGCCAAAATGGCAGATTGGTGAGTGATTGGAGATTGAAGTCCTTTGTTTAGGCACAAAACAAATGCAGCACTGGCAGTAGCAGTGCAGCCTTCCTCCTATGCTCTCACCAGCATACCTTACGCTGACCACTTGTACGGATAGACGGGGAGTTCAATCTCTGTGGCTTATTCAGTCTTTGCTGACATTGCCAACAAAAGGGTTAATTAATGCCCGTGGTGGCCATTTCTGTTAAGAACTCAGGAATTGCCTCACTCAATCACATCTGAGGTCCATCTAGGCCAGCACCAGTGGCTTCAGAGGAAAGCATAAGAACTCTACAGTAGGCAAACGTGAGATAATCTGACCTGCGCATTAGATCTCACCGTGATGTCTAATAGTTAGAGTCTGGTTTAAGCCCTGAACAGAAGGTTTAATAGCCCTTCTGAAATGTGTGTTATAGTTAATTATGATAAATCTGGATATTTGTGCTAGCCACGTAAATGTTCCATCCCTTTTTGAATCTTGCTCAATACTTAGCCTCAGTGACTTTCTGTGGCAATGAGTTCCGCAGTCTAATTACACATTGTGTGGAAAAAGTATTTTCTTTGTTCTGTTTTGAATTTGCCACCTTTTAATTTCATTGACTGTTAGGACACAGGGAGAACAGACACTCCTGCTCTACCATTCATTAATTTTATATACTGCGGTCATGTCTCTTCTTACTCATCTCCTTTCGAAGGCAAATTTTCTTCACTGTGAATTCAGATGAGAGCTTTTCTAGTCCCTTGCCATTTTCCTCACCCTTTCCTGAACACTCCTTCAGTCTGCGATATGGACACCAGAAACTGAACTGAGACACCAAACTCATTCCACGTGTTACCAGTCAATCAGCAAATGGTAACCACGTCTGGTAGCTACTGTCATTACCAAACAGAGGAAGGTTTTATTCACTCCCTCTTCCTAGAGTATCTAAAGTAAAACTTTTAACCCTTTTCCTTGCCAAGCCTCGACTCCCCGGAGACGTTGCAATGGTCATCCATTCTTTACTCCAGTTTAGTTTTTAAATGCACCCTCCAGCCATCTAGGTGCATATGGGTAGCTTCACCCAAGACACATAATTCACATCAATGAAACATGAGGATATCCAGCCAGTGCGGTATACGGGGTGTCTGACAGTAGGCAAGCAGTTAACTGTCAGAATTTTACAAGCATACTGAAGAAATCCATATAAATACCTAGTAGCAGCCTGGAGTTCATTACCCTCCGCTTCAATGCCACTTTATAAGGACACCTGTTTTCCTTTAACTGATTTTTTTTTATTTACTTGATTGGCACACTTCCTTAGCCACAAACTATGGTGGTAATAAACCACTGGAGAGGGGTGGGTTGTGTTGGGTTGTGCCCTCAGTAGGTTTCACCAGCTAACCAGCTAGTCAGTGTTGTAGACTCATGTGGACCGTGATGAGAGCAGACAGGGCTGCCTACCAGTGGCTGCCTTCTTTTGTCTCAGAGAGGTCTCAACTCATAGTTAGGGGCAATTGTTCCTCTTCCTGAAGAGCTCTCAAGCAAGGCGGTCCTGCCAGGTGCCAATGTGTACGTAGGGCCAGGAGGAGGGTCAGAAAGGAGGCGGCATGGGTCTGGTGTCTTCAGTGTGCTGGGTACACGCAGCTGTATGTCTGCCTGTATCACAACCTGTTTGTGATAATCCACATACAGCTCTTGCAGTGGGACCAATTAATCCCAGCTTCCTCATCAAAGGCAATAGCTTATTTCATTGTCAGAGCATACAACCTTCCCTACCAGTGGAGGGGTGGTGCTACTGGGACTCATGCTCCAGTGCATGCTGGGATTGAGCTAGAACAATTTAAGAAGAGAGGGGAAATGTTACTCTGCTCCACCTCCATCCTCTTAGGTCCTCCCCCAGCTCTCCGACACATCACAGTGTGAAGTCAGGAAGGAACCAAGCCTCCCACATGTTGTCCTGAAAATCATTTTTATAAAACATGGCTAGGTGCTGTTTAATTCCTAGCGACAGGTCTCCTGTCCTCTCCTGGGTTTGAGTTGGAGACAAATGACAGAAGAAGGAAGAGTGACAAACATGACATGCAGGGCCGGCTCTAGGCACCAGCAAAACAAGCTGGTACTTGGGGCGGCACATTTTTAGGGGCGGCATGGCCGGCGCCAGAATGCCACCCCTAAAAATGTGCCCCGGCCGCCCTAGCTCACCTCCGCTGCTGCCACGGCGCGCATAACAGCTGATTCGCGTGCCGCTGCTCCCCCTCCCTCCCAGGCTCTCAAGCCTGGGAGGGAGGGGGAGATCCTGAGCGGCCGCGGCGCACGAAACAGCTGATTCGCGCGCCGCTGCTCCCCCTCCCTCCCAGGCTCTCAAGCCTGGGCGGGAGGGGGAGACTCCGAGTGGCTGCGGTGTGCGCGCCGCTTCTCCCCCTCCCTCCTAGGCTTGAGAGCCTGGGGGGAGGAGGCAGGGCTGGGGATTTGGGGAAGGGGCGGAGCTGAGGCAGGGCCGGGGGTGGGGTAAGAAAAAAACGGGGGGGGGGCGGCCAAAATTGTTTCTGCTTGGGGCGGCAAAAATCCTAGAGCCGGCCCTAATGACATGGGAGACTTTTCTCTCCAGCCAACACGCTGCTTCCGCTCCTGGCAGCCAGCGAGGGGAGAATGCTCATTCCCTCCTCCCAGCAAGCACTTGGATGGGCTCCTTTAATGAAAAGCAAATGTTTTTTCTGAACTTCCAAGGTATTCATCCTTTTAAAGCTTCTGCTGCAGGCTCCCAGCCGACAGTGCCAAGGCTCTGTGTGCAATTAACTCTCCACTCTCCTGTACGGCAGGGAAACAGGACAGTGGCCAGGAGTGAGATATTCCTAGAGGCCGAGGTGGTGTCTCATTTTTGAGCCATGTGTATATTATACATCCATTTGTAGAGATAGAGAAAAGAATGTATAGACTAGGCTGTCAGATAATCCATGATCAATAATGCATCTCAACTGTGCAAGAGTGAGTGAGGGGGTTTGGCACCAACTCCTAGGTGTGATCCAACTCCAACGGCATGACCGGCTCAGCTGGTCGACCCAATGTTTCACTTCCAGTTATAACACTCAGTTTAGTCATTGGTTTAAAAAACCCACACTAACCAATTGCAGTATTTACACCCAAGCATGTGGCAATTTCTGGTAAAGATGCTAAAAGGTGTCATGAGCAGGGATCATCATAATCTGAAACTGTACAAATCCTACATAATCCATTGCTCCCCCGCAACTCCGGTCTCCTCAGTCACCCCGAGCACAGCTGCCATTGCGCTGTGGGATCACTAACACAGCAGGTGCGGCCAGACAGGCACAGCTGGCAGTGTGTTAATTAAAACCTGGTGGGCGAGTGGATGGCTCAGGAGATTAGGAACAGTAGGGAGCCTTTTACCTTCTTTAGGTCTCATAGCTGCCAACATCCTCAAAGCAAAAAAACAAGTAAGCTGGCACAAGAACGAGAAAAAGCAGAGGGAGGACCAGGAAGATGGAGTGAGACCCCAGCATTTCAATCCTTTCCCTCTGCCCTCCCATAGCCATTTCGGGCCCCAGTCCTGCAAACATTTAAGCATGAGTTTAACGTTAAGCACAGAAGGAGCCCCATTGATTTCAATGTTTAAAAGATGTGCACAAGTTTTTGCAGAACCAGGGCCTAATTCTCTTCCTCTTGTCCCATAATCATGACATTTTGTCTCCCTCTCTTCACCTTTAGAAGCCAAGGGGATTCCTACTCCCTTCCAGACCCGGGGAGGGGCAGATCATGGACAGGCAGGATGGGGTTGCTGCAGAACTGGCAAGAAGTGGCAGGACATCAGCAGGCCTTCAGAACTCCAGCAGCATGCCACCCTTCCTTAACTCAGGGAGGGAGGCACCAACCTGTCCCTCAGCACCTGCAGCACCTCTGATTGGCTGCCCCTCTCCCAAGAAGTAAGGGAAGTACAGCTATCAGATGGGGATTTCCCCATAGGGAAAACCCATAGGAGTTTACCTCAGAGATCCCTCTGATCTAAGGCCAAGCCAGCTCCTTTACTAGCACTAAATTCACTTGAAGAAACTGTATGGCATTACTAACCTTTTGTAGACCATCTTGGAAGCGGACCGATATCTGCGCACAGTAGATCACAACATAGGAGGAGCAGAATAATGGAAAGTTAGGACGTGGATGGTTATCACATTCTGGGGTGCAATCCAGACCAGTCTTCAGGGTGTGAATACAGGGGTGCATTTGGTCACAATGGTACACTCAGCAGCACAGGTGTGTTTAGTGTGGTATCACTGAGCTCTGTTCAAGAGATTTAAGAGAACTATATACATTATAGTTATAAGGATACAACACATCTAAGCAATAGTTACACACAGTCCAGGTGTTGGTGACAATCTGTAGAGTCCTGTGTAACAGAGTCCCAGAGGCATATGAGATTACCAAGAACATACCTTCATCATGGGTATCCCAAGTCCCTGTATTTACAACATCCTTGTGCTCCAGCCCTGATCTAGCTCTCTGTTTTCTCACAATATTACACCTTCTTCACCATCATGATCCTCCATGGCTGCCCCCACTGGCTAAGAAGGACTGCGATGAAACAAGCTTTGGAGCCAGTCAGTGTTACCTCTTAAGAGTGTTTTCTTTGGAAAAAACTGAGTAACACTGGCAGACACTTCCCTCTTCTTCTACCTAATCCCAAGGGCCCCCCAGCGCATTGCTTGCTTCGGTGGCAGAACATTGTCTTGTTAACATGACATGAATTATAAAGAGATGAATGGTCAATGCTGATAATTTCATCCACACAGTTTCCGATGTTGAAAATATAATTAGATTTATTTAAAGAAGATGAACATTGGAGGCATTCACCACAGAGGGCTCTGGTGGGGACAGTTTTATGAGTGAGGAGAAAAAGCCAAAGCCTCCAACTCATGATCTGGCTAATGTAATAGAATGTCTCCGGGAACATTCACAGATCTCCTGCTAATTGAAGTTTGGTCTGTGTTCTCCATTTATGCAATGATGAATTTTCTGGATGATTACACAAGCTCCCCATCACAGTCAAGCTCTTTGTGAGAAAAAAATTAAGTCTAACTCAATTCACCTAAAGCTAGTAAATCAGATGTACCTGAAA
>NW_020664447.1:35040318-35104371 GCF_002925995.2 Terrapene triunguis
TGTTGCTTGAATGCCAGCAAACACCGGGACCATACGCTGCCAGGCTTTGTCAGGCAATGATACCAGATTACTTGCTGCAAGCATGGCGTGGTCAAGTGTCCTACCATGGAGGACGGAATAAAGCGGCACTGCCCAGAAACCTTGTGGCAAGGCTTTTGGAGTACCTCCAGGAGAGCTTCATGGAGATGTCCCTGGAGGATTTCCGCTCCATCCCCAGACACGTTAACAGACTTTTCCAGTAGCTGTACTGGCCATGAATGCATCCCAAGTCCTCAGGGCAAATTAATCATTAAAAAACGCTTGCTTTTAAACCATGTTTTATATTTTAAAAGGTAAACTCACCTGAGGTCCCTTCCATGGGGTCATGGTCTTGGCTACTGGCTTGGGAGGCTTGGGAGGGTACTTCAGTCAGGCTGAGAAAAAGCTCCTGGCTGTTGGGGAGAACGGAGTGCTGGGTGCTCTCTGCAAGCTCGTCCTCCTCCTCCTCCTCCTCTTCCCCATCCTCAGAATCCTCAGGTGTAGAGACTATCCCCGACCCGGATTCCACGATCACAGGTGGGGTAGTGGTGGCGGCCCCCCCTAGAATTGCATGCAGCTCGGCGTAGAAGCGGCATGTCCGCGGCTCTGACCCAGAGCGACCATTTGCCTCCTTTGTTTTTTGATAGGCTTGTCTGAGCTCCTTGACTTTCACGCGGCACTGATCTGAGTCCCTATTGTGGCCTCTCTCCATCATGCCCTTGGAGATTTTTTCAAAAGTTTTGGCATTTCGTCTTTTCTAACGAAGTTCTGCTAGCACTGAATCCTCTCCCCATATAGCGATCGGATCCTGTACCTCCCGTGCGGTCCATGCTGGTGCTCTTTTTCGATTATCAGCCTGCATGGTTACCTGTGCTGATGAGCTGAGGTATCTGTGGTATCTGTGGTCACCTGTGCTCTCCACGCTGGGCAAACAGGAAATGAAATTCAAATTTTGCTGGGGCTTTTCCTGTCTACCTGGTCAGTGCATGCGAGTTCAGATTGCTGTCCAGAGCGGTCACAATGGTGCACTCTGGGACAGCTCTCGGAGGCCAATACCATTGAATTGCGGCCACACTAACCCTAATTCGAATTGACAAAATCGATTTTGGCGCTACTCTGCTCGTCGGGGTGGAGTACAGAAATCGATTTTAAGCGCCCTTTATTTCGAACTAAATGGCTCCGTTGTGTGGACGGGTGACGGGTTAATTCGAATTAACGCTGCTAAATCCGAATTAAAGTCGTAGTGTAGACCAGGCCTAAGACAAACAAGTTTGTTTACATTCACAGGAGATAATGCTGCCCTCTTCTTATTTACAATGTCACCAGAAAGTGAGAACAGGCATTTGCATGGCATTTTTGAAGCCGGCATTGCAAGGTATTTACGTGCCAGATACGCTAAACATTCGCACGCCCCTTCATGCTTCGGCCACCATTCCAGAGGACCTGCTTCCATGCTGATGACGCTCATTAAAAAAATAATGCATTAATTAAATTTGTGACTGAACTCCTTGGGGGAGAATTGTATGTCCCCTGTTGCTCTGTTTTACCTGCATTCTGCCATATATTTCATGTTATAGCAGTCTTGGATGATGACCCAGCACAGGTTGTGCATTTTAAGAACACTTTCACTGCAGATTTGACAAAATGCAAAGAAGGTACCAATGTGAGATTTCTAAAGATAGCTACAGCACTCGACTCAAGGGTTAAGAATCTGAAATGCCTTCCAAAATCTGAGCGGGATGAGTTGTGGAGCATGCTTTCAGAAGTCTTAAAAGAGCAACACACCGATGTGGAAACTACAGAACCCAAACCACCATAAAAGAAAATCAACCTTCTGCTGGTGGCATCTGACTCAAATGATGAAAATGAACATGCGTCGGTCTGCACTGCTTTGGATTGTTATCAAGCAGAACCTGTCATCAGCATGGATGCATGTCCTCTGGAATGGTGGTTGAAGCATGAAGGGACATATGAATCTTTAGCATGTAAATATCTTGCAATGCCGGCTACAACTAGGCCATGTGAACACCTGTTCTCATTTTCAGGTGACCTTGTAAAGCGGGCAGCATTATCTCCTGCAAATGTAAACAAACTTGTTTCTCTGAGTGATTGGCTGAGCAAGAAGTAGGACTGAGTGGACTTGCAGGCTCTAAAATTTTACATTGTTTTATTTTTGTATGCAGTTTTGTTTTTTTTACATAATTCTACATTTGTAAGTTCAGCTTTCATGACAAAGAGATTGCACTACAGTACTTATATTAGGTGAATTGAAAAATACTATTTCTTTTGTTTTTTTACAGTGCAAATATTTGTAATAAAAATAAATATAAAGTGAACACTGTACACTTTGTATTCTGTGTTGTAATTGAGATCAATCTATTTGAAAATGTAGAAAACATCCAAAAATATTTAAATAAATGGTATTCTATTATTAACAGTGCGATTAATCGCACGATTAATTTTTTTAATCACTTGACAGCCCTAGTCCTAACACAGCCCAGCCTCTCAGCAACCAGAAACCATCTTATCTCCCCTGTAGGTCACCTCTCCATGGCAACCCGAAATCCTAGGAAGTTAGCCAGTGCTCACATAACATATGCCTTGGGATGAATGAATACATATATGTCATCACTGCTCTATCTATTGGATAGAAGGCCTGGCCTGATTAAGTGGGTGTAGTTGTCTCCCTCCAATGTCCAGCCCACAAAGAGTTTATAAGACAGAATATTATTACAGGTCACCCATTCTTCATTAGCTCAACAGGGGTCTGGAGAAAGGGGCTTCCTGCGTTCAAGCCTCACAGTGTGTGATACAGCTGAAAAATACTGTTTTGAAGAGGCTGGGTTGGACAGAACAGTTTTTTCTACAGAATAATTTCTCTTGCTTCTTTTGTTATTTTAAAAATTCTACAGTTCAAGCAGATCTTCAGAATTTTCTTCCCTCTTCCCCCACCCCATACCATTGCTGAGGCATTGAGCTGGGATCTTCCATTAGGATCAGGTAGGTGCATCACACTCACTATATGTCCTAGTACTGCAGTCGCACTGGCGTTGGTCCTTCCTGGGTTTGGTTTTTAAAAATGACCCACGCTCTTAAACTTCAGCAACCGGCAAGGCTAGATTTTCTTTCATAAAATTCTCACGTGCCCTAGCTGCAACATAAATGGAAACATACCAAAAGGGAAATTTCAGAGTTGATTTGGTGGGATATGGACCCCACTAACAATTCTTGGTACTTGGCTAGCAATCTTTCAAACCCTAGTTAGCCTTCACAACTCCCTGGGAACTGAGGAAGTGTTAGCCCTGTTTAACCGGCAAAAAAAGTGAGGCAGAGGGAGATTAAGTGAAATGCTTAAACTGCACAAAGTCAATGGTAGAACTCAGCGGTCCCCAACTGCCAGCCTCATGGACAATCCACTAACCCACACTGTCTCTCAGAGCTTGATAAATAATCTTGGGCCTTTGAACGCTCATTAGTTGTATTTACTCCCGTAGTAAAATGAGTAACACCTGCAGAGGTAGTTCCTGCAATGAGAGCCCAGATGGCTAGCCTACAGCCTCAACTGTCAACAAGCCAACCCAAAATGATATTTTTAAAGTGCTCTTATATTTTAGTTATTTATACTACAGCTCATTCTTCTCATCAGGAACCAATGCCCAGACTTGGCTCAGCTCCTGTACTTGGTTGGTTCACACTAATAGGGGACATCAGATTCAAGAGATCAAAGATGCTGATGTCAGCTTGTTCACTGTAGACATATTGCCATTCTCCATGTTTTTCCCTTTGTTAAATGAGCCTGAGACACCCGGAGAGGCAGTTATTGTTTGAGACGCCTTGAGAGTTATTGCAACCTCTGACAGCCCAGCTGTGTAATATTAACAGACAAGTTTTGCAAACATAAAGCCCCTTTTATCAGGTCTGTGATGTAAAAGATATGGGGCTCCTGAACTCTGCAAGGTAGCCTGTAAATTCAGCAGGAAAGCTCTCCCACATGCTTTAATTTAGTGCACAAGTACAGTTAGTGCTTGCATTCTTTGAACAGCCAGAGTTATAGGATATCGTCTGCTACAGCAATGACAAGCCAGGGAAAGTACAATTGACTATATAAAAATAATAGTCAATTTGAATAGTCAGTCCCAGGTTTGCCTACACTTTGAACAAAACCCAAGAAGTTTAATTTGGTGGCACTTGTGTAATGTATTTCATTGCTATGGCCCAATAGAATGCATGGCGGTATAAAGACTCAGCCTGCTATGGTCAAAACAGAGCAACAAAATAAGAGTACCACTTGCCACCACAAAATAGTGTCTTCAGGAAGACAAGTTCATATAAGCCTTTTGTGATAGTATGGGATTCATATAGGACATTCACGTCACCTTCTGACATCATGTTGGCAAATAATTGGACACCATTTTGCTACATATGCAGAAGAGGCACTAGTTCTGTTGAGCACGATCCTTTGCAGTGCTGCATTTGACTACCAATCAAAGCAACAGTTCCCTATGAGAGGACAGATGGTCCTGGGGTCTAGGCACTGGCCAGCGACTCAGCAGAATTGGGTTCAGTTCTCAGTGGTGCCCCAGACTTCATGATCTCAGGCAAGTCATTTAATCTCTTTGCCTCCATTACCCATGTGCAAAATTGGGATACTACTACTTCCTGTCTCCTCGCCCTTTGTCCATTTAGTTTATAAGCTCCAGGGTTCCCCTTTTTTACATTTATTATTTTCTTATTGCATTAACTTCCCCTCTAAACCAGCCTGGCTTTTTAACCAGAAAAACTGGGGCTTTTTAGATGTCTAGTAAATACTTCCTCAAATAATTCCCAATTATCATTCACATTTTTCCATTTAAATTCTACCAGCTGCTTTGTTTCATAATTGTTTTAAGCTTTGTGAAACTGGCCCTTTTAAAGCAGCAAGCATACATTGCTGGTTTGGACTTTATTCTGTTTGCACAGAACAAATGTGATCAAGTCATGAGCACTTCTACCAAACAACCACTAACTTTTTGTTCTGGGATTAATTCCTCTTTACCTGCCAAGATGAGGCTGAATACAGAATTTTCCCCATGTGGGATGCAACACTTTTTGCAGTAGGAAGTTGTCCTGTATAATTTTCAGAAATCCCAAGGATGGTTTAAGATTGTCAACATGAGACTTGCAGCATATGTCACTGTCATAATGTACATTTTTTGCTACACATTATAGATAGATGCTTAAGGAGCATCCTGTTCTCTCATGTGATTGGATGGTCTGTAGCAGATACCAACTAATCCCCCCAATTGTGTTTTAATCTGTTAGAACAATAATCCAAGAGCGTTCAAGATCATTTGCTTCCAAAGGGATAGTGGCTCGGAAATAGGTAATGCCATTTTTGACAAAGTGCCACTGCCTGTCCCCTATTGCCCATTTGACCCATCCGAAAGCCTTCTTTAAACCCCAGACATTTCCCCCATCCTACAAAGAGAACCTCTGGGCACCCACCATGTCTACTATAATTATTTGCCCCATCTACAGGAGCTTCCATCTGCAGATAAAGCCAATTACAGATATGAACTAAGTGCCACAGCGCTGCAAGATGTAGGTATTATCCTCATTTTGCAATGGGGAAACTGAGGCAAAAAGCAGAGAAGTGACTTACCCAGGGTCATACAGTCAAGTAACAATAGATCCAGGAACAGAATCCAGAATCTGTGCTCTAGCCACTGAAGAATACTTCCTCCACCTCTTTGAACTCTAGCATTTTGCAGACTGTAAGCCACATGAAAACTGAGGAGCCTTGTGTGGCTGGTAACATGGTAAAAATATGTGTGTAAATAAATCAAAACATCAACAGAGGCTTTAATTACTCCTACTGTTTCAGACATAGAATCATAGGACTGGAAGGGACCTTGAGAGGTCATCTAGTCCAGTCCCCTGCACTCCATGGCAGGACTAAGTATTATCTAGACCAGGAGTTCTCAAACTGGGGGTTGGGACCCCTCAGGGGGTCATGAGGTTATTACATGGGGGGGGGGGGTCACAAGCTGTCAGCCCTCACCCCAAACCCCTCTTTGCCTCCAGCATTTATAATGGTGTTAAATATATTAAAGTGTTTTTAATTTATAAGGGGGCTTGTACTCAGAGACTTGCTATGTGAAAGGGGTCACCAGTACAAAAGTTTGAGAACCACTGATCTAGACCATCCCTGACAGGTGTTTGTCTAACCTGCTTTTAAAAATCTCCAATGATGGAGATATGGATTATCCCCCACTCAGTAAGTGATCTGGGAATTCAAAACATTACTGTGGACATTCCTGGCTTCTTATTAAGGCTTTTATGGTATCAGACTTGAGAAATATACCTTAGTCCTGGAGAGCTGCGCTGTAGGACATGCTGAATCCATTCTCAGTTTGTCAGCTAATTTTATGATAAAAGTGAAAACAAGCCAGACGTAAGAATGTGCAGAAGCTCCCAGAAGAATGATCAATCATGGGCTGGAAATGAAAGGCTGCTGCTGTGCTGTATTACTGCTGTGTACAGTAACATTAACATTCATAACAGAGAGAAGTGTCAGCTGCTAAGAAACAAACACTGATTAATCAATGGTTTAAGTAGACCTGTGAAGAACTCGTGTACAGTAGGTACCTAACTTTATTCATAGAGTGGGTCAGATGCTAGGTCACCTTCCCACTGGTCTCCAAAAGGCCAAATGACTGATGAGTCTTTTCTCACCCTATGGTGAGCTCCAGGTTAAGAACTTGGCCATCCAAAGCAGCAACTCATGAAATTAGATATAGACAGCAGGAGATACCAGAGAGGCAGATGTGATGATAGCATAGCACCAATGAGAAGCAGTTACTTGCTCAGTAGCAAAGGACTGGTTAACACCAACACCTGTTTCCATTCCATCCATCCAAATACAGTAAGTCTTTGTAGACGCCAGCCAGAGGTGGAGAAAGAGATATGGGTTCCACAACTAGGGTGACCAGATGTCCCAATTTTATAGGGACAGTCCCGATTTTTGGGTCTTTTTCTTATATAGGCTCCTATTACCCCCCATCCCCTGTCCCGATTTTTCACACTTGCTGTCTGGTCATCCTATCCACAACTGGATGTCGTAAGGAAGAGGCAGAGTTTGCACCATAGCTCTCTTAGAAGAGGAAGAAGATTGAGTTAAAGGATCAGGCTTTCACCTCACCTCCTATGATCCCCTGGCAGGGGAAGGAGGTTCTTGGGAATGCATCCACCTCACTATGGGTTAAATGGTGGATGAGGAAAGTCTGCAGAAAAGTTACTCTGGTGGCAGAGGGCTCAGACACCCTGAGAAGAACCTTCTACCGGGGCTAAAGGACAGACATGAACTCCTTTATACCAGAGAGTGCAAGTAAGTTGCTCAGCAAATCCCATGTGGTGCTGAGGCCAAACCAGACACTTCTGGGACCAAGAATCTAAATTATCTGGTAAATCCTTTAGATACAAAAGGACATGCTCCACCAAGTGCCTCCAAGCAGTACATACAATTAATTTAGAACTCAGTGTGCAGAATAGATAGATATTGCATATTTGATAGTTGACATCTGGGCAGATGTATCATTTTGCCCTCAGATACTCCCCGTCCCTCCCAAGTGTAAAGCTTGACTGTACAGAATCTGAGAAAGGGGAAGCCAAAAAACAAACTTAGTCCTCTTAAAGAAGGCCTTCAAAGTTCCTAGTCCTCTTAGAGTGTGGCTACACATCACAGACTGGGGCTGTGTGACTTGCACCTACAAACGTAGGTGTTTCCAAGTCCACACTTGAGCATCCACACTGCATTGGAAACTTGGGCTTCTCAACCGTGCGGTTGCATCCATACTGCACCATGTAGCACTGAGTCAGAACTTCAGCTTCTGTGGGCACATATCATAACCCAGGGTTTCTAGCACCCTCACCAGCTTAGCCTGCTCCAGAGCGTGGTTCATAGTGGGTTGTGGGAGAATTGTTTGTCTGTCTGTCCCAGGGCAATTGCCTAGAAGTGTTTTGGATGGTTTTGGCCTGCCGTCACATGCAGCTGAGCCATTTTGTGTCTCCATGCTCCCTGCAGCCAGAACCATCAATATGGAGCCCAACCCAGTAGTCAAACTTTTTCATCTCATGTTCTGAGTCCTATTTCAGGAAACAGGTGCAGCATCTGCAACATGCTGGTGAACATTTTGGCGGCAGTGCTGGCCATACTAATTCACGTGAGGGTTAAATGTGTTCCCAATTGAGCAGACTGTGTGGAAATGAAGGGTTAAACACCAAGCAGCTGCATTTGAACCAGGAGGTTGCTTCTGTTACCTGGGAAGCAAGTGGGAAGTTTTGGCAAGTTTTCAGAAGCTGGGAATGGGTGACAGGGGATGGATCACTTGATGGTTACCTGTTCTGTTCATCCTCTCTGGGGCACCTGGCATTGGCCACTGTTGGAAGACAGGATACTGGGCTAGATGGACCTTTGGTCTGACCCAGTATAGCTGTTCTTAAGGGCTGGGAAAGAGTCTCAGGGGATTGTGGGATAGCGTTGGCAGACTCTCCAGACTCAGGCTCTGACCCACTCTCCCTAGCAGAGTGATTTCAGTGTGGACGGAAGGCGGACTTGGGCTTAAACCTAAATCAGAGCCCAGGCTTATGGTGCTTATTGTTCCAGGAGGCAGGTTGGTTGCCTTTCTCCCTCTCTCTCAGGTGTCCAGTCCAGGAAGGAGCAGCTTAATCCAGTTCATAATGTTCTTACCTCAGAGCCTTGAGTCACAGCAACCAAACTTAAAATCAGAAAAATTTTTAAAGGCCCAGGTCACGCTAGTCACCTGCAACCCACAGCAGCATGTGTGGCTTCTGGTTCCTTCGCTCTGTAAGACCCTGTGGGTCTAGAACCCAGGCCTGAAGAGCTGCCAGACACAGCTGGCATCTCCATGGTGCCACCCAACAGCAGTGATAACACAGTTGCACTCCAGTGCTGACAACACGCTATGGACAGAAACCTTAGGAAGTCCCACCTCAAGGGGTCTGTCAGGCAGCAGCTGCATGGCTCCTGATTGGCTTCCTCCCCCTGTATAACCTAAGGGGCATTCCAGGAAGTGTCCAAGCAACAGCATGGAGCTCCTGTAACTGTCATGATCATTCCTGCTCCTGAACATTTGACTTCGGCCTTGGCTTATTTGGAATTCCCTCCCCTGCTGACCCAGACCCTGAAACCTGCCTGGGCTCTGCCCCTTGGTATTGACTCTGGCCTGGAAGTGAACTATGAACTCCTCCACTATGCCCAGCTTCAGGTTTGACCCTGATCTGACCACTGGTCCCAACTGCCTTTGTTAGGATTCTGACACTCGCTCTTGCTCAGCTTCCTTTTCCTGTTTCTATTTCCTGTTTCCTGGGTGGGTCAAGGTCTCCTTGATCGTACGTGGGCTGTTTTGGCCATAAGGTCCAGACTGTCCCTCAAGAGCTAGTACACCCCACCACGGAGACATTGCTAAATGCAGGGACATTACTGAAAGCATGTGAAAAAGGTCTTTAGAGGCCATGGCTAGCACATATCTAGTGATAGCGTCAAGACAGAAATGCCAGTTCTCGTACCATATTCACATATGGTCAAAATTAGAGGTTTAAATTTGGATTCAGAGCTAGTAGATGAACTTTTAAGTGTTTAAAACCAGAATGTACTTGAAATATTTCCCAAAGATTAAATTGCTTCCTTCACTCCTTGCCCCGCTTAGAGTTACTACTCCATTTAGATCACTGCAGTTCAAATTGTTTCAGTGTTTCCATTGTACATCTACATTTCAGAATTCAGCCATAAAAATGCTCCTTGGGCTGAAACTCAGCATTTAAGGCCAAATACTGTTTCCTTGAAGTCACTTTCCTTGTTTCCATGGGCAGAATTTGGTCCAGCAAGTCTTAGCTCTGGGAGTTGAAGGAAATTTAACACACAAAATTTGCCCACAAAACACATAGTTTGGTCATCTTCAAGTTCCTGGAATGCAAAGCGTATATGTACATAGGAGTCAGTGATTTCAGATGTTAATGCTGCTATAAGCCTGTAAACAGCTTTGACTGCAGGCCTTTAGACCATAGCAACATGATTTCAGAAGTAAGTTTGCTTAGGGATGAATGACTTCTGTGAGGCCTGCACAATGGGAGCACCACATACACAGCGGAAGGCAGAATCTAGCATTTGAGAGCCTGTAGGGTTACCATACGTCTGGATTTTCCTGGACATGTCCGGCTTTTTGGTCCTCAAATCCCCGTCTGGGAGGAATTTCCAAAAAGCCGAACATGTCCGGGAAAATAGGGAGGCATGGTAAGGGGACCGCCTCCTCCCCGGGGTTCAACTTTCCCGGCTCCTGCCGCTCTCCCCAGCGCAGCAGCCACCGGAGCCCGGGAGGAGGCGGCTGCGAGCTGGGATGTCGCTGGCCAGAGCCGCTCGGCTGGGGGCGGGGGTGCTCAGCTGCTGGCTGGCAGCCGGAACTGGGGCTCGAGCCGAGCCGGAGCGACCGGGGCTGAGGGTGCTCGGCCGGCGCCCCAGGGCCCGAGCCGGGCCGGAGCCGCCGGGGCCAGAGCCTCTTGACTGGCCCCCGGAGGCAGCCGCTCAGCTGGGGGGGGCCGGACTGGGCCACGTCTCCTCGCGCCCCGCTCCCAGCCCCAGCTTACCTGCTGCCTGCCTGTTTCAGGCTTCCCGCGATCGTTTGATTCGCAGGAAGCAGGGGAGGGGGAGGAGCCAGGGGGAGGAGCGTTCAGGGGAGGGGCGGAGTTGGGGCAGGGACTTTGGGGGAAGGGGCGGAGTTGGGGCAGGGCCAGGGGCGGGGAAGGGGTGGAGTTGGGGCGGGGCCAGGCCCCGGGCCCCTTGGAGTGTCCTCTTTTTCAGGGGCTCCAATATGGTAACCCTATGAGCCTGTTCACTCACTAAATGAGAAAATGTGAGCCAGATTTATGCATACATATTTGTAGGCAGATGCAGGTATATTTGTACTAATTGACTCCACATACCTACAAACAGTTCCACATGCATAGTCTCATTGAGTGTTTTGCAAAGCAAGAAACTTAAAGAACAGCTCAGATCTGCTCACAAAAGTAGTGACAGATTTATGCAGGACGTACAGTAACTCAAGTACAGGGCTAGTGTGGTTTGCGCTTGGGACAGTCGGCTTGTCTAGGATGCTATTTGGTATAGAGTGACCAGACAGCAAGTGTGAAAAATCGGGACGGGGGTGGGGGGGTAATAGGAGCCTATATAAGAAAAAGACACAAAAATTGGGACATCTGGTCACCCTAATTTGGTACCACAGGACATCAGAGATGCGAGGACATTATAGCAACTTATGTTTGGATGGCTGGAACTCAGCTGTTGCATGCATGTTATTCTACTGCTGAGCTGAACAACTTGTGCTCACCTATATATAGAGCACATACATGGGGTTCCAATAGGGGGGATGTGATTAGCTGGGTTTTTGTTCTTTACACTTAACCAGACCACTTTCAGGGTGACCTTGTCCATATTAACAGACTTCTGCAATAACATGCCAACTGTGCCCATGCTTGATTCCGTGACTAACTGTGCACGAGCATTTGTAAACAGTATCTGAATGGAGAGAATGATTTTCACACTCGGAGTGACTATTTGTATTTAGCTCTGGCGTGAAGTGCACTTTTGGGGCAAACTTCACCCCAGATCTTTAGGAACAGGAAAAAAAATACAGACAGTTACATTACTTGTTACAAAAGTGGCCAGCCTATGCACAGTTGTTATTCTCATTATAGTTTTTTAGTACTTGATCTCTGTCGATCTACAAACACATCCATTTTATAAGCCTCCCCATCTGCATTTTAAATCGCCTCTAGCACAGAAAATCTTCTGATGCGTCAGATCAGGTCCTCTGTCCTTTGATTAGAGATGTGGGTCCTGCCCGTCATCTTTTTTTCTTTTTTAAGAGAACATGCAACACAGATTTGCGGAGGAGAGATACAGCTGCCCTTTCTCACACAATTCTGTGGTGAAATAAAATTAACATAGCACAGGGAAAATCAAAATGGGAGGCTGTCACTACCTTAGTTTCCTACTCCAACAGAGGATGAAACTGTCCAACCTGGACTTAACCAGGATGCTGAGGGTAATACCATAACCCTTTGAAAAAGTGTCAGAGGATCCGGAATGGCCAGTAATGGCCAGAACCTCAGGCATTATTTGAATCTGGGGCTATGTCTATATGTACAGTGCACATCTGTACTGATGCCGCTGCAGCGCATCCGGTGAAGACGTTCTATGCAGATGGGAGAGAGCTCTCCTGTTGGCATAAAAAAAAAACTCACC
Source organism: Terrapene triunguis (assembly GCF_002925995.2). Taxonomy (NCBI): domain Eukaryota; kingdom Metazoa; phylum Chordata; order Testudines; family Emydidae; genus Terrapene; species Terrapene triunguis. The sequence continues at coordinate 35,052,635 of NW_020664447.1, forward strand.
TCTGCGAACGGCAGAAGCCGTGTCAGCGGCAGAAGCTCTCCTGCTGACATAGCACTGTACACACGAGCGCTTCTATCAGTGTAACTTATGTCGCTCAGTGGGATGGAATATTCATACCCGTGAGCGACCTAAGTTTTGCTGGCATAGGCTGTAGTGTAGACAGCTTAAGTGCTTGTGAGAGGAACACTTGTGACTAGTTAGATTGGAAATCATATATTTCTCTTTCTTTAAAACCCAACACACCTTTCTTATTGTGTGAATTGTGGGACCCCCACCGCATGTCCACCTGGCTCCCTATTTTAAACACTCCACAGGGACGTAGGTGTGCACTTTGCACATGCAAAAGTTATAAATGTATTACAGCAGGCTTGGGGGGGGAAAAAAAAGTTCTCCAAAGGCTACCTTTGGCCATTCAATTGTTATGCTAAGATTACCCACAGCAATCTATAGTACCCTTCCTGTTCTGCAAAAAAAGGAAACATTTTGAGAATCAGTAAATGGAAAATTGGGAGCCTGAGAGGAAAGGTTGGCGAACATAAGGGTCTCCCTCTGATGAAGCTGACTGCAGACAGAGTTGGAGAATCATTAACAGGCAGAATTTTAATCTAGCAAAGAAACTCCAATACCTGTCCCTTTCTTGCCGGCAAGGAAAGAAGGAAAGTGCTGTAACTAGGCTATGCAAAAATGAAAAAAAGTTTCAAGGTCTTCATGGGAGAGGGCAGCATTAACTTTTGATGGTCATGATGAATAAAAGTTTTCCATGTATACATTATACCAACTTTTGAAAGAAAACAAGGCTCAAGCCCATGACATTAGGGTGTCCAGCATCACACTCAGATAGTATCCTTAACCGACAAAAATCTTGTGATGGGATCTAGAGTATTTTAAATACATTTCCTTAAATTTATGAACAGTGTCTTCCTAGTTATCAAGTGATGTGGCTTACGAATAGGCAGAAAAGCCAGGTTTAAAGTAGTAAGGAATGTGATATTTCAGGAAACATACTTTTCCCATGCACTGTATTTTGGGAAAAATTGACTCTGAAGTAACCTGGGAATCTCATCTGAAATTTCTCCATCCACTCCCCTCCCCCAATTACACACATCATCAAAATATCTTGGAATTAACAAAACGCCTTGCGCATTTGCCAAGTCTGCAGTCAAAATCCCTGCCACTGGCTTCTGGAGGCAGGTATATGCATCTGTGCGTGCTGTGTCTGAGAAACCGCCATTGCAGAAAGCTGAACAGCTTCCACAACTCATTATTGGCTTAGAAGGAACTCCCCACAAGTCATTGTATTTGAAAAAGGGCTTCTCCAAATTCTCCGCACACTGAATCTCTTCTCTTGGAGTGGGAAAACAGCCACAGAATTTTGCATGACGACCCTTAAGGCCCACTTGTGGGAATGAAAGAAGGTCCCCAAATCAGTGAGGCTGCTCTTGTAGTGCTTATCCCTGTTTGACGGAGTTCTGGTCTACACTACAAAGTTCGATAGACATAAGCTGCCTTGCACTGATCTACTTGTATTTGTGTCTACACTTAAATTTGTCTCCCACCGACGTAAGCACCCCCTTGCAGCAATGCAGTAACACCACCTCCCCACACAGCAGTGAGCCATGGTCGACGTACTGAGGTCGACGCATTGAGAGTGTAGCCACTGCGTTACTTATGTTGACCCTAACAGTCCTCCCAGCAGCTGTCCCACAATGCAGTTTATGTATACAGAGGTGTCCCTTGAACCCCCCTGAGTGCTCTTGATGAAACTTTCACGGAAGTGGTCTGCATTTCCCTTCCAAAGGTTGCTAGGGATGGCAGCCTTATTTCTTCATCCATGGTAGAATACTTTCCCATGTCAGTCAGCAATAGCTAGGGCAGGCACCCTTGTAGTAAACATGCTAGTGGCATTCAGGCCTTGGCAGCTTTGGGATGCCAGCAGCAGCTGTCCACTGTGGCTTTGTTACCCTCAGGAGTGAGAGAACATCTAAAATCACCACTACCTGTCTGGTGCCAGTATTCAGTGCCATTGCCTCATACTCAGTTTCATGCAACTCAGCAATTCCCTCATTTCCCTTGTGGGCAATACTCATCCTGGCTGGTGCTGTGAGTGGTGCACACGCATGCCTAAGCAGACATGGCACTAAGCAGGTCTTGTTTAAAACTCTCAGGCAGCAAGGAAATCTGAATCTTAAGTTTCATGTTCTGATTTGACTATACTGACAATGGTATATTTGTTCTATTTGGAGTTGCTGCTGTTGCGGACTTGAGGGGTTCCCCCTCCACACCCACAGAACACCTGAGCCAGCTAAAGAGGAGAAAGAAGAGGATTTGGGATGACGTGTTCACTGAGATCCTTCAAGCCAGTGCTGCAGCCGACCGTGAGCACAGGTCCTGGAGAACGAATACTGCAGACTGTATGGAGAAGGAAAAAGCAGACAGGAGAAAGGCCCAGGAGTCCCAGCAGAAAAAGGAAAGGGAGATGCACCAGGACATAATGGGGCTTCTCCAGCAGCAAAACACAGATGCTGCAGACTCTTGTGGACTTACTGGTTCAACAAGCACAGCTCGAACAACTCCATTTTAGCACCTCCCTATATCCTGCCCCCCTCAACATTCCAGATGGTTTCAGGGACCGCATTCCTACCCCTACTACACCATACCAGGGGACAGAAAGGACAACCACAGCTTCACATATGCTGACCTGTGAGACCCACGGTTGCTCTATGTGTAGCCAAAATTGACTTGAATGTTCTTTCCCTTTAAGTTCTGTTCCATTAGTTTTTAATGTATTTGCTTTTAACTTGCACAGATTTATTTTTTGTAGTGGTTTCTATTTTTTGGAAAATAATCTTTATGAGTTCTCAACATATGCTGCAGAATATCTAGTGGTACTGAAAGGACCCACTTATTTGCTATTGTATAGTGTGACAGCTCTCAGGATCAGTGACCAACACAGAGTAATAATCATAAATATACAGCAAGCACCACAAAATAGGTGCACTGACAGTGTTTTATTCAAACATACACCCAGCACCACACAATTCTTAACAGGCCCCAAAACTGTCAGGCCAGATAGAGAACAGTCCACAATGCCTTACCATGGCTCACTGTTACCGTGATCTTTCAGGGCATCCTTGAGCCGTATAGCTCTGCATTGAGCTCTTTGGCAACTTTTCCCCCTTTGCTTTACAGATATTATGCAGGACACAGCAGGCATTTATAACCATTGGGATTTTTTTTCACCGATATCCAATCTTGTGAGTAAACAATGCCAGCATCCCCTTCAATCTACCAAAAGAGCATTCAACGGTCATTCTACACCTGTGGAGCCGGTTGTTGAATCTTTCCTTGGTGCTGGTGAAGTGGCTAATGTTCAGCTTTATGAGTCAGAGGAGCAAGGGATAGGCTAGGTCCCCCAGGATCACTATTGGCATTTCAACATCACCAATGGTAATCCACTGGTTCAGAAAGAAAGTCCCTGCTTGTAGCTTTCTGAACAGTCCTGTATTCTTAAACAGTCCTGTGACATCATCATGTATCTTCCCTGACCAGTCACCATTAATGTTGGTGAAGTATCCCTGGTGATCCACCAATGCTTGAACAGCCATAGAAAAATAGCCCTTTCTATTGCTGTACTCTGGGGTGACGTGGGCTGGTGCCAAATTAGGGATATGCATGCCATTTATCACACCACACCACAGTTTGGGAACCCCATTGCCAAGAGTCACAGTCCGGTGTAGCAGGAGACAATTAATGGCTCTGCACATTTACATGACAATGGCCCCCCACAGTGGATTTTCCAACTCTAAAGTGATTTCCCATTGCAGATTTCCCCCGTGTGATCACCACTCACTTCTCCACTGTCAGTGCAGCTCTCAGGGGTGAACTCGACACACAGATCCAAGAACACAGCCTTGCACATGTGAAATTTCTGCAGCCACTGCTCGTTGTTCCAAACCTGCAGTACGATGCAATCCCACCCAGTCAGTGCTCGGGCCCAGAAGCAGCACTCCACCATCAGCAGCTACTCTGTGAATGCCACCAGGAACCTTGAATTCAATTTGGCTATGTCCCACAGCAATCTGTCCTCCACAAAATCATCATGTTCCCCCTGATGTCCTGTACTTGCATCACTCATGAACATATTGCAGAGCTGTGCAGGTTCCATGCTTCCATCAGAGATGGCAGACAGTGAGCAGGGTGGCACGAGTTCATGGTTTTTTTTTTAAAAAGATGTGAAAATGATGGGATATGGATGACATTATGGGGATGGATAAAGTTGCATGCTGGGAAGTTGACTCCTTGCTCCCAGTCACCCCTGTATGACTTTTCTGCCCCGCTCGGCCTTGCCAAAACTTCCCAAAACACAGTGGTGGATGGTGGTGAACTGCACCCTGGGATACCTACCCATGGTGCACTGCACCATGCATCGACAAAAGCACTCCATGGTGAGTAAGTGCAGTGCCGCTGCAAGAAGCCAGGTATGCACACACGATACACTAACTGCAGCAGCTTTAACCAAAGTTGGTAGACATGGCCTTAGAGAAAGTTAAACTTCATTGGTACTTTTCTTTTTGTTAGTTTGACAACTAGGTTAGCTTTGGCACTAAAGCTGTGAAAGGGGAAGTCTGAAGATGGCAAATGTACCCTGTGGCTTCATAGATGAGTGTCAGGAGGTCACCCATTAGAGATTACGCTATGAGGAGATAGAAAAGGGGATTCTTCTTTCCCACCCCCCCATGAAGTTTCTTGGAGACAAAATGTAGCTAACTGAATAGCAAAGGGTAGTAGTTGCTAACAAGATAGAAAAATATTGATGTAGCACCTTTTATCCCAAAGCACATAGTAGAGCTGATTGGAAGAGATGTAAAATCTTTAGGTGAAAATGTTTTTAGTTACATTTTCATACAGATTTTCCATTTTACACTAAAAATAGGATAAAATGCTCTTGAACAGGTCTCTCATATACATAGTACAGCACTAAAATTCTGGGGTGCAGGACAGAAGTCAGGAATGCAGCAAACCAATGTAGGCTCTGAGACTGGCCTCTGACAGAAAGTGTTTTATTTGTTAATGTCCATGCAGAGCAGACAGGACCTGGATTTTTTTTTAAAAAAGGTCTTGGCCAGGAGATGAAGCATCCTGGTAGTAAAATGTATCCCTCTTGGAAGGATGGAGAGCTGAACTGATCATACTGGATTTGAAGGTGTGGTCCTAATGAACAGCCGTGCTATCTAATCCCTGGTCAACAAGGGGTTAAATCTCAGCCTAATTTCCCCCTCCCCTAGAGCAGGTGCTCAGAGGAAGGGCTGAAAGTGTGACTGTTAGGGAATCATTGGACAGTGCACGTCTTTGGGAAGCCATAGTGAGTCCCCATGGCCTGAGGTTATAAGACAGAGCTGAACTTCAAGCCCTGGGGAGCTGTTCTTCTGTTTCTAGTAAGAAAATAAATTAGAAAGTAACACACTAAGCATTCAAAGAAAAGACCTTGCTTATTGGAATACTTTTCAGCGGAGTATTTGGTCAGGAATTCCAGATATTTCATAGCACATGCACAGGAGGGGGAAAAAAGTGACTATAAAGGATAAAAAAAGTTTCCAATTTAATGAACTTTAAAAGATAGATTTTTGCTTTTGCAACCTTAAGATTTGGGCTTACAAAACCAGGATTTACAACAGTTTTTTTTTTTTTAAAGTATAAACAAAGACATTCTAAGAAGCCATCTCGATTACAGCAATCTGAGTCCCACTATTACAGAAATGTTTTTCCACTAGTAAGATAGCAAAATATTAACACTTCCTTGTTGCTACTTACACTTGTTTTGAAAACATTTCCCCCCTCCAACCTTCTTACATGCTCGTTAAATATTCTATCACTCACCATCGGAGTTTTCCCTTAGAAAAGCGGACCCTGACCAGGAGAGAGGAAATCATCTATGGCACGTCATTTCTCTCTCCTCCTCCTAATTCATCAAGGTTTTTCAGTTCCCACAAGGGTAGCACATTCTTCTCCCTTCTCCTTCCCTCTCTCCTCTTTCCTTTCATCATCCTTTCAGAAGCTCTCTATGTCTTTCATTTTCTTTTTTCAGGGCATTTTACCTGTCCCCCAGGTACAGTATCTGTGAGGCAGTTATACTGAAACCAATGCTGAACCACAAGCTGAACAGAATGGTATTGCAAAAAATGTCTTCCCAGGCAGAGTTCCTTATTCCTGAAAATCAGGCAGCCTTTGCTAGCACTTTCTAGCAACTACTAGATTCAGCACAAGCATTTTTTTCTTTTATCGATACTATCAGAACCAAACAAGTAATTTTTACTCCCTATGTATCTGTTTTCTCTTTCCTCCCTAGATTCCTCTCATCTAATTGTGTGGGCAATAGTACCACTGCCCCAGTACACCTAGTGTGTCAGGGCTGTTGGACTACTGCACTCTAGTAAAAAACAGGGCCCAGCCAACATTACCCATCATTCCAGGATGATATACCAGCTTCACAGCGACAAGCTGCAAAGGCACCCTTCTCTGACACAAGACACCTCCTAAGTTTCAGTGTAGCCATATTTAGGGTAAATAGCTCATACATAGAAATACTTGTTGAGCTGGAAACCACAGGTCCAGTTGCAATTTCAATATTGCAGCATGGCAGAGGAAAAAACCAACCACGTACTCTAACACCAGCCTATTTGCACAAGCTCCCTAGTGTGATGAATAAGACCAATTTTGATACAAATGAACAGCAAAATTGGAAAGGCTTGAAAAGCTGTGTCAGATATCTTATACATTCTTCCCTCCCTCCCATCTATAATCAATAACCATCTTCTTTCTTTGACGGATTGCCTCTTGTAAGTATGCACACAGAAGGTAATGCTTTTGTTATACATCCCTGCATTCAGGGTCACGTTCCAGTGACAATGAACCAAAGTATGCCAGGCACATTCAAGGGTATATTTCTGCGCCATATTTGAATGGCCTTTGACTGGAGTTGGGTCTACATCAATTCACACTTCTAACACCAAACATCAATATTTCAGCATAACGATGCAACTGTATTAACTTTTTTTTAAAAAGGTAAAAGGTATCATAGGAACAGCCTACGCTGATTTTGGAAAGAGGCTTGTTTCCTACACCTTAATATTCGTATTAAAATTACTTCACTGAAGTACATCAATGTAAGTGCTTTATGAAGTATCTCCACATACATAAACAAGGAGGATATTTTCAAAACATATCTGACACTTCTTTACTTTCTGAAGTGGAATACAGGGCCAGAGCGCTTTTTCCCATTTGCTCCCATTTTCTTTAAAGAACACACTGCACAGCACTATCAGTGTGGTCTAATTCAACAATCATTCTTCATGAGACTGTAAAGCCTGCAATGTAGAATAACTATCAATATGCAAAAACTCCTCTTCAGCAGAATAATTACATTAACACCAGTCATATTAGGTGGCTGGCTGAACAAACAACACACGTTCACACAAGAATAAGTCAACCGTCTTAATAAGGATTTACTTTAACAGAACCTTGAAGGGTACACTATACTCAGTCTCATTATCAGAGAGTTGATTGGATTTTTATACAGCATGAGCCATAGGCAATCTAAAATAGACCCACTGAAGAATGGAAAGGAGAGTCAGAAAAGCAACATTTTAGACCCCCGGCTCTTGGTGCCTTTAATACTTCCTGTTTTTCTTTTTTAAGGAGAGAGCGAGCACGCACGCAAGAGAGTGTGCTAAACAGATATTTTCATTTATCATGTTTTTAACTTCTTTTCTGATGAAGAATTCTCTGAATCTGTGTCTTCAAACTCTGCTCTGTGCCTTTTCAGTCCTCCAAGAGCTTGAGAGCTCTCACTGTCTGTCAGATGCAAGTTGCTGATATCCTCTTTCGTACCCACACTGTAACTGTTGGAGTCCATTTCAGACAGGCAACAGTCTTTGTGCAAGGTCACACCTGTCTGTACAATGTTGCCATTATCAGCATTTAAGTGTGATTGTAGTCCTTGGGTTATAGTCTCCTGCTCTCCAAATCTCTGTCCATTGTTGAAATATGAAGGGCAAGGATGTAAGTGGCCATTATTGTGATTTACACAGGATGTCTCAAGGTTCCTGTCCTCACTGTCATCAGTTTGGTTTCTGGAGTAATTGCCAGATCCACCACAGATGGCGGCAGCAGAGAGTGAATCCTTGGAAATAGCCAGTGAGTGGTGGCTTGATGCTGGTTGACAGTTCTGGCTGTTTTTCTGTTCTAGAAGTCCTGCAGGTTGAGTGCATGGCTCTTCGGTACGACTACTTAGCCCTTTGCAGATGGCTTTTCCATTGAGCTTTTTGGTCTCAAAAGAATGTTCTACAGACCCACTGCTGGTGTCTTGGGATGTGCTTTCTTGATCCTCCGTCTGTCGCTGATTGTCGCGTTCATGATCTTGACCATTACTAGAGTTTTCTACCGTGCCATATTCCTTTAAAGTTTCTTTGCTGTGGCTTTCAGTAGAAATATCTTGGGCACCTTGAGGAACTAATAAACCCAAGTTACTAGCATCTTCCTTATTTAATGAGGGTGCTGTACTGTGTCTTCCACTAGTTCCTGGTCTCCCCTCATCATTCTCCCCCTCTTCATGAGAGGATTCACCATCTTTACCAGTTGAATAGGATATATAAGAATACTGAAGCCATTTGTAAGCCTTGTAAATCTTTCTCTCTACTGATTCACTATCTGAGCAAGGAGAGGCCCTTCCTTTGAGGACCTCCATATTAGTAGAACTTCTTCCAGGTGAAGAAGCTGGAGAAGAAGAAAGGTCATCTACTTTGATCTGTGGGTAATCATAGAGATCCTCACCTATGTAGGTGCTCACATTTTCTGGATTTGTACTAGTCCTCTCTTCCCTTTGTATTTTCTGTCGTCGTCTCAATGCATTGCGTTGACGTGTTGATGCACGTCGTTCATTCAATTCCTCTTCATCATCTGTGCTGCTACTACTGCTAGAACTGCTAGATTCATTCTCCTCAGGACTTGGGGACCTTGGCCGTGGGAAAAGGTCTGTGTCCAGTTCTGCCTCACAGGTATTCTCATCAGAATCAGACTCATTGGAAAGAGCCAGGAGACGTTTATCCTGATATCTTCTAAGTGCAGATAGCCTCTGTTGACGAGAAGCCACATCTTCTCTTGCTGGCGGAGATTCTGTTGATCTTAAGGTCCCTAAGTTATAGGCTGTTTCGTCCGATTCTTCTGCCATTTGTGGTGGGGAGTGATGCAGAGAGGCAGAGGACTCTGATTCACTATACCCGGAGCGTTCACTTACTCCAGCATGGAGCTGCAAGATGGTGCTTTCACTAAGGTCGCTGTCGGAGTCAGAACTCCAGCCTTCAATCTCCCGGCGCACGAGGGAGTCAAAGAATGCCATCATTCGTGGATCTTCCTGGACAGACTGGTTGGCATAATCATGGGACAGACCACTGCCACTGTTCAGCACAAGACTAATGTACTCTTCATGAGTGTAGAGGCAACGTGAATCATCCTCAATTCTACCATCCAGATCTCCTGTGCAGTCAGGCTGCTTATAAGGACTCCAGATCTGTAAGAGTAAAACAGAAGAATACATTGCTTTTTATATATACATATATACACACACACACACACACACACACACACTATTTTAAATACATACTATTTAAAAGCATTTCAAATACTATAGCAACACAAATGCAAAGATTATGCTATAAAAGACCATGTTTTAGACATAACTGTCCCCCACCTCCCAAACAAGAACTTCTAGTACTTGGAGAACTGTTCCTTTCACCCCATTCCAGATTTTTTTTTAAAAGGAGTTTTTCCTCCCTTGGCGGCTCACATCACAAATCCCCAATAATTTCAGTATTTCAGACTGTAATATTTCTTGCAAATATCAGTGTTCTATTTTTGTATAAATAGGTGTTGCTTACTCACTATGGGTAAGAATAGTTTGTTGCCTACAGTACAATCTAAGCAATAATGAAGGAACTTGTTTCCCAGGAAACTAGGATCACTTGTAATGATGTGCAGTGACATTTCATCCAGTTGCATGCATATATATATATATATATAAATAAATCTGCTCAGTGATCAGGATGCTGAATGCATGCAGGTAAAAAGCTGGATATTACTAGTAAATCTGCTAAACAGTCCTGAATTAAAAGGTTATGTGAGAGATTGACTTCCCCATCCCTCGATGCACCTGATGTCAAGGGACTGCAGTAGATCTAATCAAAAAGATCCCCCACTCCTGCATTCCCATGAAAGAGAGGGGAAGTAAGACTGTTTAGATATTTATTTACGCTACCTTTGAAGGGGAGCTGGGCAGTGATGTTGGGAAATTGACTGACTCAATGTCAACAGTCTTGGCTATGCTACTGATGCAGAGCCCAGTGCTGCTAGAGGTTTCTCGATGAAAGAACAGAATACCAATGCTCTGTAGGGATCATGGGATGCACTAGCTAATGCAATACTTAGATCCTCTTTATTTTATTTCCAGATGGAGAAGCAACAAGACTAAAGCATTAATCTGGACTCTGACACTAACCACTATCACTTTGCTAATGATTAATATAAGTCCAATATTATAATTATGTATATATGTATTGTAGACAGAGCTGGCAGCATCACCTATACATAGCTCTGGTCTACACTACGGGGTTAGGTCGAATTTAGCCGCGTTAGGTCGATTTTAAAATGAATGCGTCCACACACCCAACCCCGTTCCATCGACTTATAGGGCTGTTAAAAATCCACTTGTATACTCCTCCCCAGCGAGGGTAGTAGCGCTAAAAATCGACCTTGCTGGGTCGAATTTGAGGTAGCGTGGACAAAAATCGACAGTATTGGCCTCTGGGTTCTATCCAAGTGCTCCACTGTGACTGCTCTGGACAGCACTTTGAACTCTGATGCACTAGTCAGGTACACAGGAAAAGCCCTGGGAACTTTTGAATTTCATTTCCTGTTTGGTCAGCGTGGCGAACTCAGCAGCACAGGTTACCATGCAGTCCCCCCAGAATCGTAGAGCGTAGAATGTTTCTACGCTCCCACTATCATCTCCGTCCTTGAGGTTATCGCAGATTAGAAGGCGAAAAAAAAACGCACTCGCGATGACATGTTTTCCGAGCTCATGCAGTCCTCCCACACTGATAGGACACATCTTAATGCATGGAGGCATTCAGTGGCAGAGGCCAGGAAAGAATTAAGTGAGCGCAGAGGCAGAACGCGATGCTGAGGCTAATGGGGGAGCAAACGGACATGATGAAGAGTCTGTTGGACCTGCAGGAAAGCCGAAAAGAGCACAGACCCCCGCTGCATCCACTGTATAACTGCCTACCCTCCTCCCCATGTTCCATAGCCTCCTCACCCAGATGCCCAAGAATGAGGCGGGGGAGGCTCCGGGCACCCAGCCACTCCACTCCAGAGGATGGCCGAAGCAACAGAAGGCTGTCATTCAAACAGTTTGATTTTTAGTGTGGCTACAATAAGCAATGTGGCCTTGTCCTTCCCTCCTCCCCCACCCCACCCGGGCTACCTTGTCAGTTATCTCTTTTAAAAAAAAATTAAATAAAGAAAGAATGCATGGTTTCAAAACAATAGTTACTTTATTTCAAAGGGGAAGGGTGGTTGGCTTACAGGGGAATTAAAATCAACTAAGGGGGCAGGTTTGCATCAAGGAGAAACACACACAACTGTCACACCGAAGCCTGGCAAGTCATGAAACTGGTTTTCAAAGCCTCTCTGATGCGCAACGCGCCTTGCTGTGCTCTTCTAATCGCTCTGGTGTCTGGCTGCTCAAAATCGGACGCCAGGCAATTTGCCTCAACCTCCCACCCCGCCATAAACGTCTCCCCCTTACTCTCACAGATATTATGGAGCACACAGCAAGCAGCAATAATAATGGGAATGTTGGTTGCACTGAGGTCTGACCTAGTCAGCAAATAGCGCCAGCGAGCTTTTAAACGTCAAAGGCACATTCTACCACCATTCTGCACTTGCTTAGCCTATAGTTGAACTGCTCCTTACTACTGTTCAGGCTTCATGAGCCATGGGAGCAAGGGGTAGGTGCAACCACGCGGTGCTGCCAGCTGGGAGAGCAGCCTGAGGCAGAAGCCTCCAGCTCGCATGATATTCCAAGCAGAACTGAATCTCCATGAGACGAAACTTAAAGAAGAGAATGACCTGGAGTCTCTGGCTCCCATTCGGTGCTCTAAGAGGAGGATAGCCATGTCTGTCCAGGTGCCCCGATCGACCTCACCGAGGTCTGCCAGGAGCACCCAGGAGACGTATGACGGCTATCAGTCCTACTGCACCATCTGTCGCGAAGGCAAGAGCTGCTGCTGTGTACCAATGCAGTACCATGTCTGCCAGCAGCACCCAGGAGACGTACGGTGACGATGAGCTGAGCGGGCTCCATGCTTGCCGTGGTATGGTGTCTGCATGGGTAACCCAGGAAAAAAGGTGCGAAATGATTGTCTGCCATTGCTTTCACGGAGGGAGGGAGGGAGTGGGGCCTGTCGACATGTACCCAAAACCAACCGTGACAATGTTTTTGCCCCATCAGGCATTGGGAGCTTAACCCAGAATTCCAATGGGCAGCGGAGACTGCGGGAACTGTGGGATAGCTACCCACAGTGCACCGCTCTGTAAGTCAATGCTAGCCACGGTAGTGAGGACACACTCCGCCGACTTAATGGGCTTAGTGTGGAGCTATGCAATCGACTGTATAAAATCGGTTTCTAAAAATCGACTTCTACAAAATCGACCTAATTTCGTAGTGTAGACATACCCTCAGGGTTGCCCAATGCTTCCATTATAAAGACCCAATTTTCAGTCCCTTAGAATGTTGCCAAACTAATTGTTTGGGCTGCAAGTTTCCACGCTGGGTGTCTGCCTCAGATTGAATTTTTTGGAGAAGTTATAGAAAAAATGGTTGAGCCATTTCCCAGAAAGAACAGGAAAAACTATACTGGTTTTGCCCATGTTAAAAAAAATGTTTACAACCATGATTTCATTGAGAAACTTGGGAGTCTACATGCTTAGCAGCAAGAATTTTAAATCTGTCAAGGAGGGAGGCTGCGTCAGGGATGTGCCTTTTGCTGTTCTTGTGAAAAGTGTCCAAATTTGGCCAAGTTATGAGCCTTTGAAATATTTCAGTTTGTAAATGCTCAGTAGAGACTAGTTAGAATTTGGCTGCTAAATTCTCTGCAGATTCCATCTGTACTGAGCAAGCTCCATCCTGTCCCACATGCCTACTGGACTGCCATGTGCGGCGGGTATCATAAGCTGGGGGGAGGCTGTGCCTCCCCAAACGGCGTGACCCTGCCCACACTCTGCCCCCAAGCCTCCCCCCTCCTGCTTCCCGCTCTGCGCGGCTCTAGACTCCCTGTGTGGTAGCCCTGGCTTGGGCCGCGCCACCTGCCTTCCCTCCCGGCGCTCTGGGACTGAGGGGCCTGGGGCCATGCCGACAACCCTCCTGGCACTCCTGGGGTGGGGCTGCGCCGCCCCTCCCTCCTGGTGCTCTGGGGCTGGAGCCACGCAACCCTCCCTCCCGGGGCTAGGGGCGTTAGCCTGGGGCAGGGCTTGCGGCCACGGTGAAAAGGCTCTGGGCTCCAGCGGGGCGATTGGGGAGAAAACACGGAAGGGGCGGGGCCTCGGGCTAGCCTCCCCCAGCTGGCTGTTCACATGCCACCCATGCAAACTACATATGTGCCATTTCACACCGAGCATCCCAGAGCTGCTGCTCCTAGCAGCCAAGGGCTACTGGAACTGGCAGCAGGGAGACTGTGGGTATGTCTACAGAGCAAAAAAAAAACAAACACCCCTGCAGTTGGCCCATGCCAGCCAACTCGGGTTCGCATGGCTTGGGCTGTGGGACTGTTTCATTGCTGTGTAGACTTCCAGGCTTGGGCTGGAGTTCTCTAGGACCTGCCTGAGCCCAGAAGGCTACGCAGCAATGAAACAGCCCTACAGTTTTGAATTACAGGGATTTTTGAATTTCTTCCCCCAAAATATGCCTGATTGTAAAGAACAGGAACTAGGTCCCAAGCACTGAGAAAACTGATCTGGCCTGCTCCTGTGAAAGCATCTCTGGAGGAGTCTTTCCTGGTTTGGGAGCAACTGGGGCAGAGTTTCCCTTGGTGGAACCTGAACTGGGTTTCTTCATAAACAAAATGCCTTGGCCTTTTGCCTGTCCTGTCTGGGTGACCACCACACTGAGGGATGTGGAACAAATGGAGATAATAAGCTTGGCAGGTAACAATCCCTAAAATAATTCATCTCCCAGTAGAAAGAGGAGAGGAGACCAAAACTACTCCCAGTTGTCCCAAATTTTGGTTTTAAAACCTGGGATGGCAACAGATATCTGAGTGCAGAATTATCTGCCTGGTCAGAGATGAGGATGCTTGGATGATCATGCAAGGGGCGTAACTGAGCACTGGAGCTCTACTTACAAGTCTAAGCTGCCTTTGTTATTCATAGGAAGAGAAATGCAGCCCCAAGTGTCTCCGACTTGGGGAGAGGTCATAATCCAGGAAAATCCATGAGGTACTGCACATAATTTATACACCATGTCAAAATAACTGAAAAAAAGTTATGCTCTTAATGTAAGTGAAAATAATTAGAGCCACCTGACTACATCAGATTATCCTACCAAGCAGCAGCAGATAGCCATGTCTACATGGCTTGTCACCATAGAAACAAGGGTGAAAAGATTTTCCTATATTTGATACACTGGTAATTTTCAAACAAGTGGAACATCACCACTCATCCTCAAACTCCAAAGCTGCTATTCATTTTAGGATTTAATGCAAAATGACCGTCATTCTTAAAACTCTCCCTGGACTTGCTTTAGTTTGTGTCCTATGGACATTCTCGCTGTACTCCCAGCATCCCCTGCCCAGCTGCACAGACCTCCTCTCTGGCTTCACAGGTGCTGGTGGGGGTGCCTCATCTGCATCTCTCTGTGTCAGACCATTTTTTCATTCTATCATTTAATTGTAAAGGAGTTTGCAATGCAGTTTGTAGGAAAGATGTTAAACTAAATAAAACTGCAAAGGGCAGCTATTAAACCAGTACCTTAACTCACTTCTACACTCTTCAAAATCATGTCCTCCCTTCAGAAGCCTGCACTTGGAAAGAGAGAGAGCTATACTCAGGGGTTAATGCATCCAGCATTTCCTCTCTGGTAATATGGATTCAAACACACTTTAATCCTGAGCAAAATGAGCATGATGGGGCTCAATCAGGGCTGTTTGAAGTACTCTGGGTTTAACTATACCCTCAAAATAAGCACCCAGCTTTGAATTTAAAGCTTCTTACATGCCGTGTTTTCAGGTCTGGTGAACATCAAAAGTCCAAGCCAATGAGATATATTCATGTGGGTTCATTTTAAAAATCAAAGGCCAAAGCCACCTCTGGAGTAAGACCACTGATTTTATTAGAGTTAAGCCAGAGATTAATTTGGCCTTCATTTGGTACCCAGCACTAAAATAGCAAGTGTGTTGGCAGAAGTGCGTGGGAATCTCAAATAGCTTGTCTGTATTATACCTAGATGTCGGTGCTAGCAGTGTCTTACTTCAATAAGTGCTAAATTTAGTAAAGCTAGTCTAAAAATTAAAACCCAAACAATTGCTTGTATCCACACTTTTAGCTCATCACCGACCTCGTATAGCTGAGGAAATGGAACACTAGTCAATAGCTGAAAGGTTGTCTTTATATCTTCATTTAAAAAAATAAAAAGGATTTTTTCGAGTGGCAGTGAAGGGAAGAGGAGAGCTTTTAAGAAAGTGATTTAAAAACTAGCTGTAGAGGTCCATTGTGCATCTCCCCTCTCACTTGCAATATCATGACATCCCTGAGGCAGCTACAGTAATTGCTTACATGAAAACGTCACATTAGGAAAGGATATACATTTTGAGAGGCTTTAATGCAATAAAAAGCCATTTCCTGTTGTTCTTCATCTCATCTTTTCCATCCACCTGTTCTGTCTCCGTCTGCCCTCAACATGCATCTCTGCCACTTGGTCCTTTTCTTCCTCTTTTCCATGGACATCATTCCCTCTCGTACCTCCTGAATCCTCTCATCCAAATGCATAGCACGGACCCTTAGCAGAGGCAGCTAAATTGACTTTTACCTTCTTAAAAGCAGCTGCTTTTATTGGCCACCAGGCTTTTCCTTGCAATGAAGAGCACTGGACACTTGTCACAGGAACTGGAAACGAAGAGAAGCAGCCAGCACCATGTACCCTACCTACTTCCCATGACGAGCAATTGCTCTGCAGATCAGTTTGGTAACTGCTGCTATGTAAGATGGTACCTCTAATAGGTTAGCAACCTTCACCTGCAGTACTGCAGTGCAGATCTCAGCACTGGAAATGAGCTCAAATGCTGGCAACAGACTTGAACTCAAGACATGCTGGCCCCTAAATGAGAAGCATAATTAGCTGAGCCAGACTGATGATGTACAACAATCAAAGGGCAAGAAGTTCTGCCACTTTCATGTATGGAGTTGCCTGGATTTTATTAAACTTTTTTTCCCCACTGATTTGTTTCCAACTTGTGATCTTAAAGACTTCAGTTGTTTCAAAGCAGATAAGCAAGTTCCATCACACTCACTGTGACAACAGAAATTGTCTTTTAAAGGAAGCGCTGGAGCAGAGTGGTCTTCGAAAGTTACACAACCGCTGAATGAACACTTAACTGAACCAAGCTTTTAATCATTAGACAAAAAGGGGAAAAAAAAGTGTACACAAAAGCAACACAGGGGATGTGTTTATGCCAAAGTTAATCCAACAGACTAAGCACAGTCATGCAGGAAGGATTCACAGGGTAAAGGGTCAATATAGCCAAAATCCAAAAGAGAGACTTTAGACTGCATGAATTAAGTTCACAGAGCCAAAAATTCCTCTGGCAGAATTGCGTTTAAATAGAAACAGGCAGTCTGTTAGAAATGGAAAGTCAATAAGCTTCTAAAGACTGTACAACACACTTTGTCAAAATCCATACTTAGGATGATGCAAGCCAGATATTTTATTTTAAAAACACACACACAAGTCTCTCAGGAGAATATAAATGAAAATGGAAAGAAAGAAAGAAGAGGAGGAAAGTGGAGGTGCAAAACTAATGTGTCAGAGGAAAACACGAAGAAGAAAGTGGAATTAGGATAAGATTCTAAAGGCTGTTAATAGTTGGAATGTGAATGAAGCAGATGGGCACTGGGCCATGCTCCCAAGGATTTGGGCCAGGTCTCATCCCCAAGTTGCAGACTATTAAAACATTCCTTGGCAGGGTAAAGGTCAATTTGTAACTGACTAAAAGCATTTAGTTATACTCAAACAACCTCCTTTCCAGCCATGTGCACTCAAGAATCTTACAAAGCCATTCAAGCAAATGGTTTGAAGCAGGATCAGTTTTCATGGTTAGAAATTTGGTCAGTCTAGGTCTGTCAACAGGAACAGTGAAACAGAATTACTTATTTCCGTTGCAGTGGCATGCAAAGCATGGTAGGTGCTGTACAAACACCTAGGACAACTCAGGAACAGAAGCCAGCTTATCTTACGCCCCCGAGAGAAGTACTTGATAGCAAAATAGGATATACCTCTGCATTCCATGTAGTTTCTGGTAGTCACTGGCCTTCTGAAAATTCTGCACATTTTAAAATGCAGAATACAGAGAAGAGACAATTCTAACACCTAGCAATGTCCATCCCCTCTTGAATACATACAAAGATATGGTAACTTATACAGCTCCACTTATTCATGTCATCATTGTACAAGCATCTTAATACACTTTTGTGAAAAATTATAAATGGACCCAGGAGGTAGTACTTGGGTCAGGTATAGGCTAAGGTTCAGTTGTACTGAAGTCTTCCAGGATGTCAGAAATCATATGAGATAACTGATCATACTACATTTCTGCCAATTCGGGCCAAAATCTCATGAGACTTTAGATATGCTCAAAATGAAACTGGAAAATAGGTTCCTTTTCCTTCAGGCCCAAGCAGGAAACAAACCATAGGGGAAGATTCAAATCCCTAAAATTCAGATCTGACCCTATGCCCCCACACCATTTGAAATTCAATTGGTTTAGATTGAAAATTCTACTTTTGCCAATCTCTAATAAAACACTATATTTAGCTGAAAAAATCTGCTATTAAAAACATATATAAAAAAAGAGACAATGTCTAATATCAGGAACATGGCACTGATGTAATATGGATTCAAATATATGGAAAAAATAGGTTGCCCAAATTAAAGAGTTGGGTAAGAGACAAATCATGTCCGCTTGATAGGCTAGCCAACTTGAGCCATTGCCTTCAGAATACTGCTACCAAACAGCAGCACTTGCTGATGATCAGTTAAGGGCTGCAGGTCATGTGATGCTAACTCTTAGCATCTGGATACAGAACAAATTAAATTATATTAAAAAAAAACAAAAAAAAAACACCGCACCGACATTTTCCTAATGTTACTTTTCTATGTACGCAATTTCTGTTGTTGTCACAGGAATATGATTGCAAATGGTAGGGTATTATGAAAGGGAGAGTGTCCACAAGACAGACAAACAGACATACATTAAAACATAGTCCATACTATGAGAGCCTATGCTGCTATGAAGTCATGACAACTCATGGGGGACACACCTTGTTTGGGGCCAGACAGATAAAGGGACTAGCCCCCTTGGCATCAAACCTTTTTTTGGGGGGGAGGCGGGGAGGGAAGTAAGTCATTAACAAAACAAAGGTGCTGTTTCAATATCAGTTTTTAAAGGAAAAATGTATTTATGACAATGACTGTTCTCTTACCTTTATAATCTTTTCAACGCCAGAGGAGCAAATCATGTAGGTATGGGGATTAAACCGAACCTGGTTTACAATTGACCGATGACCTTTCAACACCATAAAGGCACCATTAACAACCCTGCCGATCCCACCTAGGCAAACAGAAGAAAGAGGAAGGGAACTGAATTGGAGCATACTATATTTAACAGTACATCTTAACTATGTTCTGTAACTCCTGTGTTGACAATAGAATATCAAATATGCACATAAAGTTACTACAGAAAGAATGCACCTCCGATGAGGACTATACCTCCAGCGAATCTGTACTTGGAGACTACACACTTCAACCTCCTAAATAAAAAGCATAGGCGGTTTTAGAACCCCGGGATAAGTGTGATAAACGTATGCATCTCATATAAAAGAACAGCAACATATTTAATTGAACTGCAAGTGAAGCTGGCTTGTTTGAAGCAGAAGACCTACTAGAGTCTAAATTTGAGGCAGAGATGAATTCACAGGTTGGTTCCCCAATCATTGTGCCTTCCTTTATCAGTGGTAAAGATTGCAAGATAATCTGCGGGCAATGAAATGGAGAAAAAGAGCATTGTTCCATGGGGTGTGACTCCTTGTCATGAGGCAAAGGAAATAATCCACACTGGCTATATAAAGAAGAGTGCCAGAAAACAATGGTAGTATCTGTAAGGCCCTACATTAGTGACTCCAATTTAAGTGTGAGAAGCTCTCTGTATTTTATTTTATTAGGTCTATTTCCCAATGACAACTTTTCACACAGTTGATTCTTCAATGTATTTATATGCAAGTATAATTCCTTTGAGAACATGCACTTGCATTTTTAAATAAGGAAATGTCATAATGAAGAATGTGAGCAAAAACAGCACTGTTCTTTAAAAGTCAAAAATGAAAACAACTACAGAGGAAGGAAAATGATCTATCAAAATATAACTCCTGAGGTCAAAATACATCTTTTAGAAAGCTGAAGGCGGTTTACTGATCTATGCTGCCTGCAGCAATCCTAACTTCAAAAAAAGCCACACAAAGCTTGCTTGTTAGGTTTAAACTGAACTGCTTTTTCCCCAAGTGGCTCTGCTCATCAGGTTTCGTTCCCCCTTTGTCCCCATACTTGAGCTACTTCAGAACAAAGATGGTACTGTAGTTCGATTCCTAGGTTGTCCTAATTAACTAGCAACATTTTCTCCTGAAATGGGAGAGCAGTGAAATTTCCATCAAATGGCCATTTCCTGTAGGAAAAGCTGCACTGACACTAAATGGCAGCCGGGAAGGGGAAAAAAACCCCCCAAAACCAAAACCAGACATCATCTCAAATACAGCTTTTATAGCAGCCTTCCTTTGTAGCTTACATGAATAGCGTAGAACATGTAATCTACCAATTTCTCAACCTTTCTCCAGTAGTGAAAGCTTTCATCAGCTGATTTTTACTCCACTCCTCTACCCCTGAAAGCTCACCTCTCAACCTGGCAATGCATAAATGAGGGACACAATGTGTGACAAGAACCCAAAATGACAGGGACACAAATTTACTTGATTTAAAATGTGGGACTTAGTCCTTTTATGTAAATAACTCTTTCCATAACTTCAGTTTCATGGTACTTTATTTCTGGCGGAAGGACTTTTCAATGGTAAAAGAGAAGGGACGCTAAATCTGCGTGGGACACAATTAACTTTGGGACTTGAATGAACATACCACATTTGAGATGTATGCATGAAAGAAAGAGGGAAGAGAGGAGGCCATAAATTAGATTTAAAAAAAACAGCAAGACAGAGACAGCCTGGCCAAATGCTTCAAAACTTACAAAATGAAAAGACCCCCAGTAACCTCTGAGAAATTTGGAAAGTTCTTTCCCCTTACCTACATCTCTTCTTGGGCAGTCACCAAGATTGAACCAGGTGACAATTTCAACTAATTTGGGCAAGTCTTCACAGAAAATATGGTTATAACCGTTATTTACCTCAGAGTTATTCTGAAGATTAGTATTTGTAAAGTACATTGAGAGCTCTGGATGGAGAACAACATGTAAATGCAAAAGATCTTAAATACGTAGGCATCCAGAACTTCACAGCTGTCACTATGCTGCAAAGTGTTACCACTCAGAAATTCAGCGGCAATGGGAAAGGAGCTCCAAACATTCTGCTCCAAAACTGGAAGTCCTCATCATTTCAGCTAACAGAGACTCCACTCGCTGGACCAGACTCATCTGGCTAATCTAGTCCAGTATCCTGTGGCCAGTATCAAATGCTTCAGAGGAAGATGAAAGAAAGCCTAAAATGGACAATTACAGAAAAATTTCCCTATAAGCAGGTTATTCTAACCCTATTAGTTAATGGTGAGCTTATGCTTCCAAACACAAGTGTTTATATCCCTTACAGTAATTTTTTTATACTCTCCAATGTTACTGATGAGATTGTTACCCCTTGTGACCTATGTGGCTAGCCAAAAAATCAGGGTCTTTTAGGTTGTTCCAGTTAGGGTGAGAAATTGGTGAGAGTCATGTATTTCTTTGATGCAATTTTATTTATTTACAAAAAATAGACAAAGTACTGTTTCTCTGAATACAGGAGAAACCAAACAGGAGACAGTTCCTTTGCTCGCTATTCTAAGCCTGCCTTTCCAAAAAGCTCTCACTTCTAGCTTTCCCTCAGGGCCACATTACCAGCACTTCTGTTACTGTTTGCTTGGGTTTCTCTCTGCTTCTGTCACTGTTCTGTTTTTCAATCTCACGTACACACTCTTACTCAAACAATGCCTAGCTGAGCTCCTGCCCATATAATTCAAATTCCTGAGTGACCTGGGATGTGCCTTCATTTTGACAGGAGACATGGGCCTGTGTTTGGGGTAGTGGCCACTCAACTGTTTCAGTCACCTGATTACAATGGCTTCTTTACATTTATCCTGAATGTAAAATGGCGGTTACACTGGACCCATAACAAGGTTTAATTCAACCCATAAGAATAGCCATACTGCGTCAGACCAAAGGTCCATCTAGCCCAGTATCCTGTCTTTTGACAGTGGCCTATGCCAGGGCCCCAGAGGGAATGAACAGAACAGGTAATCATCAAGTGATCCATTCCCAGCTTCTGGCAAAACCCATAACAGTATTCTCATCCATTTATGTGTCGTACATGTCAGTTTGCTCCAGCACTTTGTTTTCAGACACCTCAGTCTCCGACAGTGGTGAAAGCTAATGCACACAAGTTATTTAGCTTTACTGTAATGTACTAACGCTCTAATCAGTCCTTTTACTCCATAGTGATCTAGCAGACTCATTCTAATAGGGTTTCATCTTCCAATATACTTAGATTTGGGAGGTTTTGGTGATTAGCGGTTCAAATTCCTAACTCCATCTTCAGTTTTATTTGCCATAGTTTGCGTCTTTCTGTTGGCTTCACTTAGACTGGACTTCCATTTTATGGAGGACAACTGTTTGACCAGAATAATCTCTTGTATTATGCCATTTGACTACATGGATTTTTTTTTTTTCCCATCGCTGCCCTTATTTCTTTTTTTGTTCAAGGGTATGCATACCTTCTGTGACTGACTCTGCATGGTCATTTCAATATTCTTGCATAATTATAGTATACATACAAGCTGCTTCTATTCTGAGTCTGAGGATTTAATTTCCACACTTTTGACTTTAGGGTGTTTTTGATTAGCTTCCTTTTATTTATTTTTTTTAATCCTCTTTTCTGAAAGTTTAGAATCAAAAAGTTTAACTTGCTTTTTAGGAGATTCTTCCCATGAAGACAGTAAGTTTAGTTGTACTGTCATCACTGTTACTCAGTGGCTTAACAGGGGTGGTAGCTACTTTTTGATCTACTTCTACTTCCTACATGTTACTCAAAATTAGAGTCCATAATAGGTCTCCTCTTGTATGCTCCAAAACTAGCTGCTCCAAAGGAAGAAATGTTTAATGTGTTTTATGATTAATTATTATTTGTATTACCATAGCACCTAGGAGCTACAGTTCCCAACATATCTGACTCATTTCTGAGAGTGGTGCAAATACAGGGCTTATGAGACAGAGCTGGGTATTTCTGATTACATCCAGCAGAAGGCAGTGGCAAATGGACTAACCAGTTTGGTTTAATTTTACATTATTATAGCAGAGTCTAATTCTTCTAGCATTGAGTTAATTTCTCTCTGCTAGAGATCCTGGATTACAAATCTGAACAAAACAAAATTCCACAGGCTAATTATAGTTGTATTTAAATATCTTCAATTTCCTAGACATTTTTTAAATGGCTAACACAATAATAGTTTATGAAATATGTCTGGGCTCTAGTAGTAGACAAAAGGTAATATTAACCTGCAATGTTAAGATGGTAGGTGTCTAACACCACGACAAAGGGGTTAGAATTAGGCCTGTTTTTATAATCTGTACTAATTATCTGGAAGAAGGGGTTTAACAGTAGGGAAATAAAATCCACTGATAATAAATTATGCAGTGCTGCAAATATCAGTTTGGACAGAAACACCACAAACAGGGCATGAAATACCAAAGTGAGATTACACTTAGAAACATGCATGCCAATACATTCATGAAATGCTGTTAAACATATTGAAGGGAAGAGCTATACTTGGACAGCAATAATGCCAACCAAGATCTACAGGTGGTAGTACCCAGCAAATTAGATAGGAGTTTGAAATGCCACATAGCACTGGGAGGGAATTAAGATATTTGGACCACACAACCAGAGGTATCACTGAGGAACCTATAGCATTCTGGAATGGAGAGGAGTTGCTCAGGTGTAATGGGATGAACATAAGTAACAGATTGTCTGATTAGCTGGAAAAATGCCCTAGTGTTGGAAGTCTACTAAAATGTGGAATAGTCTGAAAAGTAATGGAAGTCCCATTACTCAAATCATTTAAAATTGGACAAGCCTCTGGAGAACTTACTGCAGGGAACAATCCTCCACTGGCCTCCCGAGGACAAACTGAGTGACCTAACAAAGTCTTTTCCATCTAAAACTTAATAAAAAAAAAAAAAATCCACTCACTCATATAAGGTAGTGGGAAGTTCCAGAGACAAATATGTAACTTCATACAAGCCTTGTGAATTATTCAAAGTGCTGAAAACTAGTGAGAAGGGCCAGATGTTCACAGCTGCTGCCAGTTTGACACAAAACACCATTAATCTGTAATACATGGCACTGCAGTAGCAAGCCAATTTAAATTAATTTGTTTTTCCATTAATAATATTCTGGGACACTTTGTGCCTTTAGGGCACAGTCCTGTATTTGAGTTGTATAATGCTAGGGGGAATCCATGGAGGGATTGTACCTCAGGGAGTCATGTGGTGTGGGGAATGGTGATGGTAATGAACTCCTCCCCATGAATAAGTAGGATACAGGTAATGAGATTAGGCATGTTTCCTACAAGGGGGGAGAAGAGGAGTCCAGGTAAAACATCCTAAATTCTTCCTTCTCCCCACTCCTTTGTGCACCCATGCAAGGGACAGGCACAATCTGGCTCTTTGTATGTTAGCAAACACCTCTGTTTCTAGTTTTAAAAATACATGGCTTCCCATTTGCAAAAAACAAGCAAACACACACACACAAAAAAAAAAAAAAAAAAAAAAACCCACAGATACACACAGCATGGACCAGACCCTTGTGTGTAAAAAACCAAAACAACAAAAAAAACCCACACAACCCAAAACCAAAACACTATACAAAGCTAAAGTTAAGCAAAAAACAGAGGTTTCTATTCTATCCCTTCTAGAGAATGGGGTTGAATAGTCTATAATGCAGACAAAGTGGAGGCCTGGAGATGTTTTGAAATCCACAGGGAAATCTCAGACTGAAACATCCATAGAGAGTGGAGGCTTCTGCACAGAGGGTCAGTCCCTGTGTAATACTGTGCCCTGCCGGGGGAGCAGGGTTTCCTCTGAGATGTTGGTGCTGGAGGCTCCCCACCACTCTTTGAACAACCAACCCACCCCCCAACAAACCACATGCTTGACAGTCTGCAGATGCAGAGCAGGACTTGAAGGAACAAACTCTGACAGTCAATGTTAATTCCTTGGGATATTTCCTCATGGGTTTGCCAGGGGGACTGTCATGTGGTGCAGCCCCTCCACCCTCACTAGAATACCAGAACATCTAAATTGCACTTGCCATACCTGGGATGGGGAGGAGGAGTATAATGCTACATAAGATCAGCTTCTCCCTCCAACAAATTTTATGGCCAATTATTCAAGATTTCTACACATTTCATCCCCTCCGTAGGGGAAGTTGCAGGTGATAACATGGACCTAGCATAAGTTGTAAGTATCTTTTGGTAACAGCTCTTGTGAAACAAGCAAACATTAATAGGTTTTTTTTTTTGTTTTTTTTACTGATTAATGTGACTGGAACGTAGGTGGGCTGGATAATTTGATGATGAAAATTCTCACTTGAAATGTCCTGAGGGGAAAAGTAAGTTCCACCCTAAATGATCCAGCTCAACATTCTTCATTAATGCAATTAGCAATTTTAATTTTAAGGGGTTAAGTCGCTGAAATCACTTCCTAGCCTCTAGGGGAAGGGCTATGCCTATGAATGAAGATATGCTCGAAAGTGAACTTTCTATAGCACAATGGAATTTGATTTAGGTACCAAGGAGTTACTGTCTGCCTCTTACTGTTAAATTGATTGGGAAACTCCAGCATCACTTGCCAGCAAAAACATGTGATTTTAAAAAGTTACAGTAAAAATCACTGTCTAAATTCAGGGTTGTCTACCTCAGGATTCTTTGTTGCTAAAAGCTGTCGGCACCTCATCTACACTAGCCTCTTGTTGCTACACTGGTGGAGCTGAACAAGCAGACAAGGCCAGAGTAATTACTGAAATGAACTGGAAACAATTTGGAGAAGCAACACACCCTTTACATTCGCTCTTCTCTTCGGTCAGGAGAAACACCATCTGCTGTTACCAAACACCATCTGCTAAAAAACTCACCAAGCCATTGATGATTATTTCTGAAAAGTAACTGAGAACTGGATAGGAACTGGAGATGTGGGGGAAGCACGGGAACAAATGTTCCACCATCTTCAAGGAGGGAGGGAAAAGGATGAAGGAAGTGTGATCGCTGGCACTTATACATGTATATTACATTATCCCTATTAAAAATAATCAAACATATAGGGAGAAAGTTGGAAAAACTCTTCTAAGCTTCCTAACTTTTAAAGAACTATTCTATTGTGACATAAGTCTCTCAAGGTAAGCAATGAAAGCCCCATTGTGTGGGACATTTAAAACTAGGCTGAACAAATCACTGGAGAGCTTACTGTGGAGTGGGGAATGGCCCAGCCTATCCACTGGGAGAACATCTCTAAACTACAATTATTTGCAAGAGTAGCAGAGTTTGTTACAGAGTCCTGGAAAGATGCCAACACAAGTAGTTGCATTCCACATACAGTAGAATCTCAGAGTCACAAACACCCGGGGAATTGAGGTTGTTCGTAACTCTGAAATGTTTGTAACTCTGAACAAAACGTTATGGTTGTTCTTTCAAAAGTTTACAACTGAACATTGACTCAATACAGCTCTGAAACTTTACTATGCAGAAGAAAAATGCTGCTTTTAAGCATCTTAATTTAAATGAAACAAGCATAGAAAGTTTTCTTAGTTTACAAAAAATTGAAAAGGTTTCCCCCCCCCCTTTTTTTTTTTTAAACTACGTTTAGTAGTTTTACTGTTGTTGGTTTTTCTGTTTTTTTTTTGGTCTCCGCTGCTTCCCTACTGTGTACTTCCGGTTCCAAATGAGGTATGTGGTTCACCGGTCAGTTCGTAACTCTGAGGTAAATGCAGTTCTATTTTAACAGTGTATTCTTTACTGCCTCCTCTAATCGGCTGTGGGGTGATGCTGTGAGCTGTTAAACAGCTATCATCACTTTCCACCCTTGATGTGGCTACATTTTGGTAATGAGTGAAGTTCTCCTTACCTAGTAATTCTGTAAAGCAATTTCAGGCTTGCAAGAGAAAGGTACCATATCATACACAAATCATCAGTAATGCTCCCTTAAATGTGTATTAATAGAAATATTATGTCTCAAATCAATTGAAGAGGGCTCATAACTCAGCTGTAGTCATATCTTTACTAAAAATACCAATAATTAGAACAGTACAACTTTAGTTCATAACATTTATGATTGCCCTCACTCTACCTTATTGGATCATGGGCATACAGACACTTCTTAAGACTCGTATTGGAGGCCAGAAACTGAGCATGAGGGAATTTCCTGTATTAGCTGAGGTGGGGTGAGGTGAAAAAGGCCTCAGCACGCCTGTGGAAGGAGATTTTTTAATGTAAATGTCGGTAATTTTTGTAGTCAAACCCTACTCACTGGGTTGAAAAAACTGCCTTGCCGGTTTAGAAAGTGCCTTTCATCACAATAAAGAAGGCTACATAAATTCTGGAGAATTCCCCCACTCCCTCTTAGATTGGAAGAAGAGGTGAGTGAAGAAGACAGATAACTACAGATCAGTTCATCCTAGATGAACTGGATGGCTGGCAAATTAGTTACCACAGAAGCCAATATCCATAAGATGTATAATGGCCCCACTATTACTAATGAAAATCTTGAAGAGTCATTCTCAGATCAAATTCTGGAAATGTTCACTGGGTACATTAAAATGCATCAGGGTTTAAAAACAGATTAGCAGCACAGGACAGTTAAATTGGGCCTCCTCCAGGGAGTGGCATAATATCAGCAAATAAAGTGATGCCTATATGAGATAGGAATGGTTTACCAGCCAGAGTATGAGCTCAGCTAAATTCTTCCAAAAAGGGAACCACTCAGGTTACAGGAGATCAAGACATACATACTCTATCTTGTGATTTTCTGATCATTACTGCATTTGACATTAAGCAATTCGTTTTGTAACTGAAGTGTTGAAATCTTATACTACTCCCACCCTCAAGTTACAGGAAGAATGGTCAGGAAAATGTTGACTAACATGACATGTTAATTTGTGCTAACTCTAGGTATCAGTCCTTGTACACAGGTGCTCATCTGCTCAGCACCAAGTTCAGAATTGCGTGGTTCACAGCCAATAGCTGAAGACAACTAACAGAGGGATGGATCCTCTAGATATTAGGGCCATCAGCATCCATTGCCAGAGAAATGCAATATCCTGAATCCAAGAACTGACCGAAAAGTAAAGGAAGAGTATATGAACAGGCCTATTTTAGAATATAAAAGTGTAATTTAGAATCTACACATTTTCTCTTATTAATTTCAAATAGCTGTTTTAAACCAAAAAGTTACACAGGAAATTGAGGAGAGTGATTTCCTAGAGAAAGGATGAGAAAGTCAAAGGAAAAGGCAGGACAAATCCATATAATCCTGGTAAAGAGACATTAATATCTTTAAATTTCTATGGTCTAAACATAGTCATCAGTTTTGTATACCAATAAAATAGATTATTATACAGAATCAAGTTTAATAACCAGTCCAAAATTAAGAGGCTTAATTTTCTCCAAAGTTCTCCAGTTTGCTGAGCCTTTTATGACCCACTCTCCTAATAGCAGCTAGCTCTCATAATTCACTGTACCTGACCAGCTTTTAAGAATAAAATAAAAACTTGGCACTTTACTTTTAAGGCAAATTATCTGCTGCATTACTATGTAACTGTAGCACAGGAAGTCGTCTTCTTATTAGCGGATGTGCAATGTGCCTCAGGTGGCACGTGACCAGGATTCATCACCGAATTTGGTTAGCTGGTTGGATCATTAGCTTCCCCGACTTGGGCCAAGTACTGATGGGGAGTGCGAGTGAATGCTGATCCGTGCCCCCCAGCACAACAGGTCATACTTAATTGTATTCAATACAAATAAGGTACACGTTTTCAACAGTGAGGGTTAATAACTGAAGCAGTTTATCAAAGGAAGTGGTATATTCTCCAAACACTTGACGTCTTTAAATCAAGAGTCAACGTCTTTCCAAAAAGTTATGTTCTAGATTAAGCACAAGTCATTGGGATCAATGCAATGGAGAGACTGGGTGAAGTTCTAGGGCCTGCATTACGCAGAAGGTCAGGCTAGAACAGAGTATATGAGGGCCCCTTCTGGCCTCAAATCTATAATACAGTATGATATTGTGTGATATTTTGAGAGGTAACTAGTATTTAAACACTGGTATTCGTCAGATTCCACATACAAACTTACCTGCTTCTGGATCCGGAGGAATTCTCCACATGTATAAGTTGAAGTCGTCAGAGCCAGAGAGGATGTACTATTAGAAATAAAAATAAATAAAGCAAATTACAGGTGAGGCATCACTTGAATTAGGTTCTCTTTCTTAAAAGTGAATTGAGAGAATTCCAGCTGTTTGGTCATGACTTTTAGAACTTCAAAGTTTTACTTCTCTGTGTGTCTGGACAGGCTGCTGCCCCAGCTAGGAATCTCAGAACTCTGGACACAAAAGGACGAGAGTTCCAAGCAAGTGTCTGCTGTCCGTGTTTTATTTTTGGTCTGCTATGCAGTCTAGCCTCCAAAGCAGAGATGGATCCAGACCAAAATCCCAGACCCAACCACCCTGAACTTCAAGCTCTCACCCTTTCCTAAACTCAAAATTCTTCATCCTCAGACACCAGAAGCATCTAGAATGTGCCATATATTCAACCACCCCTGCACCACTGATACCTTTATGAAGATTACCATGAAAAGTCACTCACTGTTGCCAAGAATCATCTTGCTATTATTCAGTAGAAGGAAAATGACCAAATCTAGCTCTCTCTTCTTAAATTTCAGCCAACGCCGCAAATACAAGTTTATCACAATACTGTACTTTTTTTTGGCTTATAGTTTTGCTGGGGAGGTGGTTACAAACAGCCCCTCCTTTCAGCAGCCTATAATGGATGAACAAATGCTTTATATGTACACAAAGGCACAATGCACATTACTTTATGTATTCCCTACTTTGCATAGTGCAAAGGTTCAGTATGACTGACGTTTCACTCCATATTCTTTATGAAAATATGCTTACGATATGAATAGGACATAACAGATATACTTTATGCAAGATGGCTCATGTGAGATATCATTGGAAAGGTTATGATTTATTGAATGTGATTATCCAATTTGTATGCCTGTATCATTTCTGTATCGGAAGTTAGGAATATTAATTATGTATCTGTATTTCAAATGTGTTACTTTGGGCGTCAACCCCAATTAGTCCTTCAGATACAACAATGGAAAAGCCAGACAGGGCTAATGGGCCATTAGCAATGACAATGGGCTGTGAAAGAGCTTAGCCTTCCTGTGGACACTCCAGACAGCCTACAAGTAATGGCAGCCACAGCTCTGCAGAGACATGGGTCTGAGTCACCTGGTACTGGACTCACCCTTTGGAATACTAGTGTTCTTCCACTGGGAGACAAAGGGTTCCCGCCATACAAGAGCTATATAAGGCAGGGGAGTGACATTGAGGTTCTCCTCTGCCTCCCCACCCTAAGAGACACTGAAAAAGACCTGGAAGCAAGAACTGAACTGAGGGGATAAGGGTTGAGCCCAAGCTGGAAGGGCACCCAGCTTGTGAGTAATATTAACTGAGGTTTCAAGCTGGAGACCAGTGTAGCTGTCTTTCAAGACTTTCTGTAATCTGCCTGCAACAAAATCTAGGGTAAGAAATTACTATTTATAACCAATTTCTTTAGTGAAACAAGCTTAGTTTGCGTGTTTGGTTTTATATACTTAGTAATCTGCTTTGTTCTGTTTGCTACCCCTTTAACCACTTAAAATATGCCTTTTATAGTTAATAAAATTTGTTTTGTTTCTTATTAAACCCAGTTTCTGTAATTTCTACTGGGGGGAGGGGGGCAAGGAGTTGTGCATACCTTCCTCCACATTGAGGGAGGAGGCGGATTTCATAATATACCTTTGGGTCTGCACTCCAAGGGAGGTGGACACCTGAGTGCTGGGGCACGTCCCTTAAACTGAGCCTTCCCAGAACTGATCTCAGTGTCTGTTTCATCCTGCAGTTGGGTGTGGCCCTGCCTGTGCGTGTGCTGGAGGAGGCTTAATAGTCTGGCTCAGCAAGACAGGTAAAAAGGGTCGCAGGCTGGCATAACAAGTGGGCTCAGTGGTATCTCAACACATCAGGTGGCATCCTAAGGGGTCCAACCCGTCACAGTGACAAGGGGACATTTGAAAAAAAGAGAAAATTTCACTGCCTTCCAGTTGCCAGGGGACACAAAAACTACCTCTTACCATATCTTCCATCAATCTGCTCTGTGACTCATTTACCTTAATCTCAGATGATGGACAACAGGGCATGTAAACTAAGGACAAAGGGGAAGATTCTGATCTCAGTTACCCTGACGTAAACTGAAAGTAACTCTGTTGGGTCTACTGACTTACGAATCATTTAAACTGGTGAAAATCTGATTAATCTAGCCCCCCCAAAATCAAACTTTTTTTGTGAGTGAGAGAGAAAGAAAATTTGGCCTTTTCTTGACCCCTGACAGAAGATAAGCTCTACTTGTCTGGCTTCAGTTTAACTGGTTTCCATTCTCCAGGGATAAACAAACTCATCAGGCAGAGTGATAGCAGGCTGTGAAGAGACAGGTCCGGTGATCTTAACACAGGACTAAGAAACAAAAATAAAGCCAAACGACATGGAGAAAAACACGACCTTGTAAAAATTGTAAATATGATAGTTATTTTACAGGTAAAATATGTGCTGCCACAACAATGCATCAGACCTCTGGAATCCCCTCACATTCCCCCCCACCGACACAATGCAACCAACTATTCTTTTATCCTCGCAGCTCCAATTTTAAAACTATATGGGTATGAGTAAGCATCTACAAATGCAAATTGCCTGTTTACTGATATGAAGGAGCATGGATCAAACACCAGTTGCTTTACAAAACTTGTGTGCACTAGTTCTGTATTGCTTAGAAACCCTTCCTTTCAGTGCCAAGCACTCCAAAGAGTAATTCCTACAAGCCAACATGTTCAGGCACTTAGGCAGCTTACCAGTGCCAAAATGACCTAGTGGTGCCAGGAATATAAGCGGTTCCCTTTCATATGACAGCTTATAAGTGCTAGCCCACAGCAGGCTAGGCGACTGTGCCAGATCTACATAAATTAGGGCTTATGCAGGCAGCCTCCCAAACAAAAACAGTTCAAGAAACAAAGCAGTTCTGCAAATGGTATTTGTTACACAAGAAAAGGCTACATGGAAAGTTTTGTTGTTGTTTTTGTAGTTGTTGTTTAAATTATACAAAGGGTTGCCATCTTATCAACATTTGCTACCCCAGAACGTAATCAAAGCAGAAACTGCTCAGCACAGGGGAAAGATGGCCCTAGTTTGAAAATAAAATGACAAAATATCCCTGAAAATGGTCTAAGAGAAAGCTAAACAAATACTTCTATCAGGAAACATCTGATGCTGAACAATAATGCCCCAAGTTTCCCTCTCTACCAAAATCACTGTCATACCCAGCACCTCATGTCTTGCTTTAGATAATATATGTACTACAAAAGAATAACCAGAAGGAATTAGTTTCAGATTTATTTTTTTAAGGGGAAAGGGAAAAAGAAATCAAAAGAAAAACCATTTGTAAAGAATAGAACAGATGCATACAGCCCGCCTGGAAACTTCAAAATGCATCAGGCTGCAGCTATGCTAAGAGTCTGGTTTGGGAGCAAACCTCTTTGGGAACCTAGTAACAAAGGGAAAAACTGAGACTATGTACGTGGTGGTGTCTAGCAGTCCAAGTTTTAGGGAGTCTAACTTGCATGCCAAGGAGCTGGAAGAGGAAGTTAAAAGCTCCTCTTCTACTTTTTAAAGTTACTCTTTTTAAAACTTTCCTGCTAATCATTCACTTCATGCTACAGTCCTCTCTCCCATTGATGAAGCTCCACAAGCTTAAACTTACTTTAGAGTCAGTGGGCCAAATTCCAAAGTGAGGCATGTGGGTGCATACATGGTACGATGTAGCCTGTAGCTGCAGAATTTGCCACAGAATTCACTTCTTGCCACAGACAGATGTACCCGAGTCCCAGTTTTCATTTTAAATAGTGAGTTGTGCCTAGTGATAGCCATCAAAAGCTGTTAGTAGTATAAACTGAAGAGTCACCTGCACAAGTCTGCAGACAGCTTGAACCAATAGCTCAGTGATGGGAGATCAGAACCCCATGGACTTTGGGTAGGAGTAAAAAGCCACATTTCAGAAGATGCCAAGAATTCAGCATTTCTGTCACAGAAGTTGCCATTTTGCTGCCGTCAAAGCCAGTAGCCAACGTTCCCACCTCCCGCCCCCCCATATCTCCCTGCCCTGACAGGATCTCCCTGTAGTTGTCTCTTGTTTTCCAGCTTTCCTCACAATAGCAATTAACTGGATTACAGAGCATGCTCCCTGCACTGTTGCATGGAGCCATGAAGCAGAGGTCAGGAAACCAGAACTGGAGTCCAGTTTACAGTCAGGGACTGGGGAGCAGCCAGGAGTGTAGGCATGTGAGCTGCGCTGGCTGAAGAACAATGCAGCAACTGAAGCTTAAAAAGGAAGATGAGCTGCTGAAGCCATCTACAATCTCCCCGTGTCTCTGGCACATTCAGAGAGGAAAGGAGGTTCTGATCTGTGCTGTCTGTACAAGAGCATTGGAGCCAAAGCCTGGGGCGTGTAAATGGGCCACCTGTCCAGGTTTGTTTAGACATCTATTTTTGAAAATAATTAATTTTACTTCAATTAGTATTTCAATGAACCATAGTTGCATGTGGTATTGGGGGATAGGAATAGGAATGAAGTACATTTCATGACAGAATGAATTAATACTGCTGTAGAATTTAAAATGTTGTTGCCATGGAGCACACAGCGCCATGGTTATATGTTGGTAAGTGTCAGAAAGCCACTAAGCTGGTTTAAAGAAAGGCACCCATTGAAGGAGCCATATAAGCAATGTTATGTCAGCTTAGACTCCACTTTATATGTGGTCCAAGGATCTTAGACTGTAAGGGAATGGGCAAGATTAACTCCTAACAGAGTATCTTCTACCAGCTGATTTGTAGAGTAACACTGATGAGGATCATGGAGGTAAGCCAGCAGTGATGAATCATGAGGGTGGTAGGAAATAGTGAAAAGATAAATGGTGGGCCCCCAAATAGAGGATTATTGAAATAGTGGTGACTTTTGAATCAGGCCAGTCACTGAGGGA
The DNA here is from genome assembly GCF_002925995.2 of Terrapene triunguis. Lineage (NCBI taxonomy): Eukaryota > Metazoa > Chordata > Testudines > Emydidae > Terrapene > Terrapene triunguis. The sequence continues at coordinate 35,086,599 of NW_020664447.1, forward strand.
AGAGCTCACATGCTCAGATGTTTGGGAGGAGAAGCCTCCACCAATGCTAAAAACACCTGCTTCATTGTCTGCATTTTTTGCTGCAGTAGCTGATCACTACGGTAGATATTAACATGCAGAATGTTCACATGTGCCATTAACAGAAAAGTATTTGCTAAGAATCAGCACATAATTAAGTATTTCATTCTTTTAAAGCAAATCATTAGGAAAAGGATAGATAATAAGACAGAAAAATCATATTGCCTCTATATAAATCCATGGTAAGCCCATATCTTGAATACTGTGTGCAGATCTGGTCCCCGCATCTCAAAAAGGATATATTGGAATTGGAAAGTTACAGAAAAGGGCAACAAAAATGATTAATGGTATGGAATACTTCCATATGAGGAAAGATTAATAAGATTGGGACTTTTAAGCTTGGAAAAGAGATGACTAAGGTGGGATATGATTGAGGTCTATAAAATCGTGGATGGTATGGAGAAAGTAAATAAGGAAGTGTATTTACTCCTTCTCATAACACAAACTAGAGGTCACCAAATTAAATGAACAGGCACCAGGTTTAAAACAAGCAAAAGGAAGTATTTCTTCACACAACACACAGTCAACCTGTGGAACTCTTTGCCAGAGGATGTTGTAAAGGCCAAAACCATAACAGGGTTCAAAAAAGAACTCAATAAGTTCATGGAGGATAGGTCCATCAGAGGGTATTAGCCAGAATGGGCAAGGATGTTTGCCAGAAGCTGGAAATGGGCGACGGGGAAATCGATCACTTGATGATTACCAGTTCTGTTCATTCCCTCTGAAGCACCTGGCATTGGCCACTATCCTGAAAGACAGGATACTAGGCTAGACTGAACATTGGTCTGACCCAGTATAGATGGTCTTATGAAGGATCAGCCTCCATCTATGCTGTTAGCAACAACAAGGGGAAAAGGCTTCCAAATGACTACAAGTTGCTGATTCAGAAGTTGCCTTAGAAGGATGAAAACTCTCAGGTGTGGTTAATATCTGCTGCTGAAGAACACAGGGATTCATTCTCAGAGCTGTAAGTATGCATAAAATGCTTGGAATTAACAATGACTAGGACTTTGGCAGAGTTACTTCTAGACTTGTGTGTTCCTCTTTTGGTCCATTGCAGCTCCTCCCATTCCCCCCCCACAGGCGATACACACAAGTTGAGATCTGATCTTTGCTGCTGCAGTCACACAACAAACATTAGCATATTCTAGAATCCTACTGCCTTCAGGTCTTTATTTTCCTATTGTCGTCTGTTGGAAAGCTCTCCGTATCTTGCAATCTACATTTTCTACATGAAGAATTTGAGAATTCCACTTTCTCTTATCCCCATGAAATGGTTATTCCGCTATACTGATTAAAGCAAATTATGTGTGTAAGGAAGGGTCACTTGATAAGCAGAATTCTATACCCATCTGAACCCACACTTTGTTCTAAAACCTGTAGTTGCCATTAGGTCTTCCATCATATTAAATCAGTCCTATGATATGAGAACTACAGGGCAGGTTCAAATGGATAACAAGCGAGATATTTTTCATATGGAGAATATTAATTGACTGACATCTACTTTACAATTTCACTGGAATTATTGTAATAATTCCACATTTCTTGTGTGTAGAAAATATGCACATGTGCAAGCAACAGGAGAATTTAGTATTTATCAAGGACCTGTTTTCAGTACTGTGTCACTGTCATGTTAGCAGAATGCCCACTGGCCACAGCTGAGACAAAAATAAGGACATGTCTACGGAAGAAATTGGAAGTATGGAACTGTCTCCAAATAAAAAAAAAAAATTTTTTTGAAGTAAAACCCTCAGCAAAATACCACTGCCTGACAGGAAAAATAGTTCATATTCTAGGCTCCCCTCTTTCCCTGGAAGACAAGACAAGACCAGTTTGTTGACCAAGCCTTCCCTTCCACACACAAGACCGTTGTCTCCATGCCTGGCTGTAGTCCCCAGTCCCGTGAACCCAGCTTCCTTTAAGCCTCTCAATATGGAGTTTTCCTCATCAGGGCAGCCACTTCTGAGGCCTCCCTCCTCATAACTGTTCCCTCCCTATTACTAACTCCAGCCAAAGGGCCTGGCTTGACACTTATGATTGTGGAGTAGAGCTGATTTAATATCTGTATCCAGGGCAGACTATTAACCTCTTCTTACCCTGGCTCAGTGGGGAGTTCGTATACCCAATCAAAAGTATGGAGAGAGGCAGGTGGAAATTATTCCTAGACCTATTTGTTAGAATTAGAAAAACTTATGAATAGAAATCTGTATGTAGTGTTGCAGTCATGTCAGTTGATATCTGGACTCAGGGAAAGACAAGGTGGGTGAGGTAATATCTTTTGTTGGACCAACTTATGTTGGTGAAAGAGACAAGCTTTCGAGCTTACAAAGAGCTCTTCTTCAGTTCTGGGAAACGTACTCAGTGTCATAGCTAAAGGCCAGGCCTATACTACACATGTACTTCAGTATAGCTACGTCATTCAGGGGTGTGAAAAATAGTTATACTGACCTTAACCCCCCATGGGGATTTTATACAAGTTTCAGTCCCCAGTCAAGCAAACATTTGTACGTTTGCTACTTAATGAAACTTATCTGTACTCCTGAGGTAACAAGTGCCTTTTTCCCAGCTTCACCATCTCTTTCCCCGAGTCCAGATATCAAATCTACCTTTCCCTCTGGAAGATCAAACAAAAGGAAACCACGCCATTCCATGTAAAAAGCATATAAATAAACCAAAATAAAATTCATGACTAAGACTACAAGAATACAAGTCTGATGACTCTTCTGTGGGGATTTTTGCCTTCCAAGACTCACTTTAGAAAGCAAGACCCTGCCCTTTATGAATAAGATATATAGGATTTATGCAACACACCTATTCTGCCTTTGAAAATTCACAAGCCCCCTCTCCCCCAATCTACTGTACAAGTTTGCCTTGCGTCCTAAAATGGCTTTTAAGTTTGGTTAATGTTGCAAACCAATTCCATTAACATGACTGTGCCACGGGTGTGGACAAGGCACAAGACATACTGAAAATCATGCAGGCCTATGTAGTGTGACCAAGAGGAGAGAGAGAGAGATTTTCAACATACAAATTTGACTATGATTAGGCTGCTGGTGCACGAGACCCACTACTCATAAAGCCTGCCAATATAGTCTTATTGTGTCCTTGTATACCCCCATCGATCTGTCTGTATCCATCTGTTGCCTTGTTTCATACTTAGATTGTAAACTTTTAGGGACAGGTACCACGTTTTTGTTCAGTGTTTGTACAGTGCCCAGCACAGGGGGCTCCTCAGTGTTATGGTAACAACAAAAACACTGGCTTCAAAGAAAAAAAAAAAAGTTATCCTTTTTCACACTAACCAGCACAATTCTATTAACCTGAAACTGTTTTCCAGGCTGGTTCTCCCCCCCCCCCCCCCCCGCATGTTTGAGCCATGTTAAGTAATTAAACAGGACTTAAAACCTCCCCTTATTCTCAAGGAGCAAGTCAAGGGCAGAGAAGAATCTTCTCCATTTATAACATTTACATAAATGTTTACAAAGCATACAATGTTTGTCCAATTAAAGCTGTTGGAGAAGGAAACATTCATCAGCTATTGTTGTTAACCATGTGCTGATCAACTTACACAGATCCCCAAAGGCTTTCTCTGCAGTAATTGATCGATTGTTGCCCAGTAAGAGACATGCTGGTCTAATGAACTGTACTGACTGGACAAGAAAAGCCAGATGGCTGTGTAACAGAGACTAAGGAACTGCACTGAAAATTCAAATCAAACCACTACTCCCACCCCCCCCCACACCCCAATCTTAAAAGCAACTGAGTGTCCAAGGAGCAATTTTAAAGACCTGTCATACAAAACTGTCATCAAAACCTATCAATCAATATTTTGCAGACTCACTGCATAGTAAAACTGAATTTTTAATCACCAGGAGAAGTAGCTGAAAATCTATGACTGCAGATTTCTGCAGCAAGGAAAATATTCCCCCTACGTCCAAAAGAAAACAAAAAAGAAGTTTCTATGCACGTGGAGAGGAAGAGGGGTAGATGTAGACTATTTCTGAACATTGCTACAGCTGCAGGCATCCTGCATGCTTTTCCTGCTCTCTTGAACCCAGTGACTAGAAAATTCTATTAATTATGAGAATACAAAATTCTTAGCCTTCTTATCACTATCCAGCTAGAAAAGGGCAGATTTTAAACTTGATTCTGAACACAGTTTGTCCTTGTCTACACTAGCAGTTAAACAGCATTCGGTACCAGTTCAGCTGTACCCATTGCTGGCCGCTATTTTGTTAGCAACAGGTAATTTTTTTTTTTTTTTTTTTAAAAGCATAGACCAGACCACACCCATCATCCTGAAGAGAGAAGTCCTTACACTGTAGATTTCCTAAAGTACACATAAAAGAAGCTCCAATTCTGCAAACCTCTGAAAGTACTCGAAATCAGGGCTCCTTGCCTGCAGAGCCTAAAAGGAGCACAGCTCCTTTTGTGCTGACCTCTATGGCCAGAGGACTAAAGCTCTCCTACAAAGGTCTGCAGGAAATGAGGGAGAAGAAATGTACAGGGCAGGAAGGTTGCAGGGAGATGAGGGGGAGTCAGCAGAATCAAAGGGGGTATTCTCTACCATTTCTGCTGAGACTCAGATCCCATGAAGTCTCTTTTGGGATGGGATGGGATGACAAACACTGAAAGTGACAATGTTTGGCTGTGGAATTGTGTTTCTTCAACTTCTATATACAAAGCTCAGTTCCAAATACAGGCTTTTAAAATAAATAAATAAATAAAAAAATCTTTATCAATGAAGACCAGCCATTCAGCAAGCTGACAGACACCAATTTTATCTCTGCAAAATTTAGTAAGACACTAAATTCTTTTTTATGTAAGGAATTGTCCAACCCCTCCCCCCCAAAAAAAACCCAAAACCCATATTTGCACACTGAGTCCTTTACATTTCAAGACCTGATGCTGCAAGAGAAATTAGTTGCTGTGAGCTATGGTTCATACTCCGGCATCCTTTCACACAGGAAAAGCATACATGTACTCTTTAGAGAGGAAAACTCCCCTTTGATTTTTAAAGAATTAGACACTGAAGTACCACTGCCTCAAAAAAATTCCTTTTAACTAGAAAGCATGCAGGAAAGTACAACAAAAGTTAGATTTCTATACCACAGCAACACCCCCCCATTTATGGGGCCTAGGAACCATATAACTAATCCTGTTTGGAAGAGAGCAGTGCTGATGTTTTGATTAGTTGATGGGCATAAATCATATTATCCCTAACCAGAGTTTAGTGTGCAGAGTTAAACATAACGAAAGCTGTAACTTTATAGGGAGTTTGAACAGTCGGCAGTACAGCAAGTTGTGCATTCCTGAAACTCCCCTTCAGTGTAATGTCAACAGAAGAGGCTGAGTGGTGATGTAATGTCTGAGGGCATGCCATAGATTCAAGACACTTTTTGTTCTATTCACAGGATACAAATTAACCCTTTTATTGAAGCAAGCAACAACCAGCTGTATTTTACTAATAAAAGCTGGTTATTGGCATTCTGTTCATTTGCACCACATATTGTAGCTGGGAATCATGAGCAGGAAGTTTATCTATCTTCAGGTTTTATATCACCACCCAACACTAAGATACAAATGCCTTCCACTAAATGTATATGTACTGGGACAAATTGTGCTCTTCATTTAAACCCAGGCAGTCCCTCTAAAGTTGATAGGGTGCATTGGTGTAACTAAGGCCAAAGTTGGGCCTATTCAATCTGCCTTCCCCACACTCCTTATTTTCTTCTGTGGGTGTGTGAGCAGCTAGGCTGGGCTGAGTTTTTGCTCCTAATTAAGGCAAACAAGACACTATATTGTGTTCATTCACTGACCAAGATCAGAGCTCCTGTAAAAGGAAGAGGAGTGTCTTCTTAGTAAGTGGCATGTGAACAGTGTATTCATATTTAATACCTAGGACAAGGGCAGAATTTTGTGTGGATCCAAACGATAAAAGTTTTCATTTGGACTTTGGTCACCATAAGAACCTAGGTATTTGAAGAAGAGTACTACACCACTCAACATGAGTAAGGGTAGCAGAATCTGGCCCTAATATCATCATCCGTTATAATCCAAACAAATGGAAATTCATTATGGATTGATTTAAAAAAACTAAAAAGAATGCAGATATTTAGAGCAAACTAGATTGAGGGTCTGGCATTTCTGGGAAAAATCTTGCATATTCTGTTTATTATTTCAACAGGTTCGTAAGGACAACGGTTATGTTAGTGTTCAGACTTGAATGATTCAGATGCTTTCATAGGAACACAAAGGCCTGTAACCAAGGGCACAGAAAGAAGCACAGCTAACTAGCCTCTACCCAACAAAAGGGATATGTTCTTGTCACAGCCTACGTGCCCAAAATATCTGTAAGTCCAATAAGAACGCAAACCAGTGAAGCACTTTTATATCATTTCTCTCAATTTCATTAATGATTGAGATTCAGTTTATATTTTGTATGATTTTTAGTTCAGCAATTTCATAGTGAGGCTAAAGAATGAACTTTTCTACTTTTTATAGCTTCAAGGATCAAGGATACTAACTCATCGACATTAGGCTTCTATTTTACTAGCAGCAGGCCTGCTTTAATACCATTTGCCTGCATGCAAATCACTTGCAGCAGGTTCCCATTCTCAATGACAAATATTACAGCATTTTCTATCCCTGTTCCATGGGATGGTTAACAGAGTCTATCAGAGAGAATGGGATTCCAGAGCACAAAGCCCTATAAAATAATAAGAGATAAACACAAGAACACCTGTAGAGCCTGATGGCCACAAAACTCTCTAACAGTTTCTATCTTCATCACTGTCTGGACAAAGAATCATCTACAAGTTCTGTTAACTAAAACTACATTCTTAGCAATGTTGGTTATTTAGGACTTTTGCCGTACAATGGAGAGTGTATTTTATACTCTCTAGTGGGAATTAACCTTTATATTCAGCTATCAGCCCAATATATATGTAAAACTAAGCTAACTAGTGAATAATATAAAGGAGGACAAAGACATGGAAATCTGCCTCTTCCCCTATCTCTAAACAGTCAATAAATTTGCCATCCAGGAAATTTACTTTTCTTCCTCCATGTTTTTTTCCTGGTTTTGCATGATCATTTGCTAATATGTTTATAACTTGTTCCGTACCTCATGCTTCATCTTTGAGACCCCTTAGAATGGTCTCTTTCCTGCCCCAGCTCCCAAAGACGAAATTAAAAATAAATAAATAAAAAATCACTAGTTTAGTCGATAGAATTCATTTCTCAAGTACAGCCCCCTCAACACAACCCCCATCTCACGCCCTATTGAGGTATGCCTTTGGTAACCACATCTTTTCCATTTAGGAGTATACCTTTTAAATCAAATACAACTTTGTCAGATGATCTCAACTTTTGTACAATACTCAGGATTTTTAATTGAAAATTGGAATAGAATATAAAGTATTAATCACTAGGTCCAATGTAAAATATTAAATCTTGAGTTACTTCCTGAAGATGTCTTGAACATAAAATTAAAAACAAGGCCTGAATCATACATATTGTCTGCTTAGCAAATACCAGAAGACAAGAAACGAGAGCTGCAGCTGGAGAATGCCTTTCTATCTTAAGTGACACTCACAAATTGAACATCCCTTTTATTTTCAAACCCTTCCTCACATCTTCCTACCTCCAAAAACAACCCCCCACCCAAAGCAGAGTTCTGACCCCATAAAGGGAAAAGTGTCAGAGACTCCACAAAGCTCATTAGGGACTTTGCTACTGATTTTACGTGGAAGGCACTAAGGGCTGGTCTATACTTACCGGGTAGTTCGATGGCTGGCAATCGAAGTTCCGGGTTCGATTTATCGCGTCTGGTCTGGACGCGATAAATCGAACCAGGAAGTGCTCGCCGTCGACTGCGGTACTCCAGCTCAACGAGAGGAGTACCGTGGAGTCGACGGGGGAGCCTGCCTGCCGCGTGTGGACCGCGTCTGAACCGCGGTAAGTTCGAAGTAAGGTATGTCGACTTCAGCTACGTTATTCACGTAGCTGAAGTTGCGTACCTTACTTCGACTTGGGGGGTTAGTGTAGACCAGGCCTCAGGTACTACAGTAATAGGATGCAGCATAACACTCCAAGATAAACAGATGGGAGCAAATTTCCAAGCTCTTTTTCTGTAAATTCTGTAATTTTTCTGGTTTCATGAATGGACACATATAACACACAAAAACAAAGAACTCCAACACACCCGCCAAAGTACAGAATTTGCCTTACAAAGAACTGCAGAAGTCTCCCGTCCTGTATCCCTTGTGGATTTGGCTGCAGGTTCCAGCTCTTATCTTCATGTCTAGCTATGCCCTACCAGGATGCAATTCCTGTTGGAAGTGACAGCACCTACATGTCCAATTCCTATCTCTGGATATTTTAAAACATATCCAGTTAGTTACTTTTAACTATTGCTGTGTAGTTTCTTGAACGTTCATATTCCAATTCATTATTTTTGGAGTCCTCTAAATCAGTGGTGAAAAAAAAGTCATTGCAGTTTTCCTTTAGTTTGGTTGACTGATGTACTAGGTATGATTAGTATGCCCAGTTATATTTGACATTTCTGCAGTTAACAGACTTCCCCACACCAAAGATTAAGTTACACGTACATGTTTTGGCACCAGTGAAAGGTTTTCCGTAACACCCTAAAAAAAAAGTTTGCCATTTTGGAAGACTGCCCCAATTGTCTCTTGATGTTTCATTTTATGTCTCAGCTTCCCTCTTTCCTTCCCTGCTCTAAATTTCATCAGGAAGTGCATCTCCCATTGCTCAGAGATTCCATATTGTATGTAATGCTTATATACCAGCTTCCTAACTGAACCAGATAACCTGTCTGTCGGGTTTTTCAAAAGGCAAAGAACAGGCCCAGTGAAGAATGCCCACATTCTTCCCATAAAGTAATGAATGTATCCCCCCTACCTCCCCCCCACCCCCCCCAAAAAAAGTATAAAAAGCATAATGCTAAAGGTCTATCTGGGTCCCAATTGTAGTTCTACTCTGACCTCTAGAAGAAAAAGACTAGTGTCATCTTTAGGTTTGTTCATTATGGACCCATAAGAAGTGGCATGTTTCCAAATGTATAACAGGTTAATTTGCTTCTGCAATATATTTCTTTGCCCTTTTTAAGTTTCCTTGGGGCAAACTCCTCTAATTTTTAAATTGCCTTCAGTACTGCTTCTGTGCACTCTGATTAGAAATGCACAAACATACCTACTCCCTATGCTTCTTAGTCATATCCACTTACTTCAGTAACAGAAATAGGTTTTCATGCCTGAGCCCTTATAGTTACAAGAGACTCTATTCTATCTCCTGCATGGGAAATTAAAGCTCTGATTCCAGAATCTTTATTATTGATATCAGGGGAAATCTCACATGCTGGGCAGGTTTTGTGGTTCCAGTAGTTGTAAAAATTTGTTTTTACTTGTAAAATAATAAAATTTGACATGTAAGTTGAGAAAAAAGAATTTTAAATACCCACAATGTTTGATTTTACCGGCCTGTTTCTCTGGCTTTAAATAATAAGTTTAGTTTTCTGATCTAGACAATATTGTCTAATTCACAGGTCTGCAAATTGATCAAATGGACCTTTCAGAGAGCTAATTTACATGTTTCCTTTGAAAACACATTTTCTAATTTTAGATTACTTTATTCAGATGTAGAATTTACCACACCCCTTGGTGTGCATTATTTTTCACTTACAATTGTGTAGTATTGCAACAGGAAGAAATTAAGGACAACTCCCCCTCTCCCCCCCCCCCCACGTGTTCTGGATTCAGTAATATCCCCCAAATCAGAGAAGGCTCTTAAAGTTGTTTTCAAATGCTCAGGAAAGCCTCTACTTTTGCACAGAGTAATTAGCACGTGAGCTTGGGAGGGCACCACTTGCCCATTACCTGGTCACGGTCGCCTGCAAAACAGCAGCTCTTCATGGTACACGAGTTGAAGTAACCTTGGTTGTCAAACTGGAAGACAGGCAGTCGGGAGTGGATATCGTAGAGGACTGGTGGAAGACGCCGACGCAGTGCCAGCAGCTGGGTTCCATTGCTGTTGAATCGGACACTCATGGCACTTTGAAGGGACAGATTTCCACCGTAGCGGAGCAGTGAACTAGGAAAGGGAAGAGAGAACAAGTCAGGCAGGCTGCCTGAAATTTAAAGTGTACATAAGAGTATCAACTGTATTTCACTTTTTAAAATACATATGTGATCTCCCAGTGTAGTTATCAGAGTTTTAAAGAGAAGAGGAAATTCTGCAGAATGATCTTTGCTCCAGGTGTCGTCATTTTCATTATGCTGCAATATAAACAATTTTATACATTTGAATAAAGTCTCTCTCTGCCCAATTTCTGCAGAAAAACATTCAAAGCACCCATTCCCCAGCAAATTTGAGTCAAAGCTTGAATGACAAGCTATCAAAAGTGCTCAGTTTAGAACGGTGTCTGGAGATAGAGGCTGGAGATAGAGCTGCTTGCTTAATTGACAGAGATTTTATTCTCCTCCCTGCCGCCATGTGCAGCAGATAGAATTCCCTGCATGGGGACAAATTCTAAGACACAGATGATTACAATTGTTAATTTAAAAACAAAAACAAAAAAACCACACACTGTTGTTGTAGGGTTGGGCTATTTGCCTTTTTGATTTTGCCCTGCCAGCACTCAGATCTTTTGGTTCATCCGGTGCCCTAACTAGTGTGGGCTAATATTTTTCTGCTACCATCTTGGTGGAGGATGGAGGCTGCAGCTCTTTATCCACAAGTAGATGATCAGACCATTCCCTCATTCCAGCTTCCATTTACAGTTTACATCTCTACAGCACATCAGGTAATGTTTGTGTTGACTGCTAGTGAGGACAATCAGCTCTAGGTATCTTAAATAAAAGACTACTTTAAGGTTAAGTTATTATGAGAAAGCATAAGATAAGAGTTAGCTAATCTCAAACATGCGTCACCTACAAATACTGCTAAGTAGGCAAAGCTTATATTACATAGGACACTACTGCCTAAAATTCTTACATGGTAGAAGTCCGTAGCCTCACCCAGCATGCTGATCACAAGTGTACCTATGTCAACTCTTGGTCACGTGTCCAAGACAAAAGTGAGTGTTGGTGTTCCCAGACCCTAAAGATTCTTCTTTACAGGAAAGCCAAGCTCTTTGTCTCCCTCAGGCACCCAGGATAATAGAAACTTGGTTGGCTTGGGTTCCTTTGTGCTTCAAAATGCATATTTACTCTATGGATGGGGGAAATCTTTTGTTTGCTCTGTGTCTGGTTTTAAGGGATTTAATGACTCCTGCCACAACATCTGAGATAGACCTTTTTGTTCATGGGTTTGGGGGAGTCCCCACCAACTGATTTGTACACAGCTGTGAAATCTTGTCCACCCTCAGTAGCTAACAGGCATGTGCGTACAGATGTCACATTTTCAGAGGAAGTTGACTCATAGGTTTTAACGCATCATATTTCCAGATATAGTTCTCTGCCCAAGGCTTTTATAAAAGTGAGTCAGTCCCCATGGAAGGGAATCTGCATTCCACAAAGGTTTAAGCATGTCTTGTTTCATGACATATACTGTAAAACTGAACAGATACTTGCTCTTTAGTTAGAGTGAAGAAGAACCTATTAATGTATTTTAAATGGGCTCAGTTCCCCCCCCCCCCCCAGTGGCCAGAGCTGGATTTCCATGAAGAAACTAGAGATGTTTTTCAAAAGTGACTAATGACTCTCATGTTGGGCACCCAAGGTGCTTAAAAGGATCTGATTTTCAGAGAACAGGTGCTCAGCATTTTCTGAAAATCAGCCCCCCGCCCCGTAAGATATTAATTTAAGCACCCCAAATCACCAGTCCCTTTTGAAAATTTATCCTGGGTTTTACTCCTAAATATTAAACCTACAAACCCTTGAAAGCCTCCTTAGTAAATGACTTCTTTATGAAGTCTGAGACAATGGTAGCATGGAAACCTAACATCATAGGCTGAAACCATTTCCAACCTACTTTTTGAAGGGAACAAACGTGAGGGGGGAAAAGTTGTTTTTTTAAAAGACAAAAGTACCTAGAAGTGTTACAAGTAACACTTGTAACTATATTCTTGAATTCACTGAGCCAGGTCTACATTTGGAAGGCTTTGCTCGTATAGCTATACCATTATACTGTATCAGCAAAGAGCTCGTAGGCCTGGGTCTACACAGAGATTTTGTACTGGTATAATGATGTCACTTATGGGTGTGATTTTTTTAAAAATTAATGTAGTTATACCAGTGCAGCTCTAGTATGGACAGAGTTATACTGGTACAAAAATGCCTTATGCCGGTATAGCTTATCCCCCTTTCTGTAAGGGAACAGCTATACTGGCATAACTGTGTTCACACGAAGGGGAGTTGTACTGCTTTATCTATGCCAGTATCGTTAAAGTGGCACAACTTTCTAGTATAGACAAGCCCCTAAGGTAGATGCAGTTATACTGGCAAGCCCCTAAGGTAGATGCAGTTATACTGTGCTTTTGCCAGTGTAGCTTATCCAAGCCACACACATCACAGAAAGAAAAAAAAGCTATATCTGCAAAAGTGCAGTTTTGCCAGTGTAACTGTGTGTATAATAGGGGTTTTTACCAGCGTAGTTATGCTGGTCACAAATCTTGCCTTGTCATACCCCTAACCAACATAGCTATGCTGGTAAAAGTCTGTAGCCTAGACTTGGCCTAGCAATGAAAAAGGGTAGGAGGGAGAAAAAAAATGCCTCCCTCCATTCGTTTGTACTGCTTCCCCTGTATAGTCAGTCAGTCACCCTTGTTGTTTGTGGGGTTGTATTCTCCCCACCCCCCCCAATAAACCAACCGGGGAGCAAAAAATAGATCTCTCTTGGAAAGGGGGGAGGGGAAAGTGACAGCTTTAAAAAAAACAACACTGACTAGATTTCAAGCTGCATGTGTACGTCAGTGCTAGTTTATTAAGAAGGAAGGGGGAAAACAAAAGAGCAGGTTGAGAAATGGGGTTTGTCTGGTGAAAAATTGCATGAAAATGAGAAAAAAAGTCAGCATTTTCAGGGGGAAATTTCAACATTTTGTGGAAAAACTGAAAAATTTTCACCAAAAACCTGAAAGTTTTTTTTTTTTAAATGAAAACTTGAAATCTACAAAAAGCAGTACACACACACACACACACACACACACACACAGAGTCACAAAAGAAAACTGTTGTGTTTTCTTTTTACTAACTAGCCCCAGAAGAAACCTTCATGTTTAAACAGTGTTTTATTTTTAAATATTAAAAGTTTACAAGGCCATTCCATCCATCGCCATGAGGTCATCTCGCCACATCCTCCATTTCATCAATTCTGGCCATCTCTCTCACTAGATCTGTTCCCCCACACAATCCTCACACTCCCTTTCCCCCCTCATCCCCTTTGATGAACACAGATGAGTCCCCTACACCAGCTCTTTGAACTTTCTCCTTGCATCACTACTGATTTTCTCTTTTTTAAAAAAAAGAATGTTGCTCAAAACCAACTTCTATACAACCTAGAAATAATAGTGCCCACCAGTGCCCCATGCCAGTACTCATTATTATCAGCCCACTACAATTCTCCCAGTCTACTGTCCCCACCTGCTCTCTTATAGTAACCTTTCCATGGCTGCGACTGCTATGCACTGACAGCTGTATGAAAGACACATTCCAAAATGCCATTTTATAGTAGTAGCGTAACATTAAAGCAGATGGAAACTGGTTTACAGACCTTTGCATTAGTCTCCCATAGTGGTCGCAAAGTTATTTGACAAAACACAAAAACAAAAAACTTTGTTAGATTTAATGTTGCGAATGTTTTAGTAACTTGGGGGAAACAAACTTTAAAAGAATATTTTATCTCAAACACCAGTCAAGCCCGAAAGAAATTCAGAGTTAAGGTTATACTTAAAAAGAAGTCTGAAGCTATGGAAATGTATATTTAAGGCCTCTCAAAAGCACCAAACCTCTACCCTCACATTCCCCCATAATGCAAGCTAACCTTTTAATGTAAATACAACTCTGATCAGTAGAGTCCCATGTATTCTGCAATTCCATTGCTGTGGAATTGTACTCTAGAATCTCAGTTTTCATTAAGTTTTTCCGGTTGCAGTGAAGCTCAAACTGAATGTAAACCAATTGAACATTATCTTTCCAAGACTGTCAACAGCTAGAAAAGTACTCAGTGGTCCGATCTACCCCATTCATCTCAATCAGGGCTCCCTGGACTCAGACTTCATGGCCATAGAATTCATTATTTTGTTGCACCAATTACCTGACATTTTGTTTTCTGTCTTCCTGCCAGGACATGCCTGCCAGGACTCTTTGCTCTCCAGCTCCCCACTACAAGGGTGATTTAATTAGATTACACTGCATACTCCCTGCACAATTCCATGAAGCCAAGCAGCAGGTGGTTGGGGAGTCAATTGGCGGGGGGGGGGGAAGGGAAGAAAAGGTAAAAGCAGAGATGGCAGAAGGGAGTTAGTGCTTTATAGCAGAATGGGGACCATGTTTGATAATTGTATATAGAAAGTTGGATGGGGATGGACAGGAGTATGCATGGTAAGAGGAGAAAGTTTATAGAAGACTCACATAGGAAAGGGTGAAGAAGAGGGTCTGATGGTTAAGGAAGCATCTGAGGCATATGTCATAGCAGGTGTAGGTAGCGATATCTAAAAATCTTGCATATCTTTTTGATTCAACTGTCGACTTTCTAAATGGTGCTCAATATGTGGATGATATAAGCTCCTAAAGATTTCGCATAGCCTTGGCCCAAACTTACTGAACAACTCCAAACCTACTAGAACCTTCCCAAGACAGTAAAAGGTATGGGGGGGGGGGGGGGAGGGAAGTACAATAAACCAAGTTTGGAATCTCTAGGTCAAACTATTTTAAAGTTACGATGTGGCACAAAGGTAAAAGTTTGGTTTTTCAAACTGTCATAACTGTCACTTTCAGTTTTGGGGGCAGGAACAGTGTCTTTCTCCATCATCTGTAAAGTGCATAGCACATCTTTAGTACTAATAATCTGACTAATGATGCTGTCTAGATTACCCCAAAAACTTTACCCAGATAAAAGTCTCTTCTGGTAGAAAAGCACAAAAAAAATTCAGGTGGTCTAGTTTATAGTGCAAAGCTAGTTACAGTCTTAACTACCTGGTGACTAACAGGTCTTCCAATAATCTCACTTTTCAGCATTATGGCTGCCCCATGAAGAAAGCTCATAAATGCATATTGAGAGTTTTTGATTCCAATAATTCAAGATAAAAGGGCTCTTGCTTCTCAGACTTAGATTGCTGGGCTGATGAAAAATATAGGTACAGTCTTCTTTTAAACTTTGATGTTGGGAGATTAGAATTTTCCCTTATACCATCTAAACTTGTACCATAAGGTGCCCCCAATGCTCAGTCCCACAAGGATACATTTGCAATACAAAACAAAATAATAGCCATCACATACACAACACGTTTACATGTTTTATATGTGCAAAAGATAATTAATGGGTAAGATGGACTACCAAATACAGCAAGAGAAGCTGCAGCCATGAATGCATTCAAAGGAGTTGGACAAACATTAAACCCTCTGTGCGCTAGGAGATGGAACATTTGTTTTAAAATAGTTTTCAAAACACAGCTCCCTCCCCACAAACTTTAAACATTTAGCCAGCAGGAGCAGATCTAGCCAAATCGCAATAGCCACCAGATTTAGAAATAGTAATTCAGTCCTGTAGAAGCAGAGGTCAAGTAGGCTTTCTGAGTTGAATACTGCATACTGTTTGGTCCACAAACCTGTATTGCATTTGGTTTTGGGGCACATGGGGAAGTGAGGAAAATGCATTTGCAGACTTTTTGGACAGGACCCCATTTTCTGCTATACACAGGGCTTAAGAGGGGGAAAAGGAGCATAACAGGGTACAAACCATAGCTAGGTAAGTGAATGGATCTAGAGAAGCTGTGCGGCACTTGTTTCAGCCCCAACTATACATTCAAGCCTACTTACCACAAATTACGTCCATTAGATTGGCAATTCTTTTAAGTGAAATTAACAACGTGGTAGGGCTTGTTTCCAACTTCACAGTACCAAGTCAAGCTTTACAACCCACCATCAGCGTGAGCTTACCAAATATCTGCTCGCCAACTGATGCTTAACTATTAAGCAGTTCTCAGCATAGATCTCTGTGGGAATTTGGGTGGCTTTTAATGCCCAGCTAATTCTCTGCTGAGTCTGGACAAAGCAACTGAGAAATCCAACATCTGAAGTTCATTTCAACTTTGAAAAGTGACTATAAGAATAGCATCTTCTTACTAAATAGATCAGATTCTTAGCTACTGTATTTAGTGACTAAAAATAAAAGTTGTCACTGTTTTTAATCCTAAAGAGCCGAGACAATGAAGAGAGTGATGCACAAGTTGGAATACAATCCCATCTCAACCACGTTGTTTACTAAGTTCCAATCAGTTACACCTGTGCAAATCCACTGAGACAATGGGGCACCCTAGAACCTTTACTACAGGTGATGGGGATATTGAAAGAACACAGCTTGCCTCACAAACTCTGGGGTGAATTTTCAGGACTGGCAATTAGTGGGGGAAAAAATCTGTTTTTACTTGTATGCTATTACATTTGTCCTGGAGTTAGTGAGAGACATCAGTCTTTTAGAGTCACATTTCAGAAAGGAAATCCTATAGAGGATTTTTTTAGGTTGTTATCATTGCTGACAAAAAAAGTACAGCCATTCTGTTACTCAGAATTTCCTTCACTTGTTATTTATCATGTCCCCTTCTCTGTAGCTAGAAGAGCAGACAAAAGTCTCTCTCCAAAACTGGGCAGATGACAATATACACTCATGGGGCTTTTTATTTTTCCCCTGTGTGAGCCACCAAGTAATAGGAACATAAAACTTTATTCACTTGTACACAGTGAAGAGGTGTCACTTCCCTGATACGAAGTTAAGGTATTAGATCAGTGCAGGTTTTGGCTCACTTTAAAACTGCTTTCCCTCCCTCCCCCCATCACTTATACTCCCCTGCAACTTTCCTTCACAGAGTAGTTCTCAGAGGTGGCATCCTCCTGCAGGAAGTGTTATTAGTGTAACCAGGTAGAACAACCCATATCCCTCAGAGAGATGAAGGCCACCACCAGTAACAAGATACCTGAAGTCAACTCTCAGAGATCACCATCTGTCATGGTAACACCAAGCACAACCAGAGCAACCACTGATGGAGCATGTCTGAGTGAGCAAGGTAACATTCACTTTCTGCCATAAGCATCATTTCAGTCACTCATTCAGAACTATCCTGGCATTTTGTCTGCTTCTACTGCCAGCTGGGTGAGCCAGATTTGGAATGCTGGCATTGCTGCACAGCTCTGGAAACAACAGACAAAGACAAACATACATTTGAGCTTAATTGGTGGTGGTAGTGGGTTTTGTAGAATTAAGAGAAAGATGTTCTGTCTGTGGACTAAATTTAAGTCCTAACATATATATACTGGTGTTGAGGGCAGGGTGAAGAAGGAGAGAATGCCAGAATTATGTGCAATACGGTCATTGCCATAGCTGGACGCACTGTGTACGGGCAGCACTCACGTGTTAACCAAACATGTAGCTCAGATGAACAATATGAGGCTACCAATCCAAGATCAGCACCATTAGTGCAAATAAATCAATTTCTGCTGGAAGCTGGGGGGGGGGGGGGGGA
>NW_020664447.1:35104471-35148450 GCF_002925995.2 Terrapene triunguis
GGGGAGAACCACAACAGCCAGTATTTGCATCAGCTCAAGGCTTCCTTTCCAGGGAAGTGGGGGGGGGGGGGGGGAAAGAGAGAGAAGAGGGGGAGGGACCACTTATGCCTGAAACAAAAAAACTGCCTTTTTAAAAAGAGCTGTTTAAATAAACATTCCAAAAAAAGATGGAATGTTTAACATTTGGTGGGTCAGCATAGGCTTGCCCAAGTTGTTCATAAGTTATCTTGGCCACACTTAGTAGCCACCGATACAGAGAGAATAGCATAGGACCTTGGGGGAAGTTTAAAACAAAAAGTGCACCAGGATAGCATTAGTGGAGCCATTCAATACACATTCCTTTTGATAAGCAACAAATGTTACACAGTGAAATGTATTACAGTCAATGTCTTTAGGAAATGAGAGTCATTTGTGGGGGAGGGAAGGAAGGAAGGAAGGGAGAGAAAGTGTTGATAATTTCAAGCAGGGCTGTTTACAATATAATGCAATAAAAAAGACTGACCTTAAAAGGAAAAAAAAAAATTGAATGCTCGTAACCAATATGAAAACAAAATGCCTAATACACACGATCACATGCCATCAGGTTTGTCAGCATCTCTGTAACCACTAAACTGAGGCACTTCTAACGGTGCAAAAAAGAATTTGTATTGGGATAAAACCTGGCAAAAAGAATCTAAGCCTGGGAAAAACAGAGAAGGAGATTTTAACAGATCAGTTAGGCTTTGAAAGAAGGTTGTTTTCAATACACAAACAAGAAGTTCTCATTTATTATGGATCACTCCCTATAGGGACTGAAAATATTGATGGTATAGAAGAAAACACAAGATGAGTGTCTTGGCTTTTGAGACCAGTGGACTTTTCTACTTTATTTACAAAGCCAAAACAAACCTGCTATACATCTAACCTGCTTTGAAAACATAAGCATGGCCATACGGAGTCAGACCAGTGGTTCATCTAGCCCAGGACTCAGTCTTCAGACAGTGGCCGGTACCAGATGCTTCAGAGGGCATGACTAGAACAGGGCAATTATCAAGTGATCTATACTCTGTTGTTGTCCCACCTTCTGGCAGCCAAAGGTTTAGGGACACTGAGAGCATGGGGTTGTACTGACCATCTTGGCTACCCGCCATTGATGGACCTAACTTCGTGTTTGGTTTTTTTTGTTTTTTGTTTTTTTAAAAACCAGTTATACTTTTGGCCTTCACAACATGCCCTGGTAACAAGTTTCACAGGATGACGGAGTTGTGCGAAGTACTTCCTTAGGTTTGTTTTAAACCTGCTATTAATTGCATTGGGTGACCCCTGGTTCTTGTGTTATGTGAAGGGGTAAATAACACTTTCTTATTTACTTTCTTCACATCATTCATTATTTCACAGATCTATCCTCCCCACCCTAGTTGTCTCTTTTTTAAGCTGAAAAGTCCGAGTGTTTTAAATCTCTGCTCATATGGAAGCTGTTCCTGTCCCCCAATATTTTTTTTTTTTGCCTTTCTTTGTAAAATTTTCCTAATTCTAATTTTTTTTTTAGATGGGGCAACCAGATCTGCACACAATATTCCAGGTGTGGGCGTACAATGGATTTACATAGTGGCATTATGATATTTTCCCTCTTATCGATCCCTTTTTTCATGGTGCCTAACAGTTTGCTTTTTTTTGACTGCTGCTGCACATTGAACAGATGTTTTCAGAGAATTATCCGTAATGACTCCAAGATCTCTTTCTCGAGTGGTAACAGCTAATTTAGACCCCATCATTTTGTATATATAATTGAGATGACGTTTTCCAATGTGTATTACTTTGCATTTTTCAGCACTGAATTTCATCTGCTATCTTGGTGCCCAGTTACCTAGTTTTGTGAGATCCCTTTGTAACTTTTCACAGTCAGCTTTGAACTTAACTATCTTGAGTAGTTTTGTTTGCAGCTGCAAACTTGACCACCTCACCCTTTACCCCTTTTTCCAGATCATTTATGAGTAGGTGGAACAGCACTGGTTCAAGTACAGAGCTTTGGGAGACCCTATTTACCTCCCTCCATTCTGAGAGCTGACCATTTATTCCTACCTTTTGTTACCTTTCTTGTAACCAGTTATTGATCCATGAGAGGACCTTCCCTCTTATCCCAGGATTGCTTACTTGACTTAAGAGCCTCTGATGAGGGACCTTGTCAAATGCTTTCTGAAAGTCCAAGAAAGCTATATCCACTGGATCACATTTGTCCATGTTTGTTGACAGCCTCAAAGAATTCTAGTAGATTGGTGAGGCATAATTTCCCTTTATAAAAGCCATGTTGGCTCTTCCTCAACATATGTTCATCAGTGTCTGATAATTCCATTTTTTTACTATAGTTGCAATGAATTTTCCTGATACTCAAGTTAGGCTTAAACAGCCTGTAATTGCCAGGATTCCCTCTGGAGCCCCCCCCCCCCCCCCCCCTTATTTATTTATTTATTTTTAAATAGGCATTACATTAGCTGTCCTCCAGTCATCTGGTACAGGGACTGATTTAAGCAATAGGTTACATACCACAATTAGTTCTGCAATTTCATATCTGAGTTCCTTCAGAAGTCTTGGGTGAATACCATCTGGTCCTAGTGAATTATTATTGTTTAGTTTAATCAGTTACTTACAAAACCTCCTCTACTGACACATCAATCTGGGATAGTTCCTCAGATTTGCCACCTAAAAAGTATGTCTCAGGTGTGGGAATCTCACTCACATCCTCCACAGTGAACAGCAATGCAAAGAATTCATTTAGCTTCTTGGCAAGGGCCTTCTCTTCCTTGAGTGCTCCTTAAGTACTTCAATCAGCCACTGGCCTCACTGACTGTTTGGCAGGCTTCCTGCTTATGATGTACTTAGTTTTTGAGTCTTTTGCTAGTTGCTCTTCAAATTCTTTTTTGGCCTGCCTAATTATACCTGTACACTTGACTTGGCAGAATTTATGCTCCTTTCTATTTTCCTCAGTAGAATTTGACTTCCTATTTTTAATAGATGTCTTTTTCGTCTCTAACTGCCTCTTACTCTGTTTAGCCATGGTAGCATTTTTTGGACCTTTTTTTTTTTATTTGGGGGGTATACATTTAGTTTGAGCCTCTACTACAGTGTTTTTAAGCAATTTCTATGCAGCTTAGAGGCATTTCATTCTTGTGTCTGTTCCTTTTAAATTTCCGTTTAACTAGCTTCCTCATTTTTGTGTAGTTCCCCTTTTTGAAGGTAAGGTACTGTGGTTGGTTGCTTTGGTATTTCCCCCCCTACTGAGTTCTGAAGTCTCTTAATGCCTGTGAAACATATAAAAGGGAGGTGAAAATAGCCCATCAGTGCATACATTAAAAAATTAATCTACACATACAAGATGGTCCTAAGAATTCTAATATAATTTAATAGTATGTGCACAATGTTCTGAATGCCCTTTAGTATTTCTAATCATAGCAATACTTCGTACAGGTAATTCCTGTAGGACTACACCACCCAGAATCCTTCACAGGAAATTGGGAGTCTGTGCTGGGAGAGTGAAAAAACAAAGCTTGTGCAAAAATTAAAGCTTCCAGGTCTGTCTTCCCTTATAAAATTAACCCCACGTAAGTACAATACACTACCTCCTTCCAGACTGGATAAAGCGTGGAGAAATTTAGAGTAAACAGTACTGCCAATTCCAAACAACTTTAAAAAAAAAAAAATCACGTGAACTTCTCCCCCACACCAAAAACAAAATAGGTTTTAAAATCATGAGGTTAAATTTTATATTTATAAAATCTGATGGGGGGGGGGGGGAAGAGAGGGTTGGCTTTCTGGTTCTTGTAGGGTTCATTTAAGTCTCATTTTCAAGTTTTTCCACCCCAACCAGGAAGGCTAAAAACTTTCATTAAAACAAACAAAAACAAAAAGTAAATTGAGATTCTCATGTGATAATTGACTTCAGGAGCTAGGACTTTAAAATAAATATCACAAGACTTGTGATAAATTTGTAAGAGTTGGCAAAACTGGGTAAATATCAGGAAGGGTTTCCCCAGGGTTAGATCGGTCCTATCTTCCAGCTCTAAGATCTAATTTGGCCATTGAATGCCTCCTTTACCCTGCCAATGAATTCAGCCTTTCTGGCCAGTTCACTTCTTTCACAAATATCTTTGTGCTTTCTTCCATTTCGTCCTTTATTCATAGACAAAACTACAGACTTTTGCATTTGGGGGAGGAAGGGTGAAGAGGAAAGCATACAAAAAAAAAAAGTTATCCTTCTTCAAACCCCTCCTTCAGACTCACCTCCACCCTTATGCCTACAGAACACAGCCAGATGACAACAGTTAGGCAGCTGAGTCAAGACTACTGCTGATTTTGCAAAATCATGCTTATTTTACTGTTAACTAATCCTCCTTCCATCCCCTCTCCATTTGCTTGTTTCATCCACCTGTTGAGTCTTCTCATAAACCTGTCCCAGAGAGCTCAACCTCTGAATCATCTTCATGACATATCTGTACAGCACCTAGCAGAATGGAGCCCTGATCCCTGTTTAGGTCCTCTAAGAGCCGCTGTAAATCTAAATAATAAGCGAGATCTACCAGACTGTAAAATGGTTTTTCAACAGAAACAGAATACCTTTTGTTTGATTTTAAAAGCGAAGTGTAGAATACAGTTTTAAAAAGAATCCTGCTATGACCACAGGGAATGATCTGAATCACCTAATAGACCTCTTCCATCTCTAAATTCTCTGATTTAGGATTTTATTATTTAAATTGGTCAAAAGTAGCAGTTGTACGGTAGGGTGACAGTGTGTGACGGGAATATACGTAAGCAGGATTCAAAGTAAAAACAAAAACCAGCAGATTCCACCAGACTGACGAGACACCAGATATGCCATAGGAAGGCGACCTTCAGACAAAAACGAAGGCACAAATTATTGTTTCTGAAATGAAGCCGATTTGACATCAGTAAAAAACAAGGTACACAGCTACCAGGGAAGGCAATGTGTTAGTCTGGAAAGGTAATTCATTATGAATTACAAACTGCTGCACTTGAAAAGTGAATCTGTTACTATTACTTTACCTTAGCAGTTGAGCCAGAGTCAGACTGCAAGACTATCATGATGTTGGACACACACACACACACACACACACACACACACACACAAGGACTGACACTGCTAAGTAAATGAAACGAAGTGCAGCCACACCCCTCTTCGGTATCAAAAGTAATCACAACTTTCTTAAGTAACCGGTGATGGAAAGAATAAATCAATCTGATTATGGGGGTAGCGTTTTGCTGCTATATTAGTCCTTCCATTAGAGAATCTCAAAGCAGGGATTTACAACTAGCCAACCAGTTAAGGATCACATGCTTCCCTGTAAATGGGTAAACTGAGGTAGAGAAAGATAGCGAGATTTGTCCAGCTGACACCATGATAGAGTTGAAAATAGAAGTCAGGTTTTCTGACTCCCAGTCTGTTATGTGAAGATACTTTTATTCTTGGAGGGGAGGGGGGAACAAACAAACAAACAACTCTCTAAATATCCTTTCATGGTCCCATTTATTGACTGTTCCATAAAGGATTTTGTGATGCAGTTTTAATGAAAGCTGCTATATAAAATGAAGCTGAGTAGTACTGAACCAAGGCAGGAAAATATGTATGCTGGAAAGGTCATAAAGGCCTTGTGCCTATTCACTGCTAACACTATTCTGGAATCAAAGCAGCATTTAATATATAACTGCTGAAAGTGTTCCAGGTACCCTTTCACAAAAGATACTCCTAGCACAGGTCACTACCATTGTTGTAGTACAGAGTGCAGCCCTTGTCTTATGAGAATGCGCTTTGCGTCCCTTCTCAAACACACCATCCTTACTCAGCCCATCCCTCTGCCGCTTTCCTCAAGCACATGAGAAATGAATATGCACAAGAGAAACAATTAATCAAAGCAGTAGATCACTCCACTCCTTTTACACCACCACCTACATGTGACACAGAGGCCCATTGGGTACCGGCTGCAAAGGGTTTACTATTCTGTGACAGCAGTTCCTAACAGACCTGAAACTCACAAGCCATAGCACATCACTTCCAAGGTATTTATCCATAAAGAATATCATGTGAGGTTTACACTAAAAGCTGTAAAATGTATGTATTGCTACTAGATACTGGAAATGTGTTCTTATAGTTTGCATCAAAGTATTAATTCCAGGCAAAAGTGAAAAACTGGTTTCTTGCCAGACCAGATATGTTTACCCATCTATCTGTTGAAATGTAAATTGAGTGTTGTCTCATTAACAATCACCTTCATGCAGATGAAGGATTGTGCAATTTATCAGGAAGAACAGAACAGCAGGGGGGAAAGAGCCTTATCTGGGGGTGCACTTCAAAGGTTTACTGGACTAGCTGAGGGACAAGGAAAGCACCCTATTATCCTGCATCTATGAAGTAAATGAACACTGTTTACACTCATGAAAACGGGATCAAAACCAGCCTCGGCTGGAAATGCTGCAAAAAGCATTGGGGGAGATCAGCCTACTCTAGACAAGAGGTTAGCTTGTTACATTTAGTCTAGTCTCTAGAAACTGTGTATTTTGTTTTATATGTAACCCTTCTGCTTCCATTATCCTTAACTTACTCTCTCTCTTGAATCTTGATATTTGATAAAAAACTTATTCTTGTTTTCACTATAGATATATCTCAGTGCTGTGGTATTGTACAAGGTATTGATCCGAAGTTGAATCATACAAGCTGGTGTGTGTACTGTTCCGTTAGGGACAGCATATCTGGTATTACTAGGAGCAATCAGTGGATAAGCGACTGAACACTACAGGGGAATGCTTCAAAGGGGCTCAGGGACCAGGGAGCACCTACTGTTAATCTGCAAGGCAAAGTACAGGCTGGCATAGCCCAGACAAGATTGTTTGGGTGGCTAACAGGCTGGAGGAGTCAGGGAGCTGACACAGTTAAGCACACACAAGTCTCCCCCTTGCTGGAGGCACAGGGGTAACAAGGTGACTCTCAGACTTGGGCACCTTGAGAACTGTCAAAACACCGAACTAAAAACAAACAAGTTCATTAACAATTCACCCTGAGTTTCAAAGACAAAGGAAAATAAACCCCTTATAAAAGGACAAGTCATTTGCCCTTTGAGACGAGGCTGAGATACAAAGGTGCCATTTCACAGTTATCACAAAGCAATAGCTTGTCTAAGGAAGAAATATATCTAGCAAGTGCACTACAGCCATCTTAGGACACACCCCTATGCCAGTGAATAGCTCTATTCCCCCCCTCCCCCTTCCCTCTTGCTTGGCTCATGGCCTGTGTTTTTATGAGTGATTTAGTCTTTGTTCTGCAGGTGTTAAAAACCCTCATTATACACAGACATGGAGGTCATATTTTTACCTATAAACAGGGTTTTTTTATTCCACCTTGTTTAATTATGCTTCCAATAGCCAGTCAAAAATAATTTGCCTTTCTAGTTGTAATTGAGAGATCACAGATTGTGTTCACCAAAGTTATTGATGCAAACAATCAGTAACTTCCTTTTAGAGCTCCTTCCCCCTAAAAGTCTAGCAGCTCCCTTGCAAGGGGACCCACAAACAACCCCTAGTGAACAAAGTCAATTTAACATGCGTATAGCTTCTCTTCTCTGACTGAAGAGTTTGTTTTTCCAGACTAGTTCAGCATTGTGTTTTATATATGTATACCTGGATCTCCTAATTTATCTAAGTATTAGAAATATTCATTTTGATACACTTACCTCTATCATATGGACACTGAACAAGTCTTAATCTTTGTAAAAAAGCTTTGAGATCCTTAGCTAAAAGTGACAGGTTTTGTTACTAATGAGAAGCCATTCAACTCAAAAAACCATCAGACTCCTCCAAAGTTTCACTTTAGAGATGGGCCACTACCCCATTCCACTCCCTTGCCACCTTCTCCTCTCCCCTCGCCCCCGCCCCCCCCAAAAAAAGAAGATTCAAATTAAAGAGCAGTCTTGCCTCTTAGACCTGGCACTCCTACATAGAAGAATATGAAGAACCTGCTCAGTGTAAGGTCCAACTACAATTTCTGAATGTGTGTTGGAAATTGTTTGGTCCGGTCTATATTTTACATTAGTCTGTTTTCAGTGCCTCCCTGCAACCATTGCTGACGCCAGTTATCAGCACCTGGTAAAAATTTTTAGTGTCCACAAGTTGTCTCCTAGCTCTCAGAGCCCATATTAACGTGAAGGAATGGAGGTGGGGGAAGTGACAGAACTACAAACATATAGTGCCATTCTCTTTTTGGGCAACTAAAACAGTTTACCACAGTAAGACTTCAGCAGTACCAGCCAGTGCCTATTTCTTCTCAGCTCTGGACCCTCTGACCTGCAGCAGAGCTCAGGCTGCTACAAGTCTCAGTCTTGGGTTCAAAAGACTACGGTCTGGAGCAGGCCAGACTCTACTGGGAGTTTGAGAACACACACTTCAGTGGGAAGGAGGTGCAGTAGCACAGAGCTCAGCAAAGAAGCTTGTTGCTAATGGACACAGACTGCATAGTTAACTCAAGTGATCGGTACCCAGGTTAGCCTAGCACAGGTGTGAGCAGCAACACGGTAAAGCCATACTCAAGTTATTGTGCCCACACTGTTGCCATCCTCACTCATGTGAGTCATTAGGACTTCTGTGATCAAATCCCATGGTTCTCAGTGCTGCAGTAAGCGGAGATTAGCACTTCAGTGGTTTAGCCTGCAGTCAGATTGCAAAGTGGGCCAGTTACCAGCCCGGGCATAAGCAGCACTCCGGCTTTAGCCTATAACCCAAGACAGGCCAGCTAGCTCAGGTGTAAAGCACCACCATACTCTGATGAGAGGCACATAGACAAAAGCCAGGTCAGAGGCAACATCTGAGTAAGATTCTGAGTCCATTGCAAAGTTAAGACAAGCTCTAAAAAGGCAGGGAGGCCAAAGAGAGTTGACAGTAACAATCTCAAAAAGCTTGATTTACCTACCAGGTTGTATCCAGCAGAGACTCTTTGGTGATGTCTACACTGCAGCTAGAGGTGCAATTCCCATCGTGGGTAGACAGATTAATGTGCTAGCTCAAGCTGAGGTAGTGCCAAAAATAGCAGCATGAACATTACATCAAGCTCAGACCATGGGTTAGCTAGCTGCTTGAGTGAGTCCAAGCCCACCAGACCCAAGTTGTCACCAGTGTTGCAACATCCACACAGGTCTAGCTCACTAAAAATAGCAAAATGAGGGAGACTCAGGCTGTCTACCCGGGCTGGGAATCATACTTCCCAGTTGCAGCATAGACATACCTAGTGATAAGCATCTTTAGAAATACCTTAGGTAAGTGTGTATGGTATCTACACCAGCAAATTAGAAAAGTGTTCATCTCAGGAGTACAAATATTTGGCAGCAAATACACCAGCAGTTTGCTGTGCAAATTTTACAGATTTAAAGAAGCACCTCTGCTTTTAAACCACTGGAGCACTGCATTTTTCCAAAAGCTACCACCAAAGATTAGATGTGCACGTAAAACTTTAGGAAAGAGAAATGCTCGGCCCTGCAGAAAACAGGACTCACAGGTAAAGTGGTGGATAAAGTCTGAATGCAGTCACAAGATCTTCAATACCTGATCCATTTCCAAAACAGTAATTATGCTGAAGGCTCTAACACCCTCAAAAATAGAACTACCACCATACAAAAATCCTCATCCTACAAAATCTGAAATAGTACCAAAGATCTCCACAAATTCAATGGGGTTCCACTATCAGTTTCAGTGGTTTACTGCATTACTTTTCACAGCGGTAAAAAGCAGTCTTCAGACACAATTGGAAATAAATGCGCAGATCTCAATTTAGCATCTAGGCATGTAGGGCATTTGTACTGAATTATGCATTGCCAGGGGGAGCCCAGGAGTGGAACAATAGCCAGTAGTGCAGGTTAAGTGTGAGGTGTATCAGTTGAGCTGCATGGCAGCACAGAACTAGAGTAAGAGGATGCTACAATTTAGGTCTGAGATGCATTTGTAGAACTGTGGGAGAGGACTGCAAGTCAGATTTGAGGTGCCTTGGAAGAGCTGTGGTGGCAAGAGTTTACACTGCATCTATTTGTCCTGTGCCTGTACTAGCTATCACCAGTAATTTCAACAAGTACAAAATTAGTCAAACTCACATCAAAAGGCAAAAATGGCGGGGAAGAGGAAATGAGTTGACAAAAATGCTGATGAGTAATAGTTGACAAAAATGCATTTCTTTATTTTTTGCGGCACACAGCAGCACAACTTTCATTTAGGAAAAAGGCTGGCAGATGTCCCAACACACACACACACACACACACACACACACACAAATATATATCGCATATAATTTTACTGTACTGAACCAATTAAACAGTTAGTGCTTATATAGAGCCAAGCAAAGGGGTGTGGTTTCTTGGCCATTTGAAGGGACTTCTGCAATCCCAAAGCTTGTGAATTAGCATTTATTTGTTTGTACCACATTGTCTGCTCTTGAGATTACTAATTTCTTTCAACCCATTTGAATACCACAGCTCTTATCGCTTGACACTATGGAACATGAGGCTGGTGCCACAATATGGCCACAGAGCAGCACTAACAAACCCCCACAGTTTCTTTTCCTCAGAATAGGTCCTTTTATGAACAGAGCTCCACTTAAAGCACAGTCATAAGATCAGACTACGTGCAGATCTTTTACTTCCACAAAGAATGGAGAGCACATTACAGTTGCTGTTTATTTAAGGTTGTCTACATCCAGCAGTAATGCTTAACTAACATTCAAACTCATAAGTGCCCTTTCACAATGGAGGTTTGTGTCATTCACAGCAGGGGGAGAAAAAAGTACTAGAGAGAACCACTGGGAAGTATTATATAAATAAATAGCACCCCATTAATTTTAACTAGGAGAAAAGTCGGTACAGTCCAGACTAGATTTTTTCCTTAGGAATCAGAATTATTCTTACATTTCGCTTACATAAGGGATGGGATTCAAAACAAAGGTTCCATAGTAGGCTTATTTGCCAGGTGGGAGGGGGGGAAATGTTGCACTGTATAGCAGAGTGCAGAGGCCTTACATTGGATGCAGCATCATGGAAGTTAACTTTTCAAGTTTCCATTAGCTCACACCCGCACAGGTAGACAGGACTGAGGCAATAAGGAAAACCAGTCAGAAGTGAAGGGTTGGATTTTCAGTGGTGCAGACCACCTGAAGTTCCCATCCATTTCACTTGGTGGCGCTGTTGCTCAGCACTTGGAGACAGCAGTTACATTATATGTGTACCATTGTGAAAGCTTGCAGACAACCAACCAAAGCCTGCCTCAAATAGTGCTTTTCTGGCAAGCTTGTTAAAGATGCTGATTGGGCTACAACAAGAACCAGCCTGTATTAACCCAATGTATCTCACATGCACAACTTCCAAATTCTTTCGCTTCATTCACAGGAACACCTTGACATGTTAACATTCTGACTGTCGGTATGACACAGTGAGAGCTCTTCCCCAAACCATCTTAGTAGCTTAACTAAGCTACTGCAGAGAAGAAACAGTCTGACTTACTACTTTAGTGCCTTAGTATGTACAAATGATACCCTGCAAAGGTGCATATCTACAGCCTAATGCCATGTGTGCCAGTTCACTGAAATCCAGCAGCTTGTAATAGCAAGGGGTTAAGTGGGTCAAGGAGACTATAATATTCTCCTTACTCCCCCTAATACAGTTAGGATGAGTCCATTCTGTGACTACAGAGGATTCTTTACAAGCTGTTCCGCCTTGAGCTACAGAGCCACCTTTCAGTACTTTCTTTGGGGAGACAGGGTGAGAAATGCTCTCTTTTTGACTTTACTGGAGTCCTGAAGATACACTGAGTTTTACCCCACTTTACATTTTCCACATGATAGCCCCCACCTTTCCAGGATATTCAGACAGGAAGGAACATCCTTAAAGTCCAAAGGATCTGCTCTTTAATTGATGAGAAGGTTCACTACTGAACCCAGTGAGGCAATCCCTACCTACAGAGCTGGAACTTGCTTCCTGGGCTTGGAGTATGAGAGAGGCAGTAAGACCACGCTCCAAGTCAAGATGCTAATATGGATAAGATTCATTAGGCCAGCCTTCTTAGTTTTAGTAAGTTCTGTATGAATAGTAGTGCATCTTAGGCTCAGGTAAATTTTAGACAATTATTTATGCAAATAGCTTTTTCTTATCAGAAGGGGTAATATACACTGGAGTACTGTTCTCTTAGCTGAGGAAAGAAGTTCTACAAGACAACCAAGAGCTGATTTGATATTAGGAGTTGCTTGTTTAGTTTTTAAGAGGTGGTGAAAGCTACTGTCTTAACCTCAATACCCAGCTATTTGAAAGCAGACTGACTTATATGACAAGGGCTAGAAGTCATAGTACGGCCATCAGATGGTAACTTTTGGTTACTACAAACCTTAGTTGGATTTGAACCAGTCTCTTACAGGTGAGGAGTTCCGAATCTCACTACCAATCCCCTACGGAAACTATTCAGTTTCGCTCAACCAAACAAGACACTTGTTCCTGGACAGCATTTAACACCTTCACCCTTCAAGAATGAGGCATAGGGGTGCAAGCTCAGCATCCCCATCATGAACAGCAGTCACAAAGCACTAATGGGAGTTCATGGGAATGTTTTGTTTGCTGATCATTTCAAAAGTGGAAGATGGCCAAAAACAAGAGGCACCTAAATCCATTCTGATCTCACGTGATTTCCAGATTAGTTGACATAGGTAAGAATAAACCTCATCTGACTTTACTAAAGAGAGAGAACTGAGATGGAGAAATAGACAGTATATCCTTTAACAGGTTCCAGGTTTAAAAAAAGGGGAAAAACTTGAGAACTTAAAAATACTGTGTAATTAGACATGTCCAAAGGAGAAAATATGTAATCTGCCTTATTTATTTACTCCAGGCAGTTCTGTACAATACATTCTTCACTCTTGTAAGCAAAGATAATTTTCAAGACACGCACAAACATGTTTTTTGGGTACATAATATGGATTCTAGACACCATCTAGTGGCACAAAAGCCTTATGACAGCTCAGTCTGAACAGTCATCCTCCTCAAGGATTTGCAAAAGCAGTGTAGCATTTTCC
Source organism: Terrapene triunguis (assembly GCF_002925995.2). Classification (NCBI taxonomy): domain Eukaryota; kingdom Metazoa; phylum Chordata; order Testudines; family Emydidae; genus Terrapene; species Terrapene triunguis. The sequence goes on from NW_020664447.1 coordinate 35,117,547, forward strand.
TTAGAGTAGTGGTTCTCAAACTTTTGTACTGGTGACCCCTTTCACACAGCAGGCCTCTGTGTGCGACCCCCCTTATAAATTAAAAACACTTTTTAAATATATTTAACACCATTATAAATGCTGGAGGCAAAGCGGGATTTGGGGTGGAGGCTGACAGCTTGCGACCCCCATGTAATAACCTCGTGACCCCCTGAGGGGTCCTGACCCCCAGTTTGAGAACTCCTGCCTTAGAGAGCTCACTAAACCTGGTACTAAGGTATTATTAAAGAAAGAAGGAAAATAAGTAAGGCCCATATGATTTTGGAGATCTGTTTCTTTCGACAAAACCACCTTATGCCCCAGCTAGGCTTCATACAGCGCTGTTTGTGTTTGATCAGCACTTCACATGTTAGCACTCAGGAGCCAAAGCACCATACTCAAGATTCCCAAAATATCAATGCAACAGAAAAATGCACTTGCTGTGTTGAATCAGTTTGGCAACAGAAAAGCAGTTAAGTGACTTGTCTTGTATTTAGAGATTAGCTCTTTCTATTGGTTTCTTTTTAGTGGTCAATCTCTCATACAAGATGTAACCTGGGACTCATTTAGTCAGTACATGATCAAATTTAAGACTTGACCAATGAAACTTTTGAGTCCTATCTCAAGCCTGTGTAACTTCCCCTATCTTTCCGCACATATTTAGAGGAAAGTTTGGCTTTTCATTTGATCACTACACTGCAATAGTTAGAAAGCTGCTACTGTCTTCTGCTAATCGGAAGACTGATCCATTTCAAAGCCTGGGACAAGTTGTACTCACACAGCAGGAACAAAAAATTGAAAAATATTTTACAGTTTTTACGGTTAAGTTAGAAGGGGTGAGGAGTGCTGCTTCTTATAGCGTCATGGCTGCTAATTTCTAGTGGCTGATGAACAGAAGGTATAAAAGCCTTGTTACTGATAGAAATTCTCCTTAGCGCAAATGGCAAAGACTTTGTATTTTAGAACAAAATAACCTGGGATTATAACCCAGTTAATTCATAGGGTAGAAGGCTAGAAGGGACCACCGATCATCTAGTCTGACCTCCTGCATATCACAGACCATAGAATTTTTCCAAAATAATTCCTGTTTGAACTAAAGCATATATTTTAAAATCACCAGATATAGGGAAGCCACTACCACAACGTTATCTTCACTGTTAAAAATTATGCCTCATTTCCAGTCTGAAATTGTCTAGCTTCAACTTCCAGCCATTGACCGTGTTATACTTTTGTCTGCTAGACCGTCAAATTTTTGTTTCCCCTGTAAGTACTTATAGACTGTGATCAAGTCAGCCCTCAATCTTCTCTGTAAACTAAACAGATGGAGCTCTTTGAGTATCACTATAAGGTAGGTGTTTCAATCCTTTCATCATTCTCATGGCTCTTCTATGAACCTTCTCCAGTTTATCAACAGCTTTCTTGAATTGTTGACACCAAAACTGGATGCAGTATTCCAGCGGCAGTCGCATTAGTGAGACATACAGGAGGTAATGTAACCACCTTACTCCTTCCACTTTTCCCGTTTCTACCTCCAAAGATCACATTAGCCCTTTTGGCCACAGCATCACACTGAATTCATGTTCAGCTGATTGAAGAAATCTGGGGTGGGGGGTGATGGTGGATAGAGTCACTGCTTCCCAGGATAGAGACCCCCACCCTGTATGGCCTACATTCTTTGTTCCTAGATGTATAAGTTTACTGTCTATTTTGACCCCTTCCCACCATCCCAGCCAGCTTGGGCGGTGGGGGTTGCTATATCACACAACATCCTCCAGTGTAGAAAACTAGAACAGCTGAGGCATACTTCTGAAACTACACAAAAGCCTTGTCTAGATTAGAGTTTAAAGAGGTGATGTTAAGGCGGTTAGCAAGTTGGCCAACACAGCTGAAGAGTCTAGTGTAGACAAGGCATCCGGCTGTTAACACATGCTTAACTCATTGAGTTGTTAAACTGGTCAAGTTAAAGCATGTGCTAAAGGCAGAGTACCTTGTCTACACATTACTCTTAAAATATGCAAGTCTTTGCCAACATATTCCAGTCCAGTCAAAGCCTCAGCGGCCTAATCCTGCGGCCCTTAGTCAGTGAAAAAAAAAAACTCACTGAAGTCAATTATGGGACTTTTTCTTGAGTAACAGATGCAGAATCTTGCCCTAAATGAGGATTTCATGTGTCTGAGATTCAACTTCTCCTTGCAAAGTTTATTATTTTGTTCAACAATAAACCTGTTAAATCCAGAACAATATAAATAGCAGCCAAAAGACAGAACATACTCAGATTGGTGAGTATTTTTAAGGTGACAATTTTGGGTATCAGCAAGAACAAAGCTATACAAGTATGGATTAAATTAGTGCCCTCTGAAATAATAGGCAAAGTTGGTTATTCCTCCCTTCCCTGCCCCAAGCTCTCCATTCTGCAGTAAGTTACTGCTTACTAAGGCTAAGCAATGGGGCAGAACAGTGTCTTAAGGTTGGAGATCTTAGTTATTCTACAAGTCGATGAGAGAAGCAGAACACCATCAGGTTCTGAGGGGAAAAAAGATCACTACTGACTCCTTAAAGACCAACCCAGAGACCTGGCAGGATGGAAATAAAGGTCTAAATGTAGAAACAGAAAAGTATGAACTCGCCAGCAAGAGAGTGCTATCACTGCCAGAAAAAAAGTTAGTACATGCATAAAAATGGTACCATCTTACATATATTTATTCAAGATAATTTCTGCTGCATTTAATGACAATTTTGGCTACTTTCTAGTCATGCTAGCCCAGCACAGCCCATCCATCTATTTGGGAGAGCACATTTCACTCTATTCTAGCTCATCCAGGAATTTGGTAACTAAGGGCTTATCTATACGGAGCAACTTTCTGGCATAACTATACTGCTGTAACTCCCCATGTGGACACTTATTCTGGAATAGAGAGCTGTGTCATGACATAAGTTAAACTGGAAAAAGGCACTCATTCTACAATAAATGTCCATACTGAGAGTTATAACAGTAGAGTTATGCCAGTACATTTCCCTGCATAGACAAGCCCTGAGTTGCAACCATGGAAGCTTTATTACCATAGATAGGGGTGAGCCAGAAACAAAGAGCCCAGATTGTTTATCTTTTTACAAGCAAAAAAGATATTTTATAGTATTGACAAAGGAAAAACTGAGCTGGGAACCTGACTGTATCAGTGAAACTGGGACACAGAATTCTACAATTAAACTGTTAGTAATTATTTAGGGCTTGTCTACACAAACAGTGCACTGCAACCTGGAGTGTAAACAGTACACAGCAGGCTAGTACGGGGTAAGTGTCCATGTGGATCCTGCTCATATGCACGAAGAGTTCCCTACTGCATTTTGATCTATTCCTGAAAGCATACTACAGAATTTGTAGTGTATGGCAGCAGGATCCACCCAGACACTTAGTGGGCGGCAGACTGGTGCAGAGGTGATTTAGACCCTAGCTTGCCTCAAAAAAAAGAGTGTTTGCATAGAGAAGCCCTTAAACTAGAACTTCATATTAAAGGGATGACCAAGGACAACAATGCTCATTAAGGGCTAAATAAGTCTCAGTAACTATCAGAAAAGTTACAGTTAGCTTAGTGTTGAAAGTATGGAAAAGATCAGGTAAGGCAATTTAGATACAGATTCTAACTACTCTTTTAGTTCACTCTCTCAACATTTAGATGGTTGACGTGTAGCATTACAAGGCAGCCAATGAGGTCTTCCAAGTGAGAGTTCCACAGCCAAGGACCCATGGGAAAGTCCTGATTAAAACTAGGTACCAAAAAACAAAACCAATCCATTAAATAATTCACAGTTTAAATAAATCAGAGTCCATCATTCTGTCACCAGTACAATGGATGGCTTAACAGGTTTAAATGAGTTTTCTATAAAAGCCAGTCCTAATCTAACTCCATTAGATGAAGATTGGTCTGCTCTACCAGTGGATAAGTAATAAATACAAGTGCGCTGTTGTCTGAGTAAAATTGTAAATCTGGGGCTATGGACAGTGTAAATCACTGTAAATTCATTCTCTTAGAATTCTTTTTCATTTATCTGCACGTGCCAATTTTCTTTACTGTAATGATATTTGCGTATTTCCAATTACGAAACAAGAAAAAACAAAAAGGGAAATTTTGTACATTTACTTGAACTGCTCAAAAGAATTCTCAGATTATGCTGATCAAGAGAAAATTAAATTTAGTTCTAAAGTTACATTTGTAAAAAGGGAGAAAGAAAAAGAAGAACATTCCTTCCCAAAAAAGCAGCTCCAAAAGAAAAAGCCTAAGTGCACATACCACACTCAGATGTTGCACATTAGGGATGTCCTTTATTTTAAAAGGAAGTACATCTCCCCCTAATACTGTAATCGTACACACTCATTTTTAAATTGTACATTTTTGCCAGAAAGCAGAATAATGAAGTTGAATTAGACAATAGAAGTCTGAGTATCCATAGGACTTTTTGAATATCTGAAACCCTTGGATAACTGGGAGTTGCTGCTGGGTCAGCTCACCCAAGGCGCACAGACTTTGGAGACTGATGGCTTTTCCTCCAGTTACTCAAAAACAGCTAGCTTCCACTAAGGTTGCGCACTCTACCAGTATTTCAGTGCATCAGTGCTGGGTGTAAAGTTAAGATGCAGTGATGATAGCCTGGTGAGCCTTTCAGCTTTCCAAAATTCCTGGGGAGATGAAGCTCCATTATGAATAAAAGGGGTTTTTGTATAAATCAAGGTTCTACTATATACACACTAAAAAAATTAATCCTCCATTATTGCAAAACTTCGTGCCCTAAATTTTTTATTGTGCCTCTCATTCAGGTCCTCTCTCACCACCCCACATTTGGACCACAGCTAGTTGAATGGCATGCCAGCACCTATGAAAAGAAGATTAGACAACATAATACTCTATAAGAATAAAGACAGCCAGCTCTTACCTCTGTGGTTTGCGAATATCCCAAAGTCCCACACCCTCTTTAGAGTTGGCAGTAGCCAGTAATCTGGGTTCTACTGGATTAAACATCACACTATGAAAGGCTGATGGGTAGTTTGCCAAGCAGAAGGGCTCTGTTGGGAGGAAAAAAAAAAAAAAAGTGAAGATTTCAGACATAAGAACAAACAATGCATGCAACTGTTCTGATGCAATGATTTTGCAACTCAGTATACCATTTCCATATAGTGATCTGAAAATACAGACACATTTCCCTGCACATTCTTAAATTAAACACATTCCAAACAACATAACTGATGTTTTGAAATCCACCCACGTATATCATCTTTGCCCAGTGTGGAAAAATCCCATATATGGGAGTTTAAGAAAATTCTCCACATAGAAGCTTAACAGAAGAGTTTAAGGCCATGACATTATACAGATCCAAAATTTCAATCTCATTAAGATGGAAGGCAAAAGCTGATCAGAGGAATGAATTCCTACGTCAGTGGGTTCTTAAATCAGAGGTTTTCAAAGTTTCATAGTGCAAACCACATATTTACTAAAGGAATAAATTTCATGGAGCCCTCCCCATTCATACAAGGCAGCTGCAGTACTTGCTTACATGGAAAAGTAACATTACTTAATGAAATTTGGCAGCTAAAAACAAGGGGAAAGAGTCAGAACCATGTGAGAAGCCATCTCTCCACAAATCACTAGCTCACAAATCACTGCAGATCACAAATACTCTAAAGATCAGTGTCAGAGAACCACTGGCTGTGTCACTTATTTTAATTCTAAGTGTTATTCAATAGTTTTGTGATTCACAGAGATGTGCTGAAGTTCAGAGGAAACATACCTGGTACACGTAACATCACATGTAGGTAAGTTCCTTGGTTAAGCAGGTTTAAGATTCCCATAGCATAATCTGCATCAGCTTTTTATTCAGTGGACATGAAAAAATTAGTGTAAGTTACATCAATTTTATGTTCTGTGGTGACCGCAATCAGCCCTGGCTGAATATGGGCACAACTCCTATTAAAAATCAGCATTAAAAGAGTCTCAGCACCTCTGAAAGTCAGGTCACTTGTATTGGGTTTTTAACATTAAGCACTCAAGTTTGAAAGTGTTGGCAAAAGTTCGTACTACCCAGCAGAAGTAGTGTCACTATGAGTCCATGGTAATACAAGAGTACTCTAATTACTTACATTTATTTTTGTAATCACTAACAAACTACCTTCAAGTCTTATACACAGAACAATAAAATAAAACCAAATAAAAATACATAAAAACTTTTTAAAGAGAAAGACTTGCAACTAACATGACATGTGCCTGCCATCATCTCCATTCTTCTACTTGTATATTACATGCTTTTCTGCCACATTTTTTTGACTCAGCTCTTCAGAGCAAGGACTTTTTCCTTAAGTGTCTGTATAGTGCCTACTACAAATGTGGCACCTATCCAGTTTGGGACCTCTGAGCAGTGAAGCATTTAAAAGAAACATGAGGATCTGCTATCTGGTTTGAAGAGGAGCTACTCTACCATTAGAAATCACTGGAAATGGAAGAGCAAGTTGTTTTAAACTGACGGACTTTTGGGTCCCACATTTGCAAGCATCCAACATTTTGGAGATCTATAAATATCAGGGCTATTTTTAAGGGAGGGAGGTGGTTTGTTTTTCTTTTAAAAAGAAGTTTCAAAATCTATTCATTAGAGAGATCGCCTGGACATCATAAACTGATCACTAAGTTTGAGAAGTTATCCCTGTGATTTCCTCCCAAATGATCCCAATATTCATAGTCTACCCCAGGGGTCAGCAACCTTTCAGAAGTGGTGTGCCGAATCTTCATTTATTCACTCTAATTTAAGGTTTCCTGTGCCAGTAATACATTTTAACGTTTTTAGAAGGTCTCTTTCCAGAAGTCTATAATATATAACTTAACTATCGTTGTATGTAAAGTAAATAAGGTTTTTAAAATATTTAAGAAGCTTTGTTTAAAAATTAAATTAAAATGCAGAGCCCCCCCACACCGGTGGCCACTGTGAGTGCCACTGAAAATCAACTCGTGTGCCGCCTTCGGCACGCGTGCCATAGGTTGCCTAACCCTGGTCTACCCTATAGCTACCCATGACTGGCTTTTGGTGCTCGTGAAATTGACTTCTTTTTTGGGAATACTTTTAACCAATTTGCAGCCCACAAGGGGTTGCCATTGATGGCACATGTCAAATGCCTACAGCTGAACCAAGTACCTCCACTGAATAGCTAGTGTGACCTCTAATTATGAAGGGGAAAAGGTGAATAGAAGGCAAATTCACCGAGCACAGGACAGATAAAGGGACCCTGTGTTTTAATAGAGACTCCCTTTGTAGCTTTGGTCAAGTCTCAGCCTCCAACTGATCTCAATTTTACAGACAGGGAAACGTTTCTATTTTATAGTGCTGCTCTGGTGATTAAAGTTTATGAAAAGCTATTACAAGTGCTAAAATGTATTGGAAGGCACACACAACCCTCCAGTGACTGCAGGCCTAACAGCTCCTAAAGCTGAGGTCTAGAGAGCTGTCCCTTAAAACACACTTACCTGGTGACAGCTAGGCACGGGCCCCAACACAAGCAGCAGGCCTAAATTTCTCCCTCCCATTTTTACAGAAGATCAGTTAAATTTGGAGTACCCAAGACAGTCCTGCGTGTAGTAGTGTGATCAGGAGGGGCAAACATTTGTTTGGCAAGCCCACCCAAAAGCACTAAGGCTGGCTCTAGTTAACAGGCAGTTTCAAAAGCAGACTAACGGTAGAACCGATCCTTTCAGTTTACATCATCAAATCAGGTCCCTGCTGGGACATAAATGCTGTATCATTAAAACGGCAGCCCTCGCTGAGAAACACAGACCCCATTCAGCAAATGGAGATCCTGGAACAGTGACAGATTGCCAAATGAAGGGTTTTTTTATTTAGTAAATATTCACTTGGCCGAGTTACTATAACTAAATCGCTGGAGTTTCACCTGCATTAAAGACACACTTACCTTTCAAAGTACAGCACTGTACTTTTCTCCTAATTTACGAAAGTCTGACAACTTGTTTAATTAAAAACAGATTATATTATCCAAATTAGTCAATTTAATTAAGGGATTTAATTTCGTTATTGTTCTCTTTTGCTTTATTTCACACTTGCAGCTCTCACACATAGCAATATGAAAAGGTTTGTTTCTTACAAGAGACATTCAATACCCTCTCTCCCAAAGCTTGAGAAAACAGGTTTTTAAAAGGGAGAGGCTATACAAGAGATTGAGGGCTTGGGGGAACTGAATTCCACTCTATGGCTGTTAGTTAAAATAGAATATATAATAGCAGCTTATATATGAGATTTGAGATTTTAAAGGAGTTTGCCAGACATTAAGGATTTTGACCCTGCATACATTTACTAGTAGGCATAGTGCTCGCTACCACAATTAGTCCCATTGAAATCAGTGAGATTACTTACTGGTACTTATAGTGGTGAGCACTACATCTTGAAGCAAAATGATTACAAGCTTGGCACTTAAATGCTGAACTGAAGCCTCCATACATGTTTGTTTCTATTTAATCACTAGAAAACATGCAGACTTTATACTGACACCGAACAACCCCTGGACAAAAGGCCATCCTTATCAACCAACCTCTTAAGAAGCTGCCCCAGAACCGTCTCAAATGTATCGAGTGCAATCCTGCTCCACGTTAGTTATAAGGCCATCTCTTAAATGAGTGTCAGTAACAGGTACAGCTGAAGCAGTGACAAATATGGTTTAATTGCAAGTATAGGTAAGTACAAAATGATTTCAGAAGCCTTAGTTAAACCTGAGTTTAGCCATATGATGCTAAATACAGTTTCATCTTTTGCACACTTGCAGTTAAACAGTGCTCAGCTCTACCTGTTGCTAAACACCCATTGTCTGTACTGGGAAAACTACCTGTTGCTGACAAGGCTTTACAGTCTGTCTTGTCAGAAAGAGACATTAAAGGAGGGTGGGTTTTGTTGTTGTTTTTTGTTTGGTTGGTTTTTTAAGAAAAAACTATTCAGAGACCTACCTGTTTAGTTAGGTGTTCACTCAATATGGTGTATTTTAATAAACCTAATTGTATACTTACCCAACAGTGGGACTATTAGAGATACACTATCAAGTAGTTTAGTTCAAAAATTGAGAATTAAAAAAAAAAAAAAAAAAAAAAGTTTTGCATAGGGCTGTCACTTAATCGCAGTTAAGTCACGCGATTAACTCAAAAAAATTAATGATTAAAAATATTAATCGCAGTTTTAAATCGCACTGTTAAACAATACAATACCAATTGAAATTTATTAAATTTTTTGCATTTTCAAATATATTGATATCTATTACAACACAATACAAAGTGTACAAGTGCTCACTTTATCATTTTTACAGTGCAAATATTTGTAATAAAAAATAATATAAACAAAAGAAATAGTATTTTTCAGTGCACTATAGTACTTGTATGAGGTGAAATCTTTGTCCTGAAAATGCAACTTACAAATATAGAATTTTTTTTGTCACATAAATAGCACTCAAAAACAAAACAGTGTAACACTTCAGAGACTACAAGTCCACTCAGTCCTACTTCTCCTGCAGCCAATCGTTAAGACAAACAAGTTTGTTTACATTTACGGGAGATACTGCTGCCTGCTTCTTATTTACAATGTCACCTGAAAATGAGAACAGGCATTCTCATGGCACTTTTGTAGCCAGCATTGCAAGGTATTTGCATGCCAGATACGTTAAACATTCGTATGTCCCTTCCTTCTTCAGCCACCATTCCAGAGGACATGCTTCCATGCTGATAATGCTTGTTAAAAAAAATAAATGTGTTAATTAAATTTGTGGCTGAACTCCTTGGGGAAGAATTCTATGTCTCCTGTTCTATTTTACCAGCATTCTGCCATATATTTCATGTTATAGCAGTTTCGGATGATGATCCAGCATATGTTCATTTTAAGAACACTTTCACAGAAGATTTGACAAAACTAGGGCCGGCTCTAGGATTTTTGCCGCCCCAAGCAGAAACAATTGTGGCCGCCCCCTCCCCCCCCATTTTTTTCTTACCCCACCCCCAGCCCCGCCTCAGCTCCGCCCCTTCCCCAAATCCCCAGCCCTGTCTCCTCCCCCCAGGCTCTCAAGCCTAGGAGGGAGGGGGAGAAGCGGCGCGCGCGCGCGGCAGCCACTCGGAGTCTCCCCCTCCCTCCCAGCCGCTCAAACCTGGGAGGGAGGGTGAGCAGCGACGCGCGAATCAGCTGTTTCGCGCGCCGTGGCCGCTCGGGATCTCCCCCTCCCTCCCAGTTTTGAGAGCCTGGGAGGGATGGCGAGCAGCAGCGCGTGAATCAGCTGCTTCGCGCGCCGTGGCGCACGAGCGGCAGCAGCGGAGGTGAGCTAGGGCGGCCGGGGCACATTTTTAGGGGCGGCATTCTGGCGCCGGCCATGCCGCCCCTAAAAATGTGCCGCCCCAAGCACCAGCTTGTTTTGCTGGTGCCTAGAGCCGGTCCTAGACAAAACGCAAAGAAGGTACCAATGTGAGATTTTTAAAAATAGCTACAGCACTTGACCCAAAGTTTAAGAATCTGAAGTGCCATCCAAAATCTGAGAGGGATGAAATGTGAAGCATGCTTTCGGAAGTCTTAAAAGAGCAACACTCAGATACGGAAACTACAGAACCTGAACCACCAAAAAGGAAAATCAACTTTCTGCTGGTGGCATCTGACTCAGATGATGAAAATGAACATGCGTCGGTCCGCTTTGCTTTGGATAGTTATTGAGCAAACCCATCATCAGCATGTACGCATGTCCTCTGGTTGAAGCATGAAGGGGCATATGAATCTTTAGAGTATCTGGCACATAAATGTTTTGTGATGCCGGCTACAACAGCATCATGCAAACACCTGTTCTCACTTTCAGGTGACGTAAACAAGAAGCAGGCAGCATTATTTCCTGCAAACTGTAACCAAACTTGTTTGTCTGAGCGATTGTTTGAACTAGGACCGAGAGGACTTGTAGGCTCTAAAGTTTTACATTGCATTGAAAAAATAAAACAGTTATTTTTTTGTACGTAATTCTACATTTGTAAGTTCAACTTTCATGATAAAGAGACTGCACTGCAGTACTTGTATTGGGTGAATTGAAAAATACTATTTCTTTTGTTTTTTACAGTGCAAATATTTGTAATAAAAAATATAAAGTGAGCACTGTACACGTTGTATTCTGGGTTGTAATTGAAATCAATATATTTGAAAATGTAGAAAATATCCAAAAACAATAAATGGTATTCTGTTAGTGTTTAACAGCACGATTAATCAAGATTATTTTTTTTAAATCTCTTGACAGTCCTTGTTTTGCAAAACGCAAAATGCAGTAGAAATGTTTTATTAAACTTCACTCTTTCCCCTCCTTTAGACAACATACAAAAGCAGCTTGAAAACTGAACCAAGCCTGGAACAAAATGTTAGATTTCACCACTAACCAAGCTATATAGAGCACTCGGCATACATGTCACAGAATATTGTTATATTTGTGTTTGAATAGAGACAGACAAACTTCCAAGAACGATGCTGGCCAGTTCCAGGTTCTCTTTCTGTACTACAGAATGTACCACCACTGGGGACATCACAGCTACCTGAGAATTTCTGTTGTAGCACACAAACAGCAGGGTTCAAAAAAGTTGTGGATTTATTTTAATTAGAGCATGGTTTATTTTTATTGTTTTGCAAAGAATTAAAAGAGAGAAACCCTGTTAAAAAGTACTACATTAAGGCACTTAGTTTCCATATACAGAAAAGAACAAATTTTTCCAGGCAACTAATAAATGTATTTGCCTTCTGTCACATTAATTTAATAGATCACGAAAGAACCTGAACACAAAGTAAGCACACACCCGAAAAACTCTCCTCATCACATAGAAGAAAGTGTAAATACAGAAGCAGAAAATTTTACAGGAGCCAAATTAATGGCTCAGTAACCTCAAAGGTAAATTTTTATTTCATGTTGCATACAGAAACTGGATTTATTATAGGTACTTCTGATGGTCTTTCATGTCTAGTTCAAGGACTCAGTCCATTCTAGGGCCTGAAAATGCAGGCCAGAGGGGTAGTGCCTGCAACCCTGCTAATCACAGACAGATGCACTAACCCCAGAAGTGGGTGGCACTGACATGTTAGTGGGCAGGGCCAGGACTCCTAGCAGATGACTAATTCAGTGAGGAACCAAAGTACTGTGGATCCAAACAGCAGCTTTATGCCAAATAAAATGTTATATTAGAGGGCAATAAGATGAAACTGATGTAAAGTCAGGGAAGAGAGAGAAAGGAAATAATTACTGCAGTGACATGATGAATGTTCTGAATTAAATTTCCAGACAGAAACTATTTTAAAATGGAGTTAAGGGGGAGAATACATACCAGTCATTTAGAGTGATATTGTAATTATCTCCAAAATGATCTTTATAATCCCTGGAAATTCAGATTTAAAATATGGAAATGCACAGTTAGGGCACCTAAACAACCTTAACTCTGCTCTATAATGAAACCATACAATAACCATAGGATTATGATTAAGGCATTTTAATCTCAGATCTTTGATCTTTAGAAGACACTTCTTTTTCTAATGTGTCTTCAAAAAGGGACAAAAGGAGAAAAAGGAGAGCTTAGACGCACCAACTGTTAGGAGATGGGATAGACTCCCTGAATGTATGGATGCAGAAAAACGTATATTTAAAACTAAATATGATCTTTGGGGTCTGATATTTGAAGCTGTGTAGGCTGGCAATCCTGTGCCATTACTAGGGTTGCCACCTTTCTAATGGCTGGTAACAGGACCCCGAGACCCCGTCCCTTCTCCACCTCTTCCCCCAAGGCCCTGCCCCCGTCGCTGGCAGGGTCTTCACCTGCACAGCCGAGGCCGCCTTACCCGCTAACTGTGGGCTGCGCAAGGCCACGCACCGCTGCAAGCCTCACAAGCAGCCTGGCCCCAGAGGCAGCTGCAGCGGCTGCTGTACTGCCTCCTCCTTTCTGCTTAGGATTACAACATTTTCCACAGATAAAAAACAAAAACACACGGCACCCAGACAGACACACAAGCTGAAACCCGGACTGGCTGGGTGAAAACCAGATGGGTGGCAACCCTAGCTATTACCACAATCCAACATTAGTACAAAACAGCAAATCACCACCCACACCAATCATGCACCATACTCCTTCCCCAGCCCCCAAATCTACCCCAATAAAGGCAGCTTTTCTGCATTCAAGAGCTCTCTCTACATTAATACTCTTTTCTGCCTGCAGCTCTCACCTCCATGGGGAGACTCTCGGATATCCCAAATGAGAACCCGGCCATCGTCGGATGAACTGGCAAAGACGTTATCATTCACTGGGCTCACTGAAAGGCCATACACTGCATCTTCATGTGCAAACACATCCAAGGTCTCACTGCTGCAAGACAAACATGTATTATTTCCCCTCCTTTTGGTGTACATTGTTTCAGAAGGCAATTGATAGCCACAGTTTTGTCACCTGGCAGTACTGAGCAACAAGATTAACACTGCTCAGACTAGATATGAAGTTCTTGTTACGGAGTTAAAAAACAATATTTGCTAACTAGACACCTACATATCTATCACAAAAAGCCTCCAAAGTGTGAAGGTGGCTACAAGAGTGAGGTTGCATTAGATAAGTTTTGCAATAAGTGTGCTCCGTTAGTTCCTCTTTCTTTTCAGTCTTTTAAAGTTTACAAGCTACTAATACACTAGTAATTGTAAACAGAATTAATATAAAATAAACAGTTACTCAACTATGATGTTTTAAGGAAGGGAACATAAGTAAAGTAATGGGGTAAATTCATATATATATTTAACACCAGGAATGAGTTTGGCCCAACATTCTGTGCTACTAACAGTACTGAAGCTTATAAAATTGCAAGAACTTCATGCAAGGGTGGAGCCAGCAACTTTGACAATAATATTAAGGGAAAATACATTTTGGGGATCATATCTGTTTTAAAGATTAAATTGCTTAAATTGTGCTTGTGTTTTTTATTTTATTTTATTTGCATTTCTTTAGGGAGTAAAAAAGGTGGTCTCAAAGGGTTCTGATTTTAGTTAAAGTTTTTGTTTGCTTGCTTGTTTTTTTACCTTGAAAGTATTATGAATGTCAGCTCTGGTTTCCTGTGTTTGAGAGGGGTCTTCCTGGGGCCCTAAAGATAGCTAGCTTTCATTTCTTAATTAAAAAGGGACAAGGAGGTGGGAGTGTTGATTCTTTAATACAAGCTTTCTTTCACCTAGAGGTGTGCCAATCATTGGAGTTAACTGTTAAAAGAACAACAGTTTTAAGAAGTCTCAGCTACTCAGCTTTCCTCTTGGGATGTCATTTCACTAGTTCTCCAATCAGTGTCTTTCAGGATAGACCACACCTGAATTTCTAGTGTGGAAAACAAGCTGAGAAGACACTCCCCCCACAAACTCCTAACCCCCTTTCCTCACATGTAATCTTTATCCAACATACAGTAGCAAAACAAGGGTTCAAGCCCAGTTTCTACTCTCCTTCCATTTTTGTAGGTCACTTTGAAAAGGAGCAAGAAAGGAAGAATGCCAAGAAAAGACAGGCCATCATGACTACTTAAAGGCTAGAACAGCCAGTGAGAGACTCCTGGATTTGCTGTATTTCTTGGGGAACAACCTAGATGCACAGTCTGTCTAGCAAAAACTCCAGGGTACAGCAAGTCCTTCAAGGAAATCTTGTCTGAAATTAATGCAAGTTTTAGCAGTGCCCATGCTAAAACTGCTGATCTAGGAGAGAGATCGAGTAACTGTCTCAGAGGTGACTAACTTGGAAAGCAGTTTTGATAATGGAAAGGCTAGAATAGCAGCAGCAGAAAGACCCACTTGAGCAAAAAAAAAAAAAAAAAAAGAATTTGATGGAGCTAGTTTACATACAGCCATCATTAAAACATAAAATGTTAAACAGTGAAATTTTAGAAAATTAAAATCAGAATTCAAAATATCACACTGACTGTGTTCCCCACAGAAGATGGTGCAAAGTATTGCAGTATTAGAGGAATGGGACAAATGTGCTGCAATTGGACAGAATAGATCTGAAAATCCAGTATGTAACAGAAGCACATGCCAAAACAAAATCAAAGGAAGGACTGTACTTAAAACAAACACTCAAGCAAGATATATGGTGAACAATCACTTTCTATAAAAGATGCCAGTGACAAAGACTTCTTGTCAAAACTAGGGGAGGGGGGGGCGAAGAGATATAAAACAAAACTGCATACGGTTTTTGTTCTGTTTTACATTCCCAGGTGTAAGCCAGAGAGCACAAGCAAAGTGGAGAGGATTTGTTCTTACTAAGAATGAGTGTGAAGAGCAAGACATACAGCGGTTATATTTTCTCTTCAGTCAAATGTCAGGTCAGACACTCAGATGAAACATTTATTTGGGGACTTTTATTCAGCATAAAGACTTTTGAACACACTTAGCAACAGAGATCCTTCCAAATTATGCTAACCAGGACTCAGGCAACACAGAGATTTAAGGTTTATATTTCTCACTATTTTTACATCCGTTCCTGCCTTGTCTGACTTCATATTCATTTTTCATCAGTGCACATTACTTAATCTTTATTACTTAACAGTTTGTGGGAGCCAAACAGCATGTACAGACCAAAACATTAGCCCACAAAGGTTGCATCCCAGAAATCAAATCCAGATCAGAAGAAACTTACTATCTTGATTGTTCAACTCTGATATTTAGACAGGGTAACACTATGTTGTTAAAATATATTTTGGATAACCTTTCTACCCATGTTATCTCACCATATGACTTCTAGGGCACAATTCCCCACAGCCTCGTACTTCTGGTATCAAGTGGGTGTAAAATCCTACAGGTGTGAATGACCACTGCCTTGCACCTTGTGTAGTTATTTATACCTGTAGGATTTCACACTCACTTTATACCAAAACTGCAAGGCTTTGGGGAATTGGGCCCTTGGAGCCAGATTTTTAAAAGGTATTTAGGCACTTAACTCCCCTTGACTTCAGTGGGAATTAGGTGAGTAGGTGCTTTTGAAAATCCCACTAGGGCCTCAATACCTTTAAAAAATGTGGCCCTTCAACTTTATAATTCCCCATTTGCAACATACTACTGTCTTCATGAGAGTACCTATCCCCCCGCCCACCCAAATAACATGAAACCAAAGGGAAAACCTCCCCACAATGTAATATTTTTACTTCAAAATGTCACCTTTTTTGTTTTTGTTTTTTTATAAAGACAGTACGTTTTGGGCTAAAATGTTCTTGAAGAAAAGTAAAGACCATCAGTTTGGACGCCTCCAGTGACTAAGGTTATGAAGCTGAAGCAGCAGTGGAAACAAACTATGCATTTACCTTTCAACATCATGGAGTATAACTTGCTCATCATTGCCTATAAAGAGAAATATAAACACTTAAAATCACGTACTGGTCATTAAAACTTTATAGTCAAGAAAAAAAGGTTTTGTAATTTCCATTTTGAAAACAAAAGCATTGTGGAGCGATGACCAGCCTGGTTGCCCAATGGTCAGCACTCTGCTCGTCTACACAGAGGCTCTGGGTCAATTTCTGGTTGTTGCCTAAAGCACCAAGCCTTACAGGAGTGAAGAGTGCTGTAGAGGTAGTAAGTCTTAAATAAGGCATGCCTCACATTGCTCAGATACTTCAGTTAATTAAGGAGTGTTGCTGATAATGCTCTGACCAGTCTCAGCCAAAATTTTAGTGCATGCGTGGGTGGAGAAGGTGATGATGAGAAGTTTCAGGTCTCCTACAGAGACACCTACACCCACTGCAATTCACAAGGAAAGATGTAACTGCTTAAGCTGTTACAACAGAGGAAGGGCAAACTAGATGCTATCATAGTTTTAGCATTTGAGTTGTGAGCCCAGTGCACTCTGCATGTTAGTACAACAATGCTCAGTGCTGCTGCAGTGACAGCATGTTGGGCTACAATCACTGTTATGCAGGTGTGCACACACACTACTGTGACCACAATTATTTTCATATTAAAAATCAGATAGCCTCCCTTGATCATGTTCATTAAATGCAAGTCAAACTGTCCATATGAATGCAGGCCAAGGGGACTGCATCCATAAAAAATATCCTGGTCCCTCCATGTATCCCCAATCTCTAGTAGTGAAGTGTTCCCCCTCCCCCATTCTCTGTACTAAACACTAGCAAATACAGGTTTAGCTTCTTCGGTTTATGAAAGATTCAACACAGCATTATGCATGCAGTTACCATTCATTTGCAATGGAATGAAGAAAGGATAAAATAAAAACCAAAGAACCTCATCCCTAGTCTAAGTGCATCTATCCATCCCGTAAATATGATGCCAGCTATCAAGCAGTGAAGCTCATGTGATGTTCAGGGGAATGAACAAGGGTTCAGAAGGAACAAGAATCCATTTATTGATATGCATTTTAAATGTAAAGAGGACTCTAAATTTTGGTTCATCTTGTACATGTTTAAATCTGTTTGCTCCATGGAATAAACATGAGAAATAAGTTTACATGTAGCTAAGTGGAGGCAAGAAGTGTTTTCCTATGTCCACAAACTCTCTTTAGAGGCTCCTGGCAAATGAGGACACAGAGCAACCATTACTGTGCCAGCATTAGGCTATGTCTACACTTCAATTTATGCCGGCATTGTGTGTGTTGCTCAGGGGTATGAATAAACCACCTGTCTGAGCATCATAAGTTACGCCGACATCAGTGCTTGTGTGCACAGCGCTACGTCAGCAGGAGAGTTTCTCCTACCGACACAGCTTCTGCCATTCGCGGAGTTGGTGCAGCGTTGTACATGTAGACACGCCCTTAGATTACTGTGTACTGGCTCTTTTCCATGGTCCCTTAACCAAGCCATTTACACAAAGTGCCTAGTTTAGATCCAATAAAGCCACATTGATTTCTATGAAATTACACCAATGATGAATCTGGCCTAGTTTTTCCACGGACTTCGAACTCCACCCAATATACACAGATGAACTGGGGAGGAAGCCATTACATCAGGCTGACTTCAATCTCCAACCTATTAAGGAACCTGCTTTCCCCTCCCACCACACGCTGCAGGAGCAGACTGAGGAGGAAGAGAGAAGTGGGGCGGGGTGGGGGGGAGAATACAAAGTGGCCATGACTTGCCTCTATCTCTGGTTCTGTTGCTATGGTGGGAGGAAAAGGTGAGGATGTGGCCAGGACCACAAGTTGACTGGGTTACACATGGCACCCTAGTAGTTGTTTGCTGTTAAAAGTGTCACCACCATTCTGGTAAGTAGGGTTCACAATAACTTGGTTTTACTGTGATATTTAAAGAAAATTCATACCATTTGTGGAGATTAATTTGGTAAGAATTGTGGGTGTGTGCGTGTGTAACTCTTCCACTTCATTTAGAACATCTCCCCTTTTACACTGGTTATGACAATGAAAGACCAAAAAATGCCCACTGTTCTATTCAATTATACTTCTGGGGATGGAATAAAGCATATACAGAAGGTGGTTTGGTAGTCAAAGCCCCAGATTTGTATTAGTGGGACTCCATGGAACCACAAGTTCAGTTCAGCTTTTCATTCACCCAAAGTATGAAGTTGAGTTCAATACAGTTTACTATGAGTATTTAAAAACGATTCATGTTCTCTGTGTTCATTGAACATTAAAGGCTCCATGGCACTCTTTGTAGGAGCAGGGTTTGCCTGGTGTTTTTGGCCAAAGTTTCCTTTCCAAAGTTTGTTGTGCAGAGCACTGTCCACCCAGCTGCTGCCCACCACTCTAGAAGTAGCTTGATATTATAATCTCTACCCGTATACATACACACAAAATGCTTTGAGATCTTTTGGACAGAAGACTATATATAAGGTGAAAAATATATACTTGTTTTGGGCAACCTGCCTCAATCCATAACAAACACACTGTCAAACATTTTCATGATAAGGGGGAGCTCTTCTTTCACTGTGAGTATGAACTAACAATTACATTCACCTTAATCAAGTTTCCATATTTTAGTTTTTCAATTTGCAAAAATAATCTGATTTTCTGTGGTTGAACTTCTACTCAATTCAAATTGCAATATTATATTGGATAGGGAAAAACCTTTACACTTGCACTTCTATCATACCTTTCAAGGATGACTCCACTTTATAAAGTATATTTAGCCCCCTTTTATAAAGGGAAATAAAATAGAGAAGGTAAGAGACTTAGTTTACAGCACTGACTATAAAGTTCACAAAATCTCAGTGGGAGAAGGAAATCAAAAGCTCCCAAAATATGCTAAAAAAGAAACAAACTTAACTACATCATAGGGTGGGCAGATGAACGATACACATTTCTTTCCCTTCTGTACTGGTCTCATTAGACTGTAGAAGGAATGCTCTGCATGGATTTTGATACATATGCATATATCCATTCATTAAAACATGTTTCTTCCCCTCCCCTTCTCTGAAAAAACTTTCAATATTAAAAAAAAAAAAAAAAAAAAAAAAGTGTGTGTGTGGGGAAAATCTAGTACTGATGAAAGGTGTCAGACCAAAAATTTTAGAGACTGCAGTCCTCTATATATTTCTCCAGATCAAGTACATGTTTCTGCCACACAGCTTCTGTCCCAATACCTTAATCCTGAATTTTAAGAATGAAAGTTGTTCAGTTTTAACAGTCAGTTTACCACCAAAGTGAAGCAAGACTATCAGCAAGTGGGCCAATCAGTGCCAAGTGTGCTGGTGGTTTTTCAATGTAGGCATCTGCCCACTGAAAGCTGGAATGAGATCCCAAGCTCATTTCAGAGACCACTGAACAGCCATCAGATGGTAACAGCATTTGATCACTACTAACCTGTTCTAAATTTGAACTGGCAACCTATAGTGAAAGCTCAGTATTCCATACATACTTGTGGAACTGTCAGAGACGATTCTGTTGGAGGGCCTGCTCCTTAGCTGAGCCAGAGCTCAAGGAAGGGCAAAGGTGGCTTTTAGCCATCTATCCACTTCTTCAATCTCCAAAGGCTGATTTGGATCCAGTGATATCTTCCAGAAGCCTCAGAGTGTTAGGCCTCCTATGCCAGGTTGGGGGAGGGGTCAGGAGCAATGGCATAGAGCAGACTATGCCAGCTCAGCAACATAAAAAAAAAGAAAAGTTCCCATTTCAGGGGACTCCTCAGGGGCCAATTTAGAGCAGTTCTGTGCAGGCCAATAGGTCTTTGTGTGGGATAGGATCTGGCTCATTGCTTTTATTCTAAAGAGTTTATAATCCAGTCTCCTTAAATCAAGTTTCTTTTCCTCCCTTACCTCCAGAGAACACTTTTGTGTTACCACTGTTGAAAGCGAGGCAGAAGATGTTAGAATGATGCTCCCCTTTCAGCTGCACTGGTTTGACTCTGGAGTGGATGGCTTGTTCCATATGCCAAAGCAGGACCCGGCGGTCATCCCCTCCTACAAAAAAGGAAAGGAAGCCTGTGTGACAGACTGAACTAAAAGTAAGCCAATGGAAGAGAGAAGTAAGGTATTTAACACTGTCAACATTCACACAGGCTTTGTTGGGATCCAGATTAGTTTACCACACAGCCCCCTCCCCCCTCCATTGGTTTGGATATGCTAATGGTTATGAACAAAATTATTCACATCAAGACATAACACCTGGACATTTGGTTATCATTTATGAAACGCAGAGAAGACAGTAGGTTAAGTCTAAAAGATTAAATACTTTCTTTTTGAAAACAAAAAACAAACAAACATTCTTTCAGCATATACAGACACCATCAGCCTGCAGGGACCAAAAGAACCTCACATAACACCCTGTCCTGTAGCCAGCCCAATTTAAGTATCAAGATTTGAATACAGATGCATCAGCATGCCCTCTCAACCTGCTGTTAAATTAAAGACTTGTAAAGGGTAAAAAATGTATTTCTGTGGTGCATACCTGTCACAGGCCGGTTAATAGTGGCAATCAACAGAGCAATATGGGCTTAAAAACATTTTTTTCTATTTGCAGCTCATTGTACTTTTGACCATTAACCTGGTCACCATTTTGAAAGGCAGTAAACCATCCATAAAATATACTCAAATATTTGCCAGACAGATAAGGCAAAAGTTGGCAAGGAAAGAAATATTAGCTGGTTTTCAAACTTCTAAAAACAGTATTAAAACAGTTATTAGACTTAGGCAGAATAGCATTTGACAATGCCCTTTGAATGTAGAGTGCTTTTGAAAAGTACATGTTTGAAGATTTGGATAAGAAAGTATTTTTTAAAGGAACAGCCAAATAAGTTAGGCTCAAAATAAATTTAGTTGGTGATTTTTATATGTGAACAACAAATTATATTGGAGATTAGACGAGTCATTACATATAGAAAAGTTTCAGTTAAAAACAACATTTTAACATTTCCTTGCACAACTGGAAGCCCAAAACACAGCAAACTTGGGCCACTGTATGGGCCAAAAGTGAAACTGACTACAACCAAAATGAGGCTGATTGCTTGGATAATAAAATCAAACCAAAGTCAAATGCATAGAGTTAAAAAAACAAAACAAAAAACCCACACAATAAAAGATTAAATATAATAAAATTTGTTAAAACTTTTTTAGTAACAGAGAAGGAAATTTTTTCATGGAATTGAGTTATACTGAATGTGCCTTAAGTTACCAGTTTCTCAGCTAAGTCAAGTGTCTTAAGGCAATCCTTCTAAAATCTGTTAAACAGCACAGCAGTATTCAAACACTTCTTATACAATAAATTCTTAGGGATAGAGACCATCCCTTCTTCTATTTTTGTACTGCACAGTGCAAGCTGATGATATATGATAGACTTGTAATGTGTTTGATAATCACTAGGAATAGAGATGCCAAATAAGTGACATGTCCAGATTAATTATAAATGAACTTCAGTTTATTGGAAACTGATGTGAGCTTGGCTTTCTTGCTGGCTGGAAATGTGGCACAGGAAGTTCACATGTACACTCCAGCTGTTTTAGATGAGTGAGTAATTAATAAGTGAAAGTTTCAGATAAATGCAAGAGGCAGTCATTGAAATACATTAAATTAAGTCTTTAAGCTGAAGAAACCTGGCAGACACTGACACTTTCAATTGGTTATTTTTCAGAGATCAGAGTTATTGTCAAAGTATCAACCTGTTTGTGACAATCATGTCTTTTAGTTGTCACCAGCCAGCATACCAGCAGTTTAGGCTCAAGCCTTCAATATGTAGGGGAGGTGATCAGCAACATTACCGTACTTCTATCAGCTATGTCTTGAGATGTACATTGTAAGAGGGTTTTTTAGAGAGTCAAAATATAATTTAATATTCTATTGTGGGAACAACATAAGACTGTAAAACCACCACCACATGCCTACCTTACCCTAATGCTCCTAGTTCTCAAACATGACTACCATCAACTAGGAATCCCACGAACTCTGTTAATTCTGTAAAAAGTGCATTTCCTGTGAATGCAATCTTTAAGAGTTAAGGAAGTCACCAAGTAAGGCAACATTTACACCTCCATCAACCTAAGTTCACATTTTACCACCTGAACGACACAATATCCAGGGACACTCAGAATGTTCATCTGTAAAATAAATTCCCTTTGACTTCCAACAGACATTCAGTCCTGCTCTGACAGAAGCTATGAAGGTTACGCAAGCAAGCATAAGCATTGCACAGCAGGGCTTCCCTGCTGCAGAACTTTGTACATTTAGTGCATGTGTTCGGAAGAGGAGGAATTACAATTTGGATGGGATATACAGTGGGAAAGAGTCTTATCCATGTTACAATTTAACACTTTAAAGTACTGAGAGTTCAACATGGATTCCCTCTCCCTGTCACCTCTATACGTCCCCTTCTCTTTAATGGGTTCCTGTTCCCTGCAACTCCGCTTTATGCCTCCCAGACATATGCAACACTCCCCTGCAAACCTCTGAATAGCCTTTCTGGGCATCCACCCCATCCACAGCCACCTGCAGACCAGCTAAAGTTTGGTACAGAGAGTATGGATTACCTAGTAGGGTTCAGATTGACATGTGCCAGTCTAGACAGCCATGATCATGGAGGTATGGTCTCCATTTGGCCAACTACAAGCTCCCCTTCTCAGGAAAAAAGTGTAACTCCCCCCTATTTCCTGCCCAGTCCATGCATCCTATTGCTAATATCTTAGGTATATATATGGCTACTCCATTATGACACCATCTGAGCATCTTTAATATATACTTATCCTCATATCAACCCTGTAAGATGGAGATAATAGCAATTCCCTATTTTACAGATGGGGACTGAAGCAATGAAAGACTAAGGCCTAGTCTACAATGAAAAATTTTGCTGGCATAGTTATGCCAACTGGCAGGGAAGAGTAGAAACAAAACCAGCGCATCTAACCAGCATCTCTCCACCTGCAAAAGCCCTAGTGTAGATGCAGCTATACTGCCAAAAAAGTCATTTTGCTGTAGAGCTTATTTCATTTGGGAAACTGTTACAAGCTATACCAGCAAGAGAACTCTTTCAGCAATACAAATTGTATCTCCACTAGGAGCGTTTATTAGCAAAGCTATACCCACAAACCCTTTCTAGTGTAGGCAAGGCCTAAGAAATTTGCCCACGGGTCATACAAAATCTTTGGCAGAACTGTGCACTGAATCCAGGCCTCTGAATCATAGGCTAGCACCCTACCCGCTGGACCATCCTTTCTCTAGGACATGGTGGAAGAAGGCAAAGGGATTTTAGATTCGCAGGTAAAGTTGCCTGAGAAGTACAGCTTGTAGCTCCTCTCTGAAGGCAAATCTCTCCTGGCTCACTACAAGAAAGTCCAAGAGTCCCAGTCCTCCTGGACTGGGACGCCCACTACCAAAGTTTAAGTCCAAAAGAACCTATGGTGGCACAGCTGGATGGATGGATGTAGGGGCAGCACAGAGGAAGCTAAAGTGTGGAGTTTGTGTATTACTGACCCCATCCCATCTAAAATGGTGGTTAGAATAACTAGTAGGTGTATGACTGGCAGTGCTTTACAGTGTCATAGTAGCATTAGAGATAAGATTTGAATGATCCATGAAAATTTTTTTGATGAAAATTCCCTCTGAGTTGATATTTGCTATGCTGTTTCTCAGACAGAAAAGGAATGGTTCTGAAGTTTTATTTTAAAAAAAATCCAGTGAGTCATAATCTGTTGACAATTACTTGCATGATGATTTTCCCCAGTACTGATGATAAGCTTAGACCTCTATATTATTTGCATCGGCAGGATATCCTTTCTTCAGGATTCGGAAATAATAATGAAAGTAATTGTCAACAGAACAAGTCCAGTTTTAGAGAAACTAGTAGGCACGGAACAATGAGACTTCAAACCAGGCCAAAGTTACACTGATCACACTCAGAGTTGACAGGGGGGAAAAAAAAAAAAAGAATGGGGATTAAAGATGTTTGCTGTTTTCATCAACTTGAAGAAGGCTTTTGATTTGGTTTGGAGGAAAGCATTAAGAAAAGTAGTAAAATCAAATGGAGTTCCAGATAGGGTAACTGCAATTGTAAAAGAAAATTATGTTCTGAGAAAATTAAGCAACTGGTTCAAGTCAAAGTTTAGTGTAAGACAAGGAGCATGGAATCCCCATCGCTTTTCATCATGTTCTTAAATTCGATGTCAGGAATGGTAAACAAATTGGAGGGCACGGCACTCTAATCTAGAGTTAAACTCTTTACTTATTCCGATGACATCATACAATTGGCAAAGATGTTTGAATTAGTGAGTATACTCTTTGCTACTTTGGAAAATTGGTGTAGTCAATTTGGAATTACAATAAATGCCAAGAAGATGAAGGGGTTTTAATTTTGGAAAAGGGACAATACATAAAGCATTGAAATGCAGCTGCGGTGAAGTTGAAGAACAAGTAAAAATCATACATGTACCTAGGAAGCTTGATGAGTGCTGATGGTTCCATCAAGGAAGAGGTTAAACGGAGAGATACTTTAGCTACAAGTGTTGCACAGAAGTTGATGAAATCATTAACTGATAAAAAACAGTATGTTTGGTACCAAAGTGATAATTCATCAAACCAGTGTACTACCAGTATTACTCTATGGTCCAGAAGCAGCTGCATTAAATGAAACTATTATCAGAAGGCTGGAGACAGGAGAGATGAGAATTCTTCAGAAGATGGCAGGTGTAAAGTGGAATGATTTTAAGATAAATGAAGTTAGGAGGAGAGCAGATGAGAAATCATGGTGCTGGATTGGCTGCAATAGAAAATATTACCATGGTGGGGAAGAGTGTAGAAGACAAACAGATGACAGGATGCCAAAGAAAATAATGCAAACACAACAGAGGTCAGTCTGACCTAGAGGCTAACCACCAACTAGATGGTGGGACATCGCATGCAGGGACATTATCAGGCTGGATTTAATGGGGGAACGAGCCATGGACAGGAACGAATGGTGACACTTGTACTGCACCTATAAAGATGCTTTGGGATGAGAAGAGGAGTCATATAAAGGTACATAATGACCCCTCCTCTTAAAATGTTGCATCCACTTTCCTTACTCTTACAAATCAGATGTCTCTTGGCCTGAAGTATAGTTTTACTCATAGAAGTAACTATATCAAGATAGCACATTCCTTCTCAACAGAACTTCTCTCCTTGAGTGTACTCAGATATCCCATCTATTTAGTTTAAATTAGTACCCAAGTTTTTACAGCATTTTGGTCATATCAGCACTTGCTGAACCAGTACAGCTAAGATCCACAAGAAGTAAGGGAAATCCAGCATAACAAAACTGTTTACTAAAATCCCAATCAGTTATACCTGTGCCACTGTAGACAGAGGCATTGAACAGGTGTCAGAGGCCTAATTTGGACTGCTGAACCTTTATTAATAGTAATGATGTGCAAAATGGGAAGAACTCAGTTTAACTCACAGATCCTGGATTATGTTTGCAAGATTGGCAGTTTGAAAATTGCAAATTGAGAATGAAACCCCACAATGCCATTTTTAGTCACTTTTCAGATAGAATCACACTTTAAAGGCTTTAAACTTGTCCTCCCTGAAGACTAAAGTACTTGACAAGGGCCTTTATTCGTTATGGGTCAGACTCTGGCTTCTTGCCTCAGCCCCCCCATATGAAGATGTCAGCCACGTAGAGAAATATGCCAAAGAAAAATCCACCTCCAGGATAATCTGATGGGGGCTAATTTAGCTACAACAAGTCAGGAAAAAGATCTTGGAGTCATCGTGGATAGTTCTCTGTAGATGTCCGCGCAGTGTGCAGAGGCAGTCAAAAAAGCAAACAGGATGTTAGGGATCATTAAAAAGGGGATACAGAATAAGACTGAGAATATATTATTGCCTTTATATAAATTGATGGTACGCCCACATCTCGAATACTGCGTACAGATGTGGTCTCCTCATCTCAAAAAAGATATACTGGTACTAGAAAAGGTTCAGAAAAGGGCAACTAAAATGATTAGGGGTTTGGAATGGGTCCCATATGAGGAGAGATTAAAGAGGCTAGGACTTTTCAGCTTGGAAAAGAGGAGACTAAGAGGGGATATGATAGAGGTATATAAAATCATGAGTGATGTAGAGAAAGTGGATAAGGAAAAGTTATTTACTTATTCCCATAATACAAGAACTAGGGGTCACCAAATGAAATTAATAGGCAGCAGGTTTAAAACAAATACAAGGAAGTTCTTCACGCAGTGCACAGTCAACTTGTGGAACTCCTTACCTGAGGAGGTTGTGAAGGCTAGGACTATAATAGCGTTTAAAAGAGAACTGGATAAATTCATGGTGGTTAAGTCCATTAATGGCTATTAGCCAGGATGGGTAAGGAATGGTGTCCCTAGCCTCTGTTTGTCAGAGGATGGAGATGGATGGCAGGAGAGAGATCACTTGATCATTGCCTGTTAGGTCCACTCCCTCTGGGGCACCTGGCATTGGCCACTATCGGTAGACAGGATATTGGGCTAGATGGACCTTTGGTCTGACCCGGTACGGCCGTTCTTATGGTCTTATGTATGTAATCTGGGAAGTGGGCACCCTTCCCTACAATCCCAGTTCCTCTATATGCACAGTATAAAACAGAACCCCCACATCAGTCGGTATGTTCTCCTTACTCTAAGGCTGCAGTGACTCTAGCACTGGGGAGAGGGGTAGGTAGCATTCCTGTACCCTACTCAAAGGTGTTATACTAAGTAGCATCTACACTAGGTAACTTAACCCTTTCCTAGCAGAATTGCAGGACCATAAGTTTAAGCAGAAACCATTCACTGCCTTCACATTAGCTATACTGAACCATTGCAGTTTTGCCCCACATACATTAGTGCTCCCCTGAACTGCTTCAGCTGATGCCTTCTGAGTAGGTACCTATCCAACAGGTCTCAGCACTATGGATTCTGGGAGATGAGAGGCCACTGTGGGACAGTAGCAGGAAAGCCATCTAAAATCTTTCAGTATTGTCCACACTAGCCCTAAAATGATCCAGACTGACCCAGTATTTAGCCTTGCTGAAAGCAAATCTACTCTCAACTATATTTGCCAGGCATTGTAAACCATCTGGATCACTTATGTATGGACACAGAAGTATTATACAAGCATGCTAGGAAGGACTAAGCAGCTCTTCACACAGAGTTCCTCTAAGGTATACAAAGCCTAAGTGAGCTCCCTGATCCTCTCTACTTCTGGTACACACCAGGACCAATCATTGAGGAACCAGTGACCCAGGGAGGTGACACCCCCAATCCCAATTGCCAAAACCTATTGATCCAACCATCTAGAGCGGAGTGTCCCCATATTTGCAAGGGAGTTGCATGCACTTATGCCAGGACTGAATTTCGCTCTTTTTAAATGTACTTAGTAACATGATTCCCCTAACAAAAAGTGGTAATACTTCACTACTGTTGCTAAGGTCATCTCATTACCCTGCTTCTGATCCACACTCCTTTGGACTTGCCTGGCAACAGAATGAGAGGTGCAATACTAAACACTCTCTCATATCCCTACAAGCTTCTAATTAAAACTTACGATCATAGGCAGTCCATTTAAATATTATTTGGTGAGGGGAGAGCAGCAGAGAGGGAAAAAAGAGCAGGGAAATGCATACAAATATTAAGGAAACCTAGGACCATAATATCCTCCAGAAATTCTCTTGGTGATGCAGTTTAAACCAGAAGAAACTAGGAGGCACTGATAAACACATACTTGTGTTTATCAAAGATAACAGGGACACATGGGGGGAGATGGGCAAATGCACAAACAAGAAAACATACCCAAAAGCAAGGCTTGAAAACACATTAGGTAACACCTACTAGCCCAAGAATAAAAGTTCATTAGTTAGGATTCCTCTACCACCTCACCTCTTTAAAGCCACACCCTCCAGAAACCTCACCCCTGTAATTTAAAGGAATCAAATAATTGAGTATAATTTACTGTGTGCTACACTTAACTCTTACATATAGTCAATCAACCTCAATTTTTTAAAATGTAACTTGCTCTCAAGGCTGGTTGAAAAGCAGGGGGAAAAAATTGTTGAATAAGCTTGAAAACTTTCACATTTATTTGTCCAATAATATATCTTCCAAATAATATCTGATGAGCTACAGAGGAAGCGGCCGGCGCCACTTCCCGCAGCCCCCATTGGCCTGGAGCGGTGAACCGGGGCTAGTGGGAGCCGCGTGCTTACCCTGGCGAGCCACATGCCAAAGGTTGCTGATCCCTGCACTAGGCCCTGGCCTAGGCAAACATACACTTTCCCTGGCCCAGTGTGGAAGGGAGGTGCGTTGGAGAGTTAGCCTGCCTTGCATTCACTCCACAGCAGTGGTTCCTGTCCCGCAGTGCTGGGCCCAGCTCCCAGCATTGTAACGCCATTCACTCAAATTTGGCCCAAGCACCCCATGACAGAGGGGCAGATGGCCAAATCGAAGGCTATGTCTACACTAAGGACCTTACAGTGGTACAGTTGCACCGCTACAAGATCTCTTGTGTAGCCACTCTATGCTAGTGGGAGAGAGCTCTCCCACTGGCATAATTAAACCAATGTGCGGCAGTAGCTAGGTCGGCAGGAAACATTCTCCAACCAACATAGCGGCAGCACTTTTGTCAATGAAACTTATGTCGGTCAAGGGGGGTGTTTTCTTCATACCCCTGACCAACAAAAGTGCTAGTGTAGACAAAGGCTGGATGATTAGTGTTGAGAGTCCATGTGCCAGATCACAATAACTACAGTGAGGAGCCAGGCCCAGCCTGACAGGGCAGGAGCAACTGCTTTGGGGTGAATGCGGGGCAGGCTCACCCTCCAATGCATCCCACACCTTTGGGCTCCTCCTCCTCACCAGACCATAATTAGGGTTATGATTACAGGGTGAAGGGTGCATATATGTAACAGTGAGTTAAAAAAAAAAAATGCAGTTAGTGGGTTGCCTTAGTAAAAAGTGTGGGAATCAATATCCTAAGGCTTTTCCAAGCAGCAGCAATGTGAAACTAACATGATTTGTGTCAGTTTCTCTTGCTGCCTACAGGCTTCTTAATAGCAACACAACACTCTGGTCATTTGTGTCTCTGCCACAGATTAGGAAAGCTAAGAGCAGCAGCAAAGGCACTTGAGCTGTTGGTGGATTTAGGGCTTGTCTACACAGAGACATTTACAAGCATAACTATATCGCTATAACTGGCCACATGGACACACTCCAGGGTAAATGTCCGCATGGGGAGTTACCATTGTATTATAGCGGTATAGTGATGCTCCTAAATTTCCTTGTGTAGACAAGCTCTATGGAAGGCTCATTGTTCACATTTAGGTTTTCTTTTCTAACCATTATGAATAGAATCAGAGGGGTAGCCATGTTCGTCTGGATCTGTAAAAAGTGACAAAGAGTCCTGTGGCACCTTATAGACCAGGGGTCGGCAACCTTTCAGAAGTGGTGTGCTGAGTCTTCATTTATTCACTCTAATTTAAGGTTTTGCCTGCCAGTCATACATTTTAACGTTTTTAGAAGGTCTCTTTCTATTAGTCTAATATATATAACTAAACTATTGTTGTATGTAAAGTAAATAAGGTTTTTAAAATGTTTAAGAAGCTTCATTTAAAATTAAAATAGAATGCAGAGCCCCCCAGACCGGTGGCCAGGACCCGGGCAGTGTAAGTGCCACTGAAAATCAGCTTGCATGCCACCTTTGGCACGCATGCCATAGGTTACCTACCCCGTTATAGACTAACAGACATATTATAGGAGCATAAGCTTTCGTGGGCGAATACCCACTTCTACATGCATCTGACGAAGTGGGTATTCACCCACGAAAGCTTATGCTCCAATATGTCTATTAGTCTATAAGGTGCCACAGGATTCTTTGTCGCTTTTTACATTATGAATAGAATTTTTCTTTAATTAGTTTCCGCAGCAGTTGATGGCATTTGCCTGGGAAAGATTCTTATTGAGCCCAGTCAAATGGGTTTTTCAAGCACAAGTGTTGCTACCATACACTATGGCTAGGCAAAAAGCACCCGTTATGTCACCTTCCCCCCCGCCCCCCGTGTCTCCAATTACTGTTCACAGCATATCAGATAGTCCCCAGGCAAAATCCTGAATATTTCTCCTGTTTGGTTTGCATCAAGTATATTAAGACTCTTACAAATGAGAATCCATTCTTAAAGCAAAGGCTGCAAAAGACATAAATCCCCACGATGTGCATTAGTATATGTGATTATTGCTAGCAGAAGGCCAGAGAGGCAGGAAAATTTCTCTCTTTACCCCATTTTGGAAGAGGCAGATCTTTATTCTGGAGGAGAGGTATAATCCCCTTGTCCAGCCCTATGGGGTAGAGGACCTTTTGTAATACACACACACACACCCCAGTTTGGAAAACCATGACTGTCAGTAAGGGGAAGTGACACTCCTCTCCTGTCTCTCAGGTCCCCATTTTGGGAAGCTTGGCGGGGGGGGGGGGGGGGGG